>NW_026622763.1:86483798-86833798 GCF_023065955.2 Ursus arctos | reverse complement strand
AAATGACTTCCTGAAATTGGAGGCAGTTGCACTTGACAAATTACCAACTTTCTCCAGAGAAAAATTTAAGTATTCTTTGCAATCAATGAGCAAAAGAAAACAAACATCTCTTGGTCAGAACACCAACTGTATTTTAGATGGATTTTAAAATGCATGTAAAGTGTAGATCATTTAGTAAATAGAGCAGACAATAGCAGTGGACAGAGGAATGGGCTTCAAATCAGTAGACTCAGGTGTTGTGTTCAAGCTTTGCCTTTACTAGCTAAGTCAATTTGAATAATTTCTTTGTCAGGTATAAAATGACAATAATATTATCTACTAGCACTCTTTCTTTTTTATAAAAAGTAAATGATTAAATTAGACCATGCATGAGAAAATTCTGATATCTTCTAACACAGATGCTGAATGGACTTAATCTTCCCAAATTTCACAGGCACAGATGCAGAGAATCTACCAATATTAATCTAGAAAATTAACTCGCATACCTAATTCGTTACTTAGGCACTGAGAAAAACACGGCTCAAGGTTTTTTTGTTGTTTTTTTTTTTAAATAGGACATTTCAATAAAAAAGAAGTACACAAATATTTAACTAGTATATGTACTTACCATTATATTAAAATTTTAACAATCAAATATGTCCTCTAAAAATAAGAAAAAAAAAACCCTATAATGTAAAATATGTTCATAGGCATTTTTCTTCCTAGAGAATATTCTGCCCTTCTTTATCAATACCTTCTCTCACCTTTATTTTTATCTGATGATTCCTATGATACGGATTAATTGATTCAACATCATCTCTGTTCCGATGAAGACAAGAGAGCTACAAAGCAGATGAAGCTCTGCCTCTCACTGAGGATATGGATGATTCCAGGATTAGGGAAGTGTTCGTTGCTAAATACGGACTGACAGAGTAATAAGCTGAAATCAGTAGGCAAAATAAGGGAGGCTTAGAATCAGATGCAGATAATGAAATCTAGGGTTGAAAATGAGACTAGGGATCATGATCTGTAGTAGGCCCAGCTACAAGTTAGCAAACAGGTTCAGGTGGACATTCAGTAACTGGCCAACTAAGAAGACACTTACAAGAACGTCCATGACCACATTATTTGTAATTAGTAAAAATCTGGAAATGATACCCCAAAAACATATGAAAGAGTGCTCTAATCATTTGTTATCAGAAAAGTGTCAAAACACAATGAGATATCAACATACATCAATAAAATAGCTATAAGGAAGAGGACTAAAAATAACAATTTTTGGCAAAGATGAGAAGTAACTATAACTCTGATATATTACTTGTGAGATTATTGGAAAACAGTTTAGTAATATCTACTAAATTTGAACATATATATATCTCCCCTATGATCCAGCATATTTTCACCAAAAGACACATAAATGTTCACAGCATTTTTATTCATAATAACAAAAATTAAAAAAAACATGAATGGCTTTCAACAGAATCGTGATACATTTATATAAAGGAATGCTATGCACAACTAAAAAAGAATTAATTACCAAATACCCATATAACAACATGGATAAACTCAGAAATTCTAAGTTAAGTGAAAGAGACCAGGCACCACAGGGACACTACTCAATTGATTCATTTAAAGTTCATAAAGACAAAGCTAATTTATGTTCATTAAAGTCAGAATAGTATTTACTGCTGGAGGATGTATGAAGAAAATTTCTGAGTTGTATCAATGTTATATATTCCTGTTGAAAGTTGTGTTTATATGAGTGTGTGTGTGTGTGTGTGTGTATGTACACCAAACTGCATACTTAATATCTGTGTACTTTACTATATGTAAAATATACTTTAAGAGTCATTGTCTTTTAGAGATATATTCCAAAATATTTATAGATGAAATAATCTGTCTTCTATTTGCTTCAACATTATCTAGTGTGTGGGAAGGTAGTTAAGTGAGCATACCTTAAGCAAAATTTGCCATTTTTTACTAACTCTTAGTAAGTACATGAAGTTCAGTACATTATTCCTTCTGTTATCATTTATATTTGAAATATTACACCAACCAATAAATAAAAGACACCTGGGTGGCTCAGTCAGGTAAGCATCTGCCTTCAGCTCAGGTCATGATCCCGGAGTCCTGGGACTGAGTGCCCTGTGGGCTCCCTGTTCATCGGGGAGTCTAATAGTCCCTCCCACACTCTCACCCCCACTCATGCTCACTCGCTTGCTCACTCCCTCTCTCAAATAAATGAATAAAATCTTAAAAAAAAAGAACAAACTGTATAACAACTCCATAATAGAATCTAGATAGATAGATTAATAGACTTGAGGATGAGAAAGTGAATACAATGTGCACAGAAAAATTTTTGTGGAGTTTTGCAGTGAAGAGAAGTGAAAAATGAGATGGTAGCTGGAAGAGAATATAAGATTAAAGGAATATTGTGTGCATATTATAAATTTAGGGTTTTTCTCCTTAAGCCAATAGACAGGAGTTGAAGAACTATGACCAGAGAAGCCATATGATTAAAATTTTAGGAAAATCCATTGTATAGATAGAGAATTCTAGTAAGGAAAAATGACAGAGAAAAAAATAAAGAACAGAATAATAAATGATACAGATCTATAATATGGCAGTAGAAATAAATTTGTAACAAAATGGAAGATTCTGTGAAAATATGGAAGATACTGAATCTACACAATATAGTGATTGATTGGATGAAAGTAAAAAAAAGAAATGGGGGCACATTATTTCATCACTCATTCATTCAACATCTATAAATGCTAGGAGTTAAGATGGACTCCAAAGAGCAGAAGTAAATAAAAGTTGATATAATCTCTCCCTTATAAAGCTTGAGTAAATGGAAGAGAAATCAATAATAACCAAATTAAAAAAATGAAAGAATAAGTTCTGTAAAAAACAACAAAAACAACAACAACAAAATAGGATTCTGTTATAGAGAATGAATGGCAAAGCCAATTTAAATACATCGGTTTGAAAATTCCTGTCTAAAATATAACATTTAAGCTGACACACAAAGAATTAAAAGAGACAGTCTCTGTGGAGTGAGATATGGACCATACAGAAAGAGAAAGGAAAGAGGTTAATATATGAAAACAATTAAAGCCAGTACAAAGAAATGAATGAGCGAGGGAAAGAATGGAAGGAAATGTGGTGAGTGCAGAATAAAAGAAAATAGTTTGGATTTTAATGTAAGTACAATGGGATACCAATGAATCATTTTAAGAATGGACCTCATATTGAAATAGTTTACTTGATGTCTGCCTCATTTCACACACAAAACAAAATGGCTAAACAATAAGTGGTTCTAGGAGGATAGAACACTAAAGTGTGAAAAGTAAAGTTTTCTTAAACCTCTTATAAGAAAATATTGGAGAATATCTTTGTTGCTTTTGAGTTGAAGAATTCTTTCAACAAGATAAAAATTACATCTTATAAAGGAAACTATTAATAAATTCAGCTTCATTAAAAAACTCATGACTGTTCATCAAAATATAGTAAAATCAAATTGAGAAAACAAGCCAAGACTGGAAGAAGATGTGGAAAACTCATATGAAAACAAAAGATTAACATAAAAGCCTATTTTTAAATGTCCTTCATATCAGTAATAAAATCTTAAATAATAGAGTGGGAAAAATGTATATAAGCAAGATTTTCACAGGAAGGAGAAAATACAGATTCTGTCCCTTACTTCGAGGAATTTAGACTAGAAGGAGAGAAGTTTTCATGAAACCACCACCATTCCTCAGATAGAGGCTGCTCCTTCAGCCTGTGACACATCTTCAAAAGATACTGGCAGAGCCCATCAGTGCTGACCCACACTCTTCACATAAATGTACAAGAACTAAATGTTTGCTGTTTTAAGTCCTTGCTTACTCTTTGTGGGAAAAAATATATTTGTGGTACCATATACAAATATGAATTCTAAGTAATTTAAAGTCCTATGTTAATAATTTAAAGCCACAAATGCAAGAGAATACATAGAAGAATGTTATTTTAACCCAACAGAGGGTAAGGTATTTTTAAGCAAGTACCTGAAGGATACCATATATCAAACTAAGAAATGGGAAACCATTTGAGAGAAATACATGGCATTTAAAACTACCAATAGATGAATAATATACAGGTAATTAGCATAAATTATTTTCTGCCAACTTTTGGAGTAGAAAATATTACCTAATAAGTTCAATTTTCTTTTTAAAAGGATTTTATTTATTTATTTATTTATTTATTTATTTTAGAGAAAAAGAGAGTGTGAGCAGGAGGAGTGACCTAGGGAGAGGGAGAGAGAATCTCAAGCAGACTCCAAGCTGAGGAGGTAGCCCCAGTAGGGGCTCCATTTCACAACCCCGCGATCATGACCTGAGTGGAAATCAAGAGTCTGACGCTTAACCAACTGTGCCACCCATGCACCCGAGTAGTTTAATTTTCTATTGTTGCTTTTAAATTATTTGCTTCAGATTTAAGGTGCTCAGAATTGGGCTGATGATACTTTTTACTTAGAAATGTGTTATTGAGGGATGCCTGGGTGGCTCAGTTGTTGGGCATCAGACTCTTTATTTCGGCACAGGTCATGATCTCAGGGTGGTGGGATCAATGTAGCCCCATGTGGGGCTCCATGCTCAGGGAAGAATCTGGTTAGGGTTTTCTCTCTCCTTCTCCCTCTGTCCTTCCCTCCCCGCTCTTGAGTGCACATGAGTGCTCAATCTCTCTCTCTCTCTCTCTCTCAAATAAATAAATAAAATCTTAAAAAATAAAACCCTATGGGGCGCCTGGGTGGCACAGTGGTTAAGCGTCTGCCTTCGTCTCAGGGCGTGATCCTGGCGATCTGGGATCGAGCCCCACATCAGGCTCTTCTGCTATGAGCCTGCTTCTTCCTCTCGCACTCCCCCTGCTTGTGTTCCCTCTCTCGCTGGCTGTCTCTATCTCTGTCGAATAAATAAATAAAATCTTAAATAAAAAAATAAAATAAAATAAAATAAAACCCTATGTTATTGAGAAATATCTATGTTGCTTTACAAATAATTAGGTCCAACTGCTTCATAGTAGTTCATCATAAATCTTAGCATTGCACATTTAAAGCTGTATCTAGCTTCTAAGTCTATGGTGAACACTCACACATACACACAGAGAGAGACTGTGTGTCTTTGCACTTGTGCAAAAATTTCTCTAGGGTGAAAATTCAACAGGTGGATTCCAAGGGATAGTCATGTTTAATTTCACTAAATATTGACAAATTGTTCTTCAGTATTGTTCACTAATACTTCCACCAACAATACATCATCATTCCTATTTACCACATTGTGATCAACAATTAAATTATAGCAACAAGTAGATATATAAAGTTGATTAATGAAAGATACTTAGCTTTAAAGACAACTTTTTACATTTCCATTTAGTCAGATAAAGCAGATCCAGTGCCTGGAGAGTAAAGAACTCCATAAATATTTGTTAAGCAAATAGATAAGGGATGCCTCCTCAGTCAGAACTTACCCGAAGTCCAAAGTCCTCATGGCAATGAAACAAAATTAATTCTAACCTTAATGGTTTTGAATCACATAGGAAAAGGAAGAGATAAAAGAAGATACAAAGAATATATTACTGAAACTTGGAAAATCCTCAAGATTCTGTAGCACTCTTCAGGGAAGAAGAATAAACTAGAATATTAGAAAATCAAACTCCATTGCATGTGTGTGTATAGGACTTGTAATGGTTAGTTTATGTGTCCACTTGACTGGATCACAAGATACCCAGGTATCAATTGGTAGATGGAATGAAGCAGATCATCTACCTCAAAATGGGTGGGCCCCCATCCAGTCTATTGAATACCCAAATAGAACAAAAGTCTGAGTAAGGGAGAATTCACTTTCTCTGTTTGTCTCTGAATAGGACCATGGGTCTTATCCTGCCTTTAGTCTAGGATTCACATCGGAACTTATACTATAGGCTCTCCCGCTTCCCAGGTCTTCAGGCTCACACTGTAATTATATCTCTGGCTTTCCCCAGTCTCCAGCTTGCTGACTTCAGATCTTGAGTCCTTATAATAAACTTTTTATGTTTATTATATGTATTATATATATAAATATATGTATAAATATAGATACTATTACATAATCATATATTTCCTATGGCTTCTGTTTGTCTACAGAATGGATTACATATGCTTGAGATGGAAAGTTGGAGAAAATGGATTGGCTAAGAAATTACAAGGATTATTCAGTTTCGTCAGTGTTTTATATAAAATCAAATTAAAGTGAATTAGAAGAAAAAAGGTAAAGAGAAAGAAAATTCAAGGGTGACCTTTTAGCCATTTATTTCAGTGAGCCTTGGGGATAGTTTGGAATTATAAGTAATCAATAGTTCGTATTTAAGAGAGCAGCAAAAAGTATAGATTCTCACACAGCCCTCCAGAAATATTTCCTTAATAATTTTTCTTCCTTTTCTTCACTCTGCAATCACCAGAATATTTACATTTTCATACTATTACAAATAAACTGAATTTGAAAATTTTTGTCTACTGTCTTTAAATTCTGAAAAGAATATTTTACTTGTGACTATTTCTTCTTAAAGAACAAATAAACAGATCATAAGTATTTGGTAATATAACAGAATGACACTGAAGAGACGTAACCTTTCCTAAAACAGATTTGCTCAATTTAGATGACATAAAGCTAATATTTTCTAAAGGTCAACTTTCTGAGTCAAATATTTCATATTCAAAGGCAATAAGTAACTAGGTTGTCCACAGAGTTTATTTTCCCACCAAAGTTTATGTAATATCATGACTTGTACCAAAATTCAGTTATGTTTCATTTTTAGCATCATTACCAAAACATGCCCATACCCACTCCTACAAAAAAAAAAAAAAGTATGTACAATTCTAATTTTATTTCATTTGAGATCTTAATTGACTTTAGCCTGACAAATTTTCTTTGAACAAAAACTACAACACAGAACATTAAAAAAGCAATTCATGAGAATAGTCCAGATCATTCTCCTAACACTGCATTTAAGTATCAAAAGTCAATTGGGTTCATAGTCTTCAATCATCTGGAAATCTTTCCAGTGATCATCAATGCTGAGTATTCTAAATTTTACACTCTAGTGAAGCTGGCATCTGGCAGTCTTGCCTCTGTAACCAATACCATATAGCTTGACACATTATTAATAAAGATTAGTTTGATTACCTCAAAAGCCATTTAAGACCACTCCATGTATACATAAAACATTGTTATTAATCTTCATCTTTGGAAACTATTTGATAAGAATCATTTACATAATAAGTAATGATATCTTAAATAAAATAGGGCCTCTGTCATGATCTCAGAGAAACAAAGCTCATTTAATTACTATATATAATTAGCCAAGAGTGATACTGAAGAAAATTAACTTCAGAAAAAATTCTAATAAATAAAAATAAAGTTTTAAATTAAAATGCTAACTTTTAGCAAATTTCTAAAATTTGAAAATTACCCTGTGTGGGTTTTTAGTACCTCAGTATATCTTTGATAAGTGTGAAACAAGTTCTTTAAAAATTCTAGTATTTGTAGAACTGTAAGTACAAAGACTTAAGGTAAATTAAGAATGAAGAGGAAGTCATAAAAATATATAATAACTCTATGTTACATATGTCATAGTTAGACTATAAGCTTCATGAGGACAGAGATCTGGAATGTATACATAACACTGTATCTCCTATGACCAAGGATTTCAATCTCTGCAAGGAACAAAAGTAAGTGGGATGAAGGTTGTCAAATAATCAGAAGTTTGCTTAGTGATGATAGAATCAGATTGATAGAACTGTATTTATTTTTAAAGGTCTAATAACATTAACTAGTATATCCAACTGCATTGTGTCCATAATTGGTACGTACCTATCTGAGAGCTCACTTTGTGCCTCTGGCTTTCATAAATCTCCTTTTCCTTAGCTTCTAATACCAAACAACCCACTAGGATCATTGGGTACCTCCTAGAATCCTTAATCATAATTTACCATAATTTCCCCAGTGAGAAAAATAAGTAAACGAATATCCAAAATTACTAAAAATGTTGTATTCTGGTTGTTTCCATCTGAAAATTTGCTTAGTTATATTCTTACATGTCTGTCCTAAAAATATCATCCAAAATTTAGGTGAGAGACTCTTTAGATTTGGAGTGTTTCCATCTCGTATTTTCAGGTTTTATACTCAAAAGTATGTTCTAAAACAATGCTAGTGTGATCTGAATTGAAGATTACAATCAACTCGAGTCTGTGTGCATGGAAACCTAAAATGCCACCTTAATAAAAGTTAACTCTTAAATGTCCTAAAGAAACCAAAATTTTAAAATAAATCCTATTTTAAGAGAGAGACAAGGTTACTACACAATTATTCAGGGTTGGAATCAGCATATAAAAGCTCTACACCATTACCCAGAAGCTTCCACCTCCTTCTGCTTTCAGTCAAGAAATTATTATTCCCCACAGAGAAATGTGCTCGGCCTTTTGCTTATTAAATTAAATTAAATTAAATTAAATTAAATTGTACTATTCTATTGATCTGACATATTACCAGTTTGATTTTTAAATTTGTTATCATAAAAAATAAAATAAGGAATGTTGCTGATAATTTATAATATTTTGTGATTGGCATCAAATAGTAAAATGATCTGTCTTGAGGAGACTGACACATGATAAACATTAACTCTCAGTCAGTTACTAATTAATGAAGCACAAAAGCACATTGATGAAGTGCACAATGGTGATCAGACTCATTTTAGAATATTATTGAATAACGAATGCAATAACTTGCAGACTACATTTAAATTTAATAAAAATTGTCATCTATTTGCACAATAGTGATATTCGCTATTTATATACAAGGATTACTTAATATTTGGAGGGAATATAGTAAAACAAACCTCAGAACATTTTAAATTCTAAAATTTATTAGCCCAGCTGGAATTGAAAGTTCCATATGTGACTTAAAGGAGCAATATAATTTATTCAAAGTCTAGAAATACATATTTCAACTCTAGTGTTATATGACTTTATAGGTGGTATAAAAATCTTTGTGTGGTAAAACAAGAAAATCCTAAAACTATTAGTTCTGTAAGTACTTTAAACTTAAATTATCTAAACTTCTGACAGTTACCACAGGAAACATTTTAAAATAATCCTAGAAAGTGCAAAATGTGTCAAGTTTGATATATGTTAAAAGAAAAGCTGCATTTCTTCTTAAACTAATTGACAATAAAGAGTTACCTGTCTATCTGTCTTTGTCTAACATTTTCCAGCTGGATAAATTCAATTATTATCAAACTCAACAAAAAACAATGATTTTATTAATGAAATTAACCACATGATGTTAAATTTTTACCACATTATCCCAGTGAGTTTTAATTAATTGCATGATAGAGATAAGAGAAGTTCATAGGTGAGAATATGAATTATTTGAGTTTATTATTCTTATTTTTGATAGAATAGCAACCTATTATTTGCACATTTCAAAAGTTAAATTTTATCATATTTCTAGATTATCATCTAAAATTTAAGCATACTTTTGCCCCCCCTCAGGAAACTCATTTATTATACTTAACAGTGCCATTACATTTATATGTGTCAAACATTGACTGTCAAAGGACAAAGGAGCCTCTAAAACCTTGATGTAATTTAGATAGATGGGTAGGTAGGTAGGTTGGTAGACAGACAGACAGACATGTACATGGATACTATAAGATTAAGAGAATTACAAAAATTATTATAATCTTTATGCCATTCAGACACACAAAAATGTATATTAAAACACTAGAAAATATATTTTAAAATAGCATATATATTCAAGATGATGATTTTAAATAGAATGGAAAAGTTCAGTTTGGTTCAGTTCAACAAACATCTATCGATTCTATCATATGTGTTTGGCTCTATATCAGATCGCAGATATGCATATATGTCAAGTCCCTGCTTCAAGGACCGAAACTGTCAAAAATACAAAATGATTAATTGCAGTAACATTTATTGGGACCCCAGGAGAGGGATCATTTACTTAACCCAAAGGGAAATGGGAACATTTTCAGGAAGAAATAGCACTTGAGATTTACAAGATGAGTAGGGACTTGCCAGGTAAAAGAAGGGCAAGAGAGATGCAGGGAGAGGAAAGCATAAGAAAATGCAAAACAGGAGGAAACAGCATGGTCATGGAGAAGGGCACCAAGTAGTTGTCTTGTAACCAAACATGAGGCTGCTAATGAAACACAAAGCATAGGGAAGAGTTATCTTATGTTAGCCCAACTCCAGGACACAGAGACCTTTATATGGTATTCTGAGGAATTTGGACTTGAAGATGTAGATGATGGGGAGCTCTACGAGATTTTATTTAAAAGAAGGATCCTTGAGAGACATGCCACTGGGTGGCAGAAGAAAGGTTAAAGGTGGAGAGATAGAAGATCCTTGAAATAATGTGTGAGACATGAGAGGGTCTGATATATAGTAGTGTCAGTAGAGATGAAAGGAATGTGACGCACTGAAAAATGTATATGAATCAAAGCCACACGAATTGGTGTTTGAAAAGACCTAAGGGGAGTGATGAAGTAGGAGACGTTTACTTTGATTCCCTGGTTAGGGAATGCAGGAGAAAAAGCTGACCTAGAAAAGAGAAGGAAATCATTCTGGAAAGTAGCTATGCTCACCACTATATCACCAATGCTAGAAGGAAATCATTCTAAAGAATTCCAGAGAAAATATTAGCAATTAAACTGGCAAACAAGATGACTTACAACACTGAAACAAATATTCAGGAAATATCCAAATATAAACAATACACACCTCATATTATTTGAATTTTGGAAGTAAAATATATAAAATTTTGCAAGTAAAAACATCTTTAAAAATAGATTGTTGGGGCGCCTGGGTGGCGCAGTTGTTAAGCGTCTGCCTTCGGCTCAGGGCGTGATCCCGGCGTTATGGGATCGAGCCCCACATCAGGCTCCTCCGTTAGGAGCCTGCTTCTTCCTCTCACACTCCCCCTGCTGTGTTCCCTCTCTCACTGGCTGTCTCTCTGTCAAATAAATAAATAAAATCTTAAAAAAAAAAAAAAGATTGTTGACTTAAGAGCCAAGTCATATTAAGAGCACTAGAGCAAAAGTGAGACAAGATGATTGGATGGAAAATAAAGAGAAAAGGAAAAAGGCATTTTTCAAACGATCAAAGCTGTGATCATCATTTCATAAATTCGACCAAAATCAACACAGCATCTTAGTTTGCAGAATCTGGTCAGGTGTCAGGAAAAGACACCTACAAGAAAATATCCAAGACATGACCAATGTTATATCTGAGAGGGATTTTAGAAGTCACAGGCAGCAATAGCAAGAAGCACGTATGCCATGAAATAGAGCTCCAAATGCATTACTCCCCATTTTTTTCTTACTGCTGGGGCAGCTTGCAGGAAGACACTAACTTTTGAATGAGAAATGGGTAAATTAGGTGCTTCTTTACAGGTAGAAAAAATATGAAACTAAGGCTGCTTCCTGAATCTGATGAAAGCAGAAATACAGAAAAGTCAGACAAACATGGTGGTGATGGGGGTGGGGTGGTATCAGAAAGTAATGTAGTTTTAAGCAGCATTTGAGTATTCTGCAATACATTCTACATGTCCGTTACAAGAGTGGCGTTCAAATGGAAGAAAAAGGGAAAAGGGTCTCTATGCTACCTGCTGTAAGAACAGCACATTCAGCTAGACAAAGTGGTTACTCCATTTCAGAGATCCATTCACCTCCACAGACTCAAATTGCTTGCTCTGCATTGCACAGCAGGAGGCTTCATTAGCACTATTCAAACACTGGAGTTCCTCTGGTCTTGAAGAACAGACTTAAGTAACAATTCTTACAAAGATCCTTCCTGTGAACAGGGTCTACCTTCAGGTCTCCACAGACTTTAAAGCTAAAAGGGACAAATAAAGTCCCTTTTTTTGTATATGTGTCTATGGATGCACGTGATTGTTCACTGATTTTATATAGTTACACTTCAGTATCCAGAGTAAAGCATAGTTTTATTATCATACTTCTAGAATTAGAGGTCCTTTCTTTGTTTTCACATGCATAAGCCTTAACCTTGTAGTGGTGAAAGCTTTTTCTTTGCTTTTCATTACTTCCTTTAATATAAATAAAATTTCAAACATAAATGAGAGAAATGGAGCAAGGACTTTTAAATGTAGTAATTTTAAAAAATGGCCTAATAGACGTAAAACTATTACAACTGATCAACTCTTAAATTTTATAATATACTGTAATTTAATCTCTAATTTTGAGCTTCAGGGCCTTCCTATCTTAAAGGTACTGTCTTCTTTGGAACATATCACTAAAAAGTTGCATCGATCTTACTACTAATTGATAGTGGCAAAGAACATAGAAACTAAAATTTGTACAGAAATATTCCTAGAAGTATGTATGACTAAAAATGTTCAAAACAGGGTCTTTTCAGAGTCAGCGCTAAATGATCTTTCCTTAACATATGTGAATAATGAATGGGTTTTCAAACTGTACTCCAGAACATAATACGATTTAAATGATAGATCATGGTGCTTCCTATAGCCCAGAAGATGAAGATGACCAGAATATGGGACAAAAATATACACATATATAAAACTGTTAAAATTCAGTTGTTGTAGCTTTTGTAGGAAACCAGCCATTTTCTAGCATGTTTTTCATAGCAAATGCTCTGACCTTTTATATGTTAATGTGTCTTTTTCCACTATCAGGTTGGTTAAGGATTAGAATAGAAGCACTAATAATTTCAAACATAACTATGCAGGATCTGAAAAAAATGGGAGGGAATACTATTACTCTTGAGGTAAAGATGACACAATTTGTAAACTCAAAAGAGCACCGAGCATCTTCAGCGTTCAAGGAAATTATTCTTAAGGAAAGATGAAGTTGGCCCTGGCACAAGAAATGGTTAAAGAAACTAGGTTTGCCACAGTCAGAGCTACAATCATTGTCCCATCTGCTCCAGTCTGTGTTACAAAATCTGGAGCAATTTACAAGGTGTAATACTGGGAAGATTTAGGAGTCAACTTTGATAGTTAATTAAAATTCAGAAATCTTTTAAATGACTTGAAAAATTAGCACCTTCCCTTTGTTTATTAATAAAATACCTATATATAGTAAATTATAGACAAAATATTTCAAATATGAAGGTCTATTTATGCTTCTGGTTATATCAAGTCAAAATGGAGAGATAGTTCTGTTTTCTCAACCACATTATAATCTAATTTTCTGCTTTTTTGAAGAAGCTTGGGCAATCTACATGAACCCAACAGAACTGAGGAAATCTGATATGAACATTAACAAGCAAGTATTTTATATTATTCTTTCTTTTTTGTCCACGGAAGTGTATCATTGAATCTAATAAACAGTTTACTATACTTTTTATTTTTCTACAAATCCTAATAGGATTTTTTCTACAAAATCTAATAAATAATGTTTTAAAAAATCATTATTAGCAACAAGGCTTTCCATTTCAAGAAACAATACATCAGATTATCATTTAATTCTGAGGTAATTTTTCTAAACCAGGAATTTTTTTACCATATAAGAACCTAGATATAAGAACTGTTTACCCTTTCTGATACTTTGCCGTTCAATTATAGTACGTTAAAATGGATAGAAAGTTTTAGTGCAATGACATTATATTGTACTTTTGGGTTTTCTTGCAAATTAAATCACAAATACATGAAGTGGCTAGTATTTTGCTTAAAAATAATTTTTAAGTTTTCCAACAGTCTAAGTCATCACTATCATAATAAATTACCATAGGTCTTCATTGTGATACTCCATATACAATTTCCTCTTAATATAAGCATATGAGGATGTGTCTTCTTGACTGATAAATAATGGACAACATATAAATGTTCTATTTTAAAAGATAAAAAGAAGGAAATGAACTGACTGAAATCATTTTAAATTATTCATGTGTCTTTGATGCTTAATATATTGCTTAAATAAAGAAAAAAATCCCTTTCACACATTATTCAGGTGACAATTTTAAAACTGCACAGAATAATTTTTCCTATCTAATAATAGAAATACACAAGAATAAACATAAGAACACTAGGGGAATCTCAAATTTACATCTTCAAAGCGCGAACATTTTTCCTGAGTTTTAGATATATATCTATCCTAATTTCTACTAGCAATCTTCACTTATCATGCATTAAACTCATTATCTGTCTTCCCACCTAGACCATCCCATCTTTCTCTTGTGCTTCTAATTTTAAGGAATGATACCACCACCCACTCAATGAACCAAGCTAGACACCAAGGTTTCTCCCTTCCCTTCACTCTAAGTATTCAATTTGATTCTTCTCCCCAAATCCCTTTAAATTTGTCTAGTCTCAGGACGCCTGGGTGGCTCAGTCAGTTAAGCATCTGCCTTTGGCCCAGGTCATGATCCCAGGGTCCTGGGATTGAGTCCCACATGGGGCTCCTTGCTTAGCACAGAGCCTGCTTCTCCCTCTGCCTGCCGCTCCCCCTGCTTGTGCTTTCTCTCTCTCTCTAACAAATAAATAAATAAAATCTTTAAAATAAATGAATAAATAAATTAATTAATTTGTCTAAGCTCAGTGTGCTTGGGTGGCTCAGTTGGTTAAGTGTCTGCCTTTGACTCAGGTCATGATCTCAGGGTCCTGGAATGGAGCCCCACGTACAGCCCCGCATCAAGCCCCCCCACCATGGAGCCCCTTGTGGAGCCCCTAATGGAGCCCCATATGGGGCTCCCTGCTCAGTGGGGGCCTGCTTCTCCTTTTGCCCCTCCCCCACTTGTGTACTCGCGTGCACTCTCTCTCCCCTTCTCTCTCAAATAAATAAATAAAATCTTTTAAAAAATTTGTCTAGGCTTTTGCATCCCCAAAACAGTTCTTAGTGCAGGATCTCCACTTCTCATTAGAATTTCTATTATATCTTGTCTTTCTGCATCCAATATTAATTTCTAACCCATCCCGTTTTCTAAAATGTATGATATCATGTCATTCCCTTGTTTCTAATCTATCGATGATTCCAAGTTCAAACTCCTTTTTATGAATAGCATATAGCACCAATGTGATTTGGCCTCTGCCCACCATTTTATTCTCACCTTTCACATTTACATTTTGTTTTAACAATATTTAATGTCTTGTAGGTCACTTTTACAATTAGTTTTCTTCCAACATATTCATTTTCTTGCAATTTTCTCTATGAACATATCATTTTCAACATTTGCAGCACATAGTGTACATTAATAAATGCAAAATCTTAAAAATTTTTAAATTTCTTCAAGAAATTATTGAATTTGTTAAAAGTTAGGCAACATTAAATTATTCCTAACACTAATAATCATTCCATTTTTAAGTTTGCCTTTATTTCATATCTATAGATAGACAAGTTCTCTACACGTGGTGATAGTACTATAAACAGAATAGCTATGAAGATTCTAACAAAATAATGATGAATACTAGTTTGAATTACTGAAATAAAAGAACAGACTACTTTGTTCATTGCTTTAAGAGATGTTTACAAAATGGATAGAGGATGTTCTGGTTAACTAAGTGTTCCTCGGAAACAACTTATGCTAAATGTGTTATTTAAAATGACCTACATGGTATTAGTGCAGCTCATATGACCACATGTCATACACTGTTTGTACCAACAGCTTAAGTATTTGACAACTCTCATATGTGGTCTCCATTTTGGGGTTCCAAAATGGATTTTTGTGGCTACCCCATTATGAAGGTAAGGAAAAACAGCTGGAATGAATCTAAGAGGGTGAAATGCCTCAAACAACTGGAGACTATTGAAAGGGTTTAAGTTATAGGTATCATTTTTTTAAATAAACAGAACAACATAAATTACTCATCCAGCTGTGTTCTAAAGTTTTAATTCTACAGACTGAACAAATAGCTGAAAGATTACCTCTACCAATATGTTTTAGAATTTACCTGTTTCTAATCTTTTCCTTGTTTAAAATTCTTAAATTTTCTAGATACAAAATACAAATATGTGCCCTTTATACATTTGAATTAGAATTTATAATGTTAGAGCCATAGAGTACAATCATTTGTCAAGATACATATAATTATATTTTTCATCATGATAAGCGTACTCTTTAGCCTCATCATCTATTTCACCCATCCCCCAAGGTATAATTTAAGTTGCAGAAATATTTTAAACTGACAGCATTATGGCCAGACTAACTTTTTTCATTCTAATAGAAAAAATATGTACTTATGCAACCTATGGTAGTCTAGCATAAACAGATTATACCCGTGGAGGTTACCAATTCAAACATGCTTTGTGAGCTATAGCCTGTAGTCATTCTTACTAGCTGGGCAGATTACCTGCAAGACTAATTTTCTTGACCTACAAAAGAAAAGTATTGAGTTGTTATACCCAGGAGTGGAAGAGCACATCTGAATCTTAAAAAACCCACTAGATGCACCCGGGTAGCCCAGCTGGGGTTAAGTGTCTGATTCTTGGTTTCATCTGACTCTTGGTTTTGACTCAAGTCCTAATCTCAGGGTCATGAAATTGAGTCCCAGGTCAGGCTCCACACTCAGTGATGCATCTGCTTAAGACTCTCTCTTCCTCTTCCTCTGCCCTACCCCCATGCTCGTGTGCTATCTCTCTAATAAAAAATAAATCTTAAAAAAAAAACCCTCTAAAATAACCACTAATCTGAGGATATCTAAGAATCAAATTGAATATTATATTTCATTTTACATAGCAAATTTATTAAAAAGAAAAGCTTTTTGAGATTACACAAAAAAATTAATAAAATTAAATAAATCTTAAAATATAGGTAGAGAAATAATATGAGTTTATTATTATTGTAATCTAGGATCTTCTTGATCAATCAGTTATTCTAACCTTTCTATCCCTGTATACCCCCCCCTTTGAAGTTTTTAAGGGACACATATCAATAGAGAATTTTAGATTTAATATTATGCTGGCTTTTTAATGTGCAAATTTTTATTTCAAATATTAGCCAATGTCTACTGAAAAACTATCTTGGGATAAGATTTCAAATAACAGAGATCACTATAGCTAAAAAGCATTTGTGCTGTATGTACTATTTCTTTCTATGTAATCCCTAAAAATAGAAATCTGAATATATGGTATACTTCAGTACATTCATCACTATAGACATCATAATATGTTATGGAGATGATTACATTAAATGCTTTCACTTGCAAAAAAACAGAATAGGGCTGGTATTAATGTTTCAAAAGCAGTCCCTTTTAATCTTGTTTGGTACTATTTCCTTGTCATGGACAAGAATCATAACTCAAACTAGTTCTGACAATGTTGTCACTTCCAAAAATTATTTGTTAGGGTAAACTCATGCAAATATAAATGTTTACAAATATTTATTGATTTAACAGAGCCAGTATTTTACCTCTCTAGAAATAGAAACTTTAGTATATTTTAGAAAGCGTGAATGCTATGAGTTGCATGGATGAAATTAATATAATATGTTTAGCAAGAAATATATGATTGTATTTGGTTGTCTTCAAATAGATTCTTTACACTTCTGAAAAATCTTTCACATTCACAAATAAAAGTCAGGAAATTTTATTTTAAGAGTCCATTGAAGGCTATTATTAATCAGTTAGGAAATTTAAAAAGAGTGAAAGAAAAGAGCTCCCTTTAGCCATGTTTTCTCCAACACACCAAAACACATGCTAGCTGGACTCATTATTATTAAAATATATTTCTTAGCTGCCAATAAATCCTTGAAGAGAAGACATCAGTGAACAATGCTGATGGATGCATTGTTGAAATGGCCAAGTTCCTTCTTCCAAGAATATATCCCTAGCTAGATATACAATGTCCTTTCCTAATGCCCCTTTCAAGGGCCTGTCTGACACCCATGTGCAGCTAATTTTCTTTTTTTCCCCTTTTTTTCTTTCTTTCTGTATTTTTTTTTCTTTACTATCTACTTTCTGACACTTTCTCTTGGGTAGAAAATACTACCTTGACCAACTAATGAGCAAAAAAAGTCTATGATTATTTTTTCTTTAAAACTCTTTGGCCTTTCCATTTTTGTTTTTGTTGTTTTTCATATAGTAGAAAAAATAATTTCCTGGAAAACTCTGAACTTCAACCTCAATTTCCTTTTTAACTTCACCATTGTTTCTCCATTTTCTATTCTAGTCACAGTATGTTCCCATCGCAGTTGGAAGGCTCCAAGGTCAGTTACTCAACCACATTTCCTAGAAGTTTACTTCAAATGAGAGTAACAAAAACAAAAAAACTCAAAAACAAACAACTCTAATACAGTATAAATTACTAACAGGATAAAAACAATTTGAAAAGATTCAGCCAAGACTATGTTAAGGACTAGGCACTCTGCTGGGTGACTGAGGACATAAGAACATGACTGTGACATAATCCCTAGCTTCAAGGATACTATAATCTTATTAAAATTTACAGTTCTACAATTAGATTAGTCCATGATTTTTCATGAAATGTCCAAATGTCAGGTGCATTTTTTTTTTTTTGGTAAGCCAAATGATATGTGGAAGAGTCTGCACTCATCTTGTTTGTAATCTATTGCTACTCTTTGAAACCTAAAATTATTTTTAATATCTTGCTAATAGTTTCTATAAAATATCTCAAGTTGTTTTTAAAAAATCAGAGAAATTCAGATTCCTTTTTAAAAAGTAATCAGGAGATCATAATTAGGATCAAATTTAGAGGAAAATAAAACTTTAGGGAAACCCATTTCTTTCCTTACAAAAGACAAAATCTCAGACAAGATGGTGTTTGTTTTTACCTCAGCTACCTGAAAAAATATCAACATCTACTCTTCTTATTTTCTTCAACAAAATCTCTCTATTTTCCGTCTTCCATAAAGATTTAGTAATGTATAAAACATTACACAGCATTTGAGTAAAAAATGCAACATGGCTTCCTACTTTCTATTATTTCTAAAGAAGGGCAAAATGGTTAATAAGAATTTGGAAAAATATGCAATACAACTTATATTTCCAACAGTATCTGTAATAAATACTTAAAGCAAAATTGCCAACCAGGGGTCAAACATTTGAGAAAATATTAAATAATATATCATATATTTTTGTCTTGGATCCAGTGTAACTAATTATTTTCAAAACTAGACCTATACTATTTATGCACTGGCAAGTTAAGTATGTGTTTCACTGCATCCAGAAAGAAGCCTATTTTTTGTTTGTTTGTTTCTTTGTTTTGTTTTGTTTTGTTTTGTTTCAGGGAAAATATATTATTAGCAAAAAAAAAAAAAAGGAAAGAGAGCAGTTTAATTTACATATCAGTACATTGGGTTTTTCTTTTAAAACACAGTCTACTTTATGGTGCATATACCACACTAATATTTGAAAGAACAGAAACAAAATATAGAAACAATGACCTAATTTGCTAAGATGAATAGCTATTAATTTGCCATTAAATAAAATATGAAATAACATTTAATAAATATGAACATGCCTCTTTCGTGTTTTCATTGGAGTTAGTTTCATATTATCTTTTTAAAAATTTAAGTATTATTTATATTATTGCTCCCAGAAATTGAGGTTCTGCGTATTTATGAAATTAGTCACTGAGCCTAAGCAAAGAATTTCAAAACAAAAATGAACACTGCTCTCATTGCACAACAGTGCCTCCTTCAACCAAAATGTAAGCAGAGTGAACCAGAGAGAGTAACCTAGTTCCTTCTCTCTACACACAAAAAAATGGATTTTCAATGATTACTGGGAATCACCTATGACTTACTGTAACTGAATTTGCTACAATACGTTGAACAACAGGCCACCCTATGCACACCGTGCCCTTTCTAAAACGTATTTAGCACAGAAAACAACTTAAAACTGAATATTAAAAACTCCTATTTTTAAAGTCTCCTATTTTCCACTTTTCTCTTGGTTCTTGCCTTAATCTCCGATGGCTGTAACTTAAGATTCAGCACAGTTTCAACTATCTTTTTGTTTCCCTGTCTTTTTCAGCCCATGACTTCAGGGCCTCATATTTCATCACTAAAGTTGTGTAAAGCACTTTCCAATAGGAGAATGCTTTTGTATAAAGAATAATTTGGGGCCAACTGTTAAAAACAACAATTTCTTTCTTCCCACCACACTTGGCCATTAAAAACTTAAAGCTATGCACAAAAGTAGGATACATTTATCTGATCTGTGGTGATGCTAAAAAAAAAATAACTTAAGAGGGATACGATACAGGAGGAAGAGTCATATTATCTAAACTATAACGCTGAAAGACTTAGAGAAAGTTCTGGATAATATCACAAGTACCATTTATAGATTTTACATAGTAACTGTTCTCTGTAAGTATTTTAAGAGTGAAAGGCAAGGTTTTATATTGTAAATTAAATATAATGATACAATTCAGATTAAGGAAACTCAGGCAGATGGCATTAGAAATTTAAGTAGGAATACTCCCTTCATTCCATAGTACACATTTCGTAACTACAGAATGTCTTTGATGACTTTTTATGATGTAGGGAAGAGAAGAGGACCCATCTGAAAATTGGTTAGTGGAATTATTTAACTCCTTTAACTGAAAGTTCCATTTAGCTCCTTTAACTGAAAGTTCCATTAACAGAGCGAGGTTTAGGGTGGGGATTGATTCATACCTCACATATCATAGCATATGTCTGAGCTATACTTCTTTTGGGTATGAGAGCCATCTTCAGCTGTCTTCCATCATCATAACAACATGCCTACAGATGTTTTAAGTTTTACATCTGAGCGCCATAAAAAGAAGGAAACTAAAAGGCTTCTTTCTTGCTACTCTCCCACTTCCACCCCAACACTTAGAGATCTGGCTCTGAGCTAGAAATGAGATGTGATAAGTGGTTTACTCCAATCAAGGTTAATTTAGCCATGGGAGAGAGATCAACAGTACATGGCTAAAAAGGGTGGTCTACTAGGGGACACTTAGGGCCTTTAAATAGCAGGAGGATAAAAGGTTGTCAGACACCTGATAACAGATGTTCAATAAAGCAGATGCTATACAATATTACAATAGTTATAAATACAGCAAATATGATTACTAATTTAAAAGAGCTATAGAGTTACTCAACAAAATTAGTCTTCATTTATAAAACTGGGTGACACCCTCATATTTAAATGTAAAATATTTTTTAAAAATTAGCAGAAATCTTATTAAGCAAAACAGAAAGAAATCCATAAATGAAATGATAGGCTTACTTAATTACATGAAGTTTGTTAAAATGGAAAAAAAAAAAAGAACAATGTTAGGCTGAGAGGTGTATTTGCAAAACCCTTGGTATATAAATAAGTATATGGCAAGAAGTACCTATAAATTTATATGAAAATAAACTAACAAAAAAATTTAAGCAAGAATATAAGTAGGACTCTCACAGAAAAGGAAATGTATGTTATCAATATACTTGTCAAATGATGATCTATTTCACTATTAGTAAGGTAAAAGCAAGCTAAAACAACAATGAATACCTTTTCCATTCTGAGTGTGAAAAAGTTATAAAGAACAATAAAATGCATCTTGGCAAGGACTAAAAAAATAGCACTGTATCCATTGTTGGTGGGGTTGTAAAATCACCACAGTCTTTTGGGAAATAATCTAGCAATTTCAACTGCAATTAAATCTTAGGTACACTTTCTCATGGAATTATCTAAGGGGATATTTAATGGTATTCAGATAAACAACGTCAATCTTCTGATATGTATGTACAATCACCATCAGTAGCATGTCAATTAATATTAGATCACAGATTAAAAGTTGTTAATAAGGAGAACCAAGAGAGAATAAGAAGCTCCAAACTTATTACTCTAACAAAACAGGTATGTTAATGAAGAGTTGTACATAAAATTATAGATTTTATCAGTTCAATGTACTCAATTTAAGTATAGTCAAATCTATTAGATGCACATAGAAATAGACACCTTTTTGTCTAGATATCCGTATGAAGAGAATATTTTTAAGAGTTTACCTATAATTTATTTTGGTTTTCTGGCATAAAATATCAAGAAGAGTATATTTATTCCTGATTAAACATAAATTAATGAGAATTACCACTTACTAGATAGGTTTTCTTTTTCAAAAACCTGCTCAATCCCAGGACCCTGAGCCAAAGGCAGACGTTTAAGCAAATGAGCCACCCAGGTGCCCCAAAAAATGCAAGTTCTTAAAACTGTATTTGTACTGAGAAATATTTAAATTGACTTTCATAATAAAATACACAAGTTATCTGGGCAACTACTGCTAATTTTTCGTGAACTATAGTAATAGTACATATTAAAGAAATGTGATGAACAATGGTCATCTTTGTAAAAGAACAGATTTTTAAGGAAAAAAAAGCTGATATTTACTACCTTAATTTTCTTCAAAAACTAAAATCTTTTTAAAAAATATTAGCAGATAAAGTAATTGTCTTTTTCTTCTATCTCACATTAAATTAAAACTAATAAAATCTTGACTGTCTACCTCTGAGTTCCTCTTATTTCATTAAAGTGGTGCTTTCCCTAAGAGTATTTTAAATCCCAGATTTTATTTGTAGTACCATAAAAAAGGGATTTACTATACATATTGTTCACAAGATGGTTGTGTCATGTCAAAATTTTTTAGTATTTATTTTTTAAACTTTATAAATAATATGGAAAATATGAGAAAATATAAAAATTACATTAATGCAAATCTATTTTTATATAGCTGATATAATTCCAGGGGTTAAGTATAAACAGCTCAGCACATATTATGTACTAAATGTGTCCCCCCCAGAATTTATATGTTGAAACCTTAGCCCTCAATGTGATGGTATTAGAAGGTAGAACCTTTGGCGGGTAATGAAGTTTAGATGAGGTCATGGGGTTTGAGCCCTCATAATTGAGGTTAGTGTTCTTATAAAAGTCACTAGACAGCATGCTTCAACCCTCTACTCTGTCATGTGAAATCACAAGAAGTTGGGCTGCAACCCAGAAAGAGAACTTCACAGCATTCAACCATGGCTGGCACCCTGATATCAAACTTCTAGCCTCCAGAACTGTGAAGAAAAAATGTCTATGTTTATAAGCTACTCAATCTATGGTATTTTATTAAATGTGCCCAAACTAACACAGTACTTTATTTTTTGTCATTTAATATTAATTTACAAAGCAGTTCTCGCTCTTTAAATAATTTCCTTTTACAGTGCTTTTTACAAATATTGCTATCATGTCTAAAATTTATATCAACTTTGAAATTATACAAGACCTTTTAAGATCCTGTGCTCTTTAAATTTTTTTTTATTCAATGTTTTCTTCATTAAAGAAAACATTAATTGTGAATAACTATGATAGTGCTAAGACATACATAGATCAAAAGAGCAGATTACAGTGGTTATATTTGGGGAACTTTTCTGCAAGCAGCCTCTTTTGTATGAATTGGTCTTTGGCTGTCTGAATCATGTCTTGCCTCTCTTTCTGTCACAGCTGATTGGAGCTGGTTGTATATTTGAGCGTACAGAGTTGTATTATGATAATCAAGGTCATGTGCAAGTTATTAGTTATTTAGTTATTTAAAAAAATCTAATAGCAGAGGAATCTCCTTCTGAAAGAAGAATAGAGCGAACATACAGAAGGTGGCCCCACGGAGAGAGTGAGAGGTAAAGGAGTCATCATCCCTGTCCTCCATGGCTTCTAACACCTCAGCGCCTGTCTCCAGAATGCTCAATTGTACTTCATTTCCACAATACTGTTGTACCCTTAAATATTTAAGCTACTTTGAGTGGGTTTCTGTTTCTTGAAACAAAGAGCCTTGAATGAAATGAACATGATTAAAATATGGTTGGTCAATATTTTCATAACTAAAATCAGAATAATACATGGGGAAAATATAGTCATTGTCACTACCAGAGTTCTCTTAAGTTTCAGAACTGCATCATTTTTTTTTTTTTAAGTAGGCTCCACATCCAGCATAGAGCCCAACACAGGGCTTGAACTCATGACCCTGAAATTGAGACCTGAGTTGAGATCAAGAGTTGGATGCTTAACCAGTTGAGCCACCTAGGTGCCCTCAGAACTACATCCTTTTGTAAATTAGCCAGTATCTGTTGGAAATCCCCAGAGCAGACTTGAGGACAGGTATGGAGCATCTGAGCAGAAACAGATAGCTGAGAGATGGGGGTCATGAGGAGATAGACAGAAAGACAAGCCCATTAGGAAACAGAAATGGAGGTTGGGAAAACACCTGGTCACAAAGTCTTCTTGCCTGAACAAGAGCAATAGTTTCAGGTATAAAGTACAAAGATCCCAAAGGGGAATATAAGTTCTAATGTGAAAGAAAAGCATCTATCATTCTACAGTCCAATTTGGACTGTAGAATTCAAGGGAACAATGGTACAGGAAGCACATAATGATCCTCAATTCAGGCAGTGTATTTAGACCAAAGATGTACTTCTAGCCATCTGGATTTAGGTTGCCAGGCAAGATTTTCTTTTTTAATTTTAGAATTCCCTTTCTTTTTCATAAGAAATATAAAATGGCTATTTCTCTGTATTGAAATGTACTCTTTATAGCATGTATTTCTTATGTGTTCATGACTGTATTTAAGGAGGAGGAGAAAAAATAGATCTTGTGTTTCTTAATTTTGAAAAAATGCATTTCCAAATAAAAAATAAAAGGAAATTAAAATGAAGTGTAAAAAACATAGCAATCAATTGAATCATTTTATGGGCCTCAGGTATATTTCATTATCAAAAATTCCATTTTATATTATAAGAACTATTTGGGGAAAACGGAGATTAATAAGTGATTAATGACCATGTGCAACTACTATTTGTGACAAAGGAACATGGTGCTCAATGACTTTAAACCTGATAAAATGTAGAGGAGCATCACAAGATCAGTGTGCTATATTCATTCACAGTGTACTGACTAATAGAAATAAACCATAATGTTGGTTTGTATTTCTGAGCACCTCATTCAATGAACAATTGAATGAAAAAAATACAATACGAAATTATTTTGAAACTTAGCAATTAGAAACTGGCATGACAATTTAAAGACCAATAATAGGTCAATATTTTATTAAACACCCTGGGCTTACAGTGAAAATTACTAGGGAAAAATGCATATATGAAACCATTATAAACAAGCTTTCTTTTGAAACTGTAATTGATAATTTCCAACATAAGACTTATGAAAATGTATTAATCAATTGAAATGAGGATAAGACAATAGCTCTCTAATGGATAAAGAAAAATTAAGAAAAAATACAAAAGTAATAAATATTAGTTTATAAAAATACTAGACTATCATTTTAATGCTTTTAAGGTTACTTTCAATGTGTCGACATGATTATGCCCCCCCAAAAAAATCCTATAAAAGTATAAATATCATTACGGGTTATTTGAGGGAATAAAAATTCACAGGTAATATCTTGATATCTAAACTACTGCAACCAATCTGGAATATGGGTATTACTTGTCAATTTCTTCTCTATGTTAATTTCACAGATAAGCAGTTATAGCTCAAGGATTTTAGAGATGTTAGTAGCATTGTGCTATGGATGAAGATCTGTGGAGTTTCGGTTTATGAGAGAAGCAAGAAAAGGGCTATACTGGTTAAGCCCTTTTTCAATGCAAAGGAATCTCGGGACTAATAGGAAGGAGGCCAAAGGAGAAATAAAAGGTAACAGCCATGGAAACAGTACATACATTGACCTCAGTCATCAAAGGAGAAGGCATGCTGCAGACACTGGTGGGAGCCATTATTATGGGTGTGTGTGTGTGTTTGTCTGTGTGTGTGTAAAGAGCTATTGATTGGATGCTGACCTGTGGTGCACATTATAGCTTGTCCTCTGGTTCACAACTGACCAAAGGGAAAATAGGAGTGATATGACACAGCTTAAAATTCCTTGATATCTTTATGTTATGTACAATATACACATCCATGATATGTATATGGTAACCCCTCCCAAGTAAGGGTGAGGTACTAATATGAACCCAACTCGTGTGGTTTAATATTATCTAGCAGTACAAGAACATATTCATGTGTCACTGAAGGTGTTCATCCCATAATATCCATTTGGCACATGGGATTTCTTCCCACCATGTTCAGCTCCTTAAATACCAAGATCTCTAGCACTACAAATTCTCTTCCCACAATTACTCTGATGTAGAATGTTCCTTGTCTCCTTGAAAGCTTGGTTTTGCCCTCTAACCCTAATTCACTATAAGCAATTAGCATAAATAACTTTGGTTTGGAGATGAGTGAGTTGATACAGAACATTAAAAGAACAATCATGGAAAGCAATGTGGGTATAAATTAGATTGTAAGTGGTCCCAGCAGAGTTGATGAAAAATTGGATAAACAAGATTAGATTGTTTTCCTAAGAAGTTTTATAGTCAAAAGATACAAGAATAGTATATTATCCACAACAGAAAATTAATATACTTGCTAAAATTTGAAGTTTTACTTGATGAAAAAGTAATCAAGCATATCAAAACACAAAGTTATTTATATCTTTGTTTCTCAAATTCTGGCCTGAGGACCAGTGGCATAGGTATCATGGAGAGCTTTTTAGAAATGTATAATCTCCAACCTCACTTCAATCATACTAAATCTGAACCTGTCTTTTTAACAAGATCCCCAGATGACAAGTATGCACATTAAGGTTTGATATACACTGGTTTAGATTATCCTTAACTTTGGAGTTTTCATATATTTCATAAATATGTTCCTATTATCAAGACTAGTCAAAGCCTCTATAAATATTTAGGAAATCATCAAAAAAATTTTGTAATTTTTTGTACCAGCAAAACAAAAATGCATAGAAATTTATGACAAAATTATGAGAATTAAAAATTCTGGAAAAAGAAGAATAAGTCACAGACCACAGACACGTTATCTACAAAATATACATGAAAAGGATATTCCCAAAGCAATCAGAGCAGCAGGAAATAGTGCAATATGTCGAGAATTTTATTTAAGAACAAAATTAATGGCTGAACTTTTAGCATTGAGAAATGGCTTCTACTAACCAAAATCAATTATATTTAGGATATAAGCAATAGAGGTCAATATCATGCACCAATCATCTACGGATTAATGTCAATTTTGGTGAAAGAGTTTTATTTACATTTTCTTTTAAAAAATAGCATCCTATTGAAGAACAGAGATGTCAAAAATTATCACAGAGCAATAAAAAATATTGCTATATATTAGTATAATTAATCAGGGATTAAAAATTATCATCTGAGTTGATTAGAATCTGTGTTGATTAGAAAAAAGCATCCAACTTTGCCTCCAGAGTTTTCAATCATTCCATTTTATTTCTGTTTGCACCTGACTCTCCTAATCAGAAGACTTCAACAACACTGGCAATGGCTCAAGATAAGCCAGAAGGATGAAAATTACAGCATCAGCAATTAATTGTATGGGGATTATTTGAAACTGTTCGCAAACTCTAAAAACAGTTTGAAAAGAAAATCAAGTACTAGAGTTAAAAGGAGTGTTCAAAAATTTAAACAATGAATTCTGATCTTGGATCTCATCGTCTATTAAGATACAGCAATGTATACTATTTATCACATAAATTAAATCTGATAACCAAATCAGGAAAGATAAGCCAAATATTTTCAAATTGCACACTCTAGGAGAGGGCAGTTTCTTAAGTCATGAATGTATGTTTCTACACCATCACCAGAAAGACATTTAATTTGGCTTTGAATCAGATTGTTATGCAGATGTTGCATAAAAATCATTAAAAATTCTAATTGATTTTTAGTCAACAGAAGGTATACCAGATGTTACACAATGAGCTTAGGTCATTATTCCATTGTCAAAAATTACTGTGAAGAATAGCAATTTACTTATGATTATAATAAAATAATAGCTATAAAATTTGAGGTTTTCTCCTCTTAATACGTGTCTAAAATTTCAAAGTAATTGAAAAATATTCTCCTTCGAATCACATTTTTTTTAAAATTAAGGATTGAGGTATAAAAATATGGAGAGAAGGGAAGAAAAAATGACCAGTAGCTAAAGGATAAGTTTGTTTTTGTTTTTTGGTTTTTTTTTGGTTTTTCCCCCCTTCTGAATGTTTCTCATGTTAAAGTTCAAATCTCCTTAGAGAAGATATGAATTACATAACTTCTTTAATACTTCTGATTCCAACAGGCCTTCACTTCCTCTCAGTTTAATTCTTGTCAGCATTCCATGCAACTACATCATCCAGTCTGGATAATTCCTCCAACTACCTACCTGCCTGGTTTCTTGTTCAATTATCTTCTCCTTCACCCCAGCAACCACTTTGCCATATCTGAAGTTTGTTATCACTCAGTCCTTGAACTGTTCAGTTGGGAAAATTAGTTTATTGATCACAACTTCCTGCATCCAGTCACCATGACCTCCAATTTTAAAGCCATTCCTATATTTCCAGTCTATGAATCCTCTCTTGCTTTCACTCCCCCATTCAATATCGATCTCATAATCATGTAATTCACCAAAACCTCAACAGGACTAGAATTTTCCTCTACTATTCTCTATTCTAGCAAAACATCTCTACCTTTGCTTAGAACCATCAATATGCTCTCCTTAGCTCTGGCTTCAGTTGGGCTAGAAATAGATTATTTTCAAAGTCTTGAGCTGATTCAGAACTGGTCTCAGCCCTTGTGAAGCCTGGGCTATGATTGGTTGATTCTTACTCCTAGGCTGTAATCCCTCAGGGTCGCAGCTGAAAGCCAGAGAGTTTGCAAGGGGGTTGTTGGTTTGTAGGCCCTGATTATTTCCAATTTTCTTAAAAAGATTTATTTATTTGAGAGAGAGAGAGAGAGAGAGAGCGCACCCAGGCGAGCACAACAGCACGTGCGGGGGGGTGGGGTGCAGGGATGGAAAGAATCCTCAAACAGACTCGTGGCTGACCCTGGAGCCCAATGAAGGGCTCAATCCCAGGGCAATGAGATTATGACCTGAGCCTAAATCAAGAGCCAGCCACTTAACTGCCTGAGCCATCCAGATGCCCCTATTTCTAATTTTTGATTGCTGAAAACCTTGGTCTGTTTTTTAGTCTCTCAGCTTCCACTTCCTGCTCAGCTACTTAGCTTCTTAAGAGCTTCTTTAGGAGTGAAATCAACAAGAAGAAAAACAGCTTCAGCTGTCAGGTTCCCCTATTTAGAGTTCCCTTCTCTCCAGGATTTTGACTTCTGCAAATCTTGCTACTTGGGAATGTTCCCCTATGCCTTCTAACAAGTGATACTTTTTATTTTGTCCGGGTTACCATTTCTGAATGGAAGAACTGCTCAGAAACAAGCTACTTTCTCTGCTGAAAGCAGAAGTCTATATTGAGTTTGTACTGACTAATGGACTGTTTTTTCCTCTAGACTATAAATTCCCTGAAGAAAATAACTCTGTCCTCTGTTCATCACTATCTCCTGTGTTCCTAGAATTGAGCCCAGAAAGTAGCATTTAATACATATTTCATGAGGAATGAAATGAACATGTAATAGAGAAGAGAACTGAAGAGCAAAAAGGTAAATAAATGGACACTAGTGCAGAACTAGCATGTGGTAGTACTAGCGGTAGGTATACATTTGAACAACTCTTCCAAAAAAATTATTTTATTACCAAATTTATTGAAAATATTTTTGTATTAGTGACCATAAAACAACCAGTAAATTTTGAATTTTCATACATAATTTTATTTTTGTGATTATAATACTTTTATCACAGTAGTGATGTAATTAAGTACACAGGCTCAGGGACTAGACTACAGGATTGACTCTTGGATCTGTCATGTAGGAGCTGTTTCACCTTGAATAAGTCTCTTAATTGTTTTAGGTTTAGTTTCTGTAAAATAGCGTTAATAGTGGTATAAAATTCATAGGAGTCTTGTCTATATGAATAAAGTTAATAAATGTAAAGTACTCAAAACAGTGCTTGATAAAAGACATGTTCAATAAATGTTAGAATGCAATGATTGCTGTTACATCACAAACTATTTCTCTATCTCATGTGCTGCAAGACTTATGTAACAAATTGTCACTGTAGTAATTTCAAGTAATTCCACCTAAGTTATTTCACTCATATATTAAGTTTGCTCATAGATTTTTTATGATTTAAAAAGTTAACAACATTCTCAAATACGTTTTAAATTTCTGGTTCATGATGATGGACTGGGCACATGTTTTGCCCTCTGCTACCTCCTTCTATCTTTCAATCACTGAAATAATAGCAAGGAAAAAAGACATTTGTTCAAGTACAGAGAATGTGAATGGGATACCACAGCAGATTAACCCAAGCAAAGAGAGTCATAAATAAGGTCAGCCCAAGAGAAGGCAAGGCTTAATGAAGGTGGATGCTGTTTCCTTTTTAGTGACAAAGCTCCCCTTCCTTCTCTCTCTCCATAATTGACAGGTAAGCAGAGCAGAAGGAGCAGCTTTGCCAATCTACATGTACTCCCACATATATGGGCCCTGTAATCAGCAAAACTGATGTGGGAAACAAAAACAGAAGAAAAATTATTAAATTTCCTTACTACCTACAGCCCATTGACAAGTCCTTGAAACAGGCAGAACGACATTCCTCTAGGGACTCAACTACTTCAGTGTTAGTTTGCTGAGGGCAAAAAGCAATCCTAGCCTGACCCCCTTCCCCCAACCAGGATCCTATAAGTTTACTTTAACATATATAAATTCCTTTGAAAACTTTATCTCTAACCCCCCCCCCCAAGATAACATGTTGGCAATCATCCCCCAAGCATATGGCCCACTGATATACATCTGAAGGGTCTCATGACTAAGGTTTTATTAGATGGTAATAAATGACCTTTTCCCAAAAATAGCTAGCCCCCTCAAGGTCCTGGAAACCTTGCTTCCAAAATTCCTTAGAGACTTACGCTATCCCTAACCCCCTCCCCAACTTGAGGGTATATAATGGGCCATTCCTCATGATCGCAGCCGGTGCAGCTCTTTCTGCCCACAGGTCCTGTCACCATGCTTTAATAAACCACCATTTTGCACCAAAGATGTCTCAAGAATTCTTTCTTGGTCATGGGCTCCAGACTCCACCCTACTGAACCTCCCCTATATTCCAAAACCCCATCAGAACCTTACCCTCTCCATCCTCCCAAGAAAAAGTCAGTTAGCATTTGATACCTCATTAGCAACTCAGAATTCTGAAAGACAATGGAAAAATGTCTTCAGTGGGAAATGATTTTGTGAGAGATTATTTTGAATATTGAAATCTCCAGCAATGAAATTATCAATGAAATAATAAAAGCAAAAAAAGACATTTCAAACATGTAGAAATTTAGAAAATGTATTTCCATGCTTTTTTTTCTTTTAAAATTACTGAAAGACATTTTTACTCAAACACAATGAATGAGGAACTCAAGAGAGGAACGGACATAAACTGAAATTCAAGAAACTTTGTATATAAGATAGGAATACAACAAAGAAAAATTCCAGAATAACAGCTGACAAAGGATCTAGTAAGACATTATTTCTGATTAGCACATTCAAGATATGTGATAAGAGAACCAGAATATATTAGTAATATTATGGAAAACAGATTTTTTTTCTGACAAATATAAGTGTAGGTGGAAATTCTTGGAAAAACAGAACATTGTTTTTAAAAGTTCTTTTTCAAATATAGCAATTGAAAATATGACGTAATTTTAAGCAAGAGATTAAATTTAAGAAAAGAGATTCCTATTGTTCTATATGCATGCATATACATACCCCTACAGGCGGAACATTTGGCTATAGGTAAAGAATTATATTCTTTTACCCACAAAAACAACCACATTACCTAGTCAATAGTAGCTACATAATACTATTTATTGAAATCCATTTTCAGAATGAATGTATAGTAAAAAATTGAAGATAATTATAACTAATATATATTTTAATACTTGAAATTATTAAAGTACTAGCATATCAGGCAGAATTTGAGACGTGGAGGGAGACTGGAAAAAAGTTAATAGATGCTAAATTCCTCAACATTCACTGTATGAAGTCAAAGATAACTTTTAAATAGATGGATACAGAAATAAAGGTTAACTTTTATTAATTAAATTTAGTATGAATTTATAAATTTATCTCCAAATGATAAAACAAAAACAAAAAATAAATATTATCTTAAGGGACAGAAAGTTCAAAGAGTAAAGAGAATTAATTATCACCTTCCATTTTGGAGAAACAGTATATTTTGCTCAGAGGTGGTGTATCATCACACACACACGCACGTGCGTGCACGCACACACACACACACACACAACTTGTATCACCAGAAGAACTAAAAATAGAGATGGTCCAAAGTAGCTACATGTAAGAAAAGTAACTGTTGTTGGGTGAACTGGGGAAACCTCTGGGCTGTGAGGCCTCCACTCAGCCCACCTTCAACTTCCTGCTAATGGTTTTTCTTCCCTTTGCATTCTGAGACCCCTACTCCAGTCCTTAGCTTATTTACCTCGTTGTCTTTGGAATTTCCATGTTTATGTGGAGTCTCTGTACACAGGCTATTAAATTTGATTTTCTCCTGTTAATCTGTCTCATGTCAATTTGATTCGTAGTCCAGCTGGAAGGACTCTGAAGGGTAGAGGAAATTTACACACACACACACACACTATGAAGGAAAAAATGCTACATTATTCCTTTTGTTAGCTCAAGTTAATTAAAATTTTGTAACATGGTTTCTAGCTTTATTTTTTTTTCCAAATAATAAACATTCCACTATTGTTTCTGACTATCCATATCCTAATACTTCATTATGTTCTAGACTCTTTTTCTGGGATCCACAAATTTATTCAACATCCCTTTTCTCCTATAGAGATGTCATAATAAAAGAAAAATTACAAATAAAAGGGTAATTAGAATAGACATGAGGATATGATTTCACACATTTGGTTTCCTCAGTGAATATTGTATACACAATTCAAAATTTATAATATATAAGCAATATGTGTCTATATTGAGACTGGGTAGGATATAGAACAGTTTCCAATTTTACCTTTGAATCTCACTTAACTTTTATGGTTGATTTTTATGTATGTAGGATTTATGGCCTAATAAAAGGAAAAAATGCAAGAAAATACCTTTAAGAATCATAAGCATCCTAGCAGAATACTATGTTTAAAATACTGATTATCACTCAAAGTAATGTAAGACCAATTCTAAGTGTCCCTTGTTAGACATTAGCCAGGTTTTAGTCTTTGAAGTAATTGAATATGTATTTACATATTTATAATTCGCAAAAAATATCTCTATAAATCCTTAAACTAATACTCCACTGGGAAACTATATCTTTAGAAAAAAAAACAATAAAAATTTTACAAGGTTTTGCATGTTTTTTTAGCATGTTCCACCCTTCTTATTGTGAGAATAGCTAAATTTAAAATGTGTGCTATAGTTTTACAAATATATTGAGGTAATCTTTTAAAATATGACCAACATTCAAAGTATAAAACATAATTTGTGATTTAGATAAATTTGTAAGTATTCAAACAAGCACTTTTTTAAAAATTAGAATATGAGTTTTAGATAAGTAATGCAATTTGAATTTGTTATAATCTTTCCTTCCACTGTAATTTGGTTGCTGAATAGCAACGGCCCATGTAAGCTGCCATTTAACTTTTTTGTTTTTTAAGTCTATGAGACTTCTCTTTCCTCTTGTTTTGCTTAAAAATGATTGCAATTACCTGCAGTGATTTGATGCACCTGACACTAATTGCATTCTTTCTCTGAAAACCTGCATGACATCACATTGCCATCACAAAGCAAGAAGTTTATGCACTTACTGACCTTCTAAGTCGAAATGAGAATAAACATAGCCATTCCATTTAGAAATTGTGTAGATAATTAAGAGGTGATCTCTGTAGGATGACAGTTGTTATTTTGCTTTAGAAGATAAAGGCATAGAAAACTAGATATATGATTTTCTTCTTATTTTGATGAAAGGATAAAATTAATACTTATTTCTGGACTGTTTCACCCACAGTTTATATAGCTAAAATGAATTCTATACAGCTGAAGGAAATTGAATGAGGATTAGATCTTAGATGATATTAAGTAATTATTGTTCACGTAATAATACTATTATGGTTATTGTTTAAACTTATTATCTACTAGATAAATATAATGAAGTATTTATGAGTGAAATGTTACGATGTCAGGATTTGCTTTAAAACATTTCAGTAAAGAAGGAATAGAGAGAAGGAATAGAAGGGGAGAAGAGACAAAAAATTTAAATGACTTAAAGCTGATAGTTTTGAAACTGAGTAATAGCACATGAATGTTCAGTGTGCTATGGAGAACAAAGGTAAAAGAAAAAACTAAATTTCCTTACTGCCTACAGCCCTTTGACAAGTCCTTGAAACAGGTAGAAAGACCTTCCTCTAGGAACTTAGCTGCCTTAACGTTGACACTTTACTAAGGGAAAAAGGCAATCTTAGGTAAACATTATCCTAACCCCCCAGGATCCTGTAAGTCTTCTTTAACACATAAAAATTCCTTTGGAAACTTCCTTTTTCTCTACTGACTAAGATATATGTTAGCAATCATCCTCCAAGCATATGGCCCACTGATACACATCTGAAGGGCTTTATGATTGAGTTTTTACTAAACAGTAACAAATGACCTTTTCCTAACAATAGCTATCCCCTTCAGGATCCTGGAAACCTTGTTTCCAAAATTCTTTGGAGGCTTGTGCTGTCTGTAACTCCCTCCCAAAGTGGAAGTATATAATCAGTCACCCACCACAACCCCAGTACAGCTCTTTCTGCCCATGGGTCCTGTCCCGTGCTTTAATAAAACCTCCTAAATTAAGCACGGAAGACATCTCAAGAACTCTTCCTTGGCGGTGGGCTCTGAACCCCATTTTCACATCAATTGCACCATTCTGTTTTTGTGGGTGTTTGGAATTTTCTATAATAAAAAATACTGACTAAAATAGAAATTCTGAGCCTAGCCAAATCGCTCAAAGAACCAAAATTATCATATCTGTCTATGATTTATATTTTTGTGACAGAACCATATTGTCTTGCTAATATTTTTAAATAGAATATAAAACCCTTGAGGATACTTTATATCTTACATTGCTGTTCCTTTTTTTATCTCCACAACACTAGCACATAATAACATGCAGAAAGTGTTTATTAAAATGCTTGTAGAATGAATAAAGCTAAATCAAGAAATACAAGTAATCTGGGGCACCTGGCTGGCTCATCGGTGGAGTGTGTGACTCTTGATCTCAAGGTGTGAGTTCAAGGCCCACACTGGGTGTAGAGATTATTTAAAAATAAAATCTTTTTAAAAAAAGAAATATAAGTAATTAAAACATTTTATTAACATTTAATAATATTTGTCATAAAAAGCTTCTAATTTGTTCGTTTCATCATAAAACTGTATGTTGGGTTTTTTAAACCAAATTTTTGGTGATATTTAAAAGATATCCTACACTTGAATATATAATAATAAGTTCTTCTGTTACACATTAATTTCTAGAACTTGTTAGTATAATGCTTTAATGGGAGGTAAAAGGGAATCACTGTAAAAGAGAGCCGATTTTCATTGTTAATCAGTCACTAATATGCTTATATTTATTCAAGTACTAATATGCTTATAAAAACTGATAAAACTTACAATTTTACAACTGACAAAGTATTAAGTTACATGATCACTATTTAATCTGTTACACTGTAATGCTGTTTTCAGAGGAAAATTTCTTACATTTCAAGTGGAAAACATTCTTTAGAAATAAAAACTCACGAAACACTTATAAATAGCACTTTATTCTTCTGACTTCCTCATTAGGAAAGAAAAAAACTTCTACAAAGGGATAATAGGATTATGTTTGTGCATACAAATGAAAAGAATGCATTTCAAATGCATTTAAGTTTGAGAAGAAAAGTAATTTAGTGGGATTAGACCAGTCAGTATGCAGATTTTATTGAATTTTCAAATATATACTCATGAAAGATGTATAATCTGCTTTTTATTTTCATTTTACCATTTATAACTTTCCTTGTCCTTACTTTCCATTCTGATTTTTCCATACATCATATCCTGAGAAGAATCAGCAATTTTTAAGTTTTCAAAATATTCCATTCTTTTTTTGATTTTTATATATGTGTGTGTATATATATACATATATATATATAATTTTTGATACTATGCATGTATATTTTATTAAGGTATAGTTACCACACAATATTACATTAATTTTAGGTGTATAATAGTGATTCGATAAGTGTATACATTATGGTATGCACACCATAAGTATAGCTAACATCTGTCACCATACAACACTATTATAATACCATTAACTGTATTCCTTATGCTGTATCTTTCATCACCTTGACTTATTCATTCCATAAGTGGAAGTCTCTATATCCCAGTCCCTTTCATCCATTTTGTCTATCCATCCCTAACCCCTCCCCTGTGGCAACCAACAGTTTGTTCTCTGTATTTATGGGTCTGTTTCTGCTTTTTCTGTTTATTTGTTCGTTTGGTTTTTTTTTTTTTTTTTTTTTTTAGATTCCACATAAAAGTGAAATCCTATGGTATTTGTTTTTCTCTGACTTATTTCACTTAGCAGAACACTCTCTACATTAATCCATGCTGTCACAAATGGTAAGATCTCATCCTTTTTTATACATGAGTAGTAGTCCGTTGTATATATATACATGCACTATATCTTTTCCATTCATCAATTGATGGATACTTAGGTTGCTTCCATGTCTAATCCATTGTAAATAATACTGCAATAAATATAGGGCTACATATGTCTTTTTGAATCAGTGTTTTTGTTTTCTTTGGGTAAATACCCATACATGGAATTACTGTATCATACGGTAATTTTATTTTTAATTTTTTGAGAAACCTTCATACCGTTTTCCATTGTGCCTGCACCAATTTATATTCCTGCTAATCGCACAGAAGCATTCTTTTTTCTCTACATCCTTGCCAACACTTGTTATTTCTTATCTTTTTAATACTAGCCATTCTGATGGGTGTGAGATAATATCTTATCATGCTGTTGATTTGCATTTCCCTGATGATCAGCGATGTTGAGCATCTTTTCATGTCTATTGGCCATGTGTATATCTTCTTTGGAAAAATGTCTATTCAAGGCCTCTGCCCATTTTTTAATCATATTATTTCTTTCTTAAGAATATTCCATTCTTAATGATTAATATTATCCCATGGACATATCATTCTATTTCATAAAAATGTAGGAAATTAGAGAAAATATTTGAAAGGTTTATAACTTTCCAACTATTCAAAATTGTCCCAAAATACATAAAATTGAAGGGAATGGGGGCTGGGTATGCATGTGTGCACACATGCATTTAGAAAGAAACAACAACAACAACAACAAAATAGACTGAGAAAAGCATAGGACAACTAAGAGATTAAAAAGGAAAATGATTAGGTCATTATTATGGCGATACCATCAGCTGGTATATTTCAAGAGTTCTAAAGGAGATATGTTCTCCTTTACACAATGTTCTCCTTTTTGACAATGTTCATTTCTCAGTTACCTGAGCAAGAGGATCCATTTGCTGAGGGAAAACAACCAATAACAACCAATGATTTTAGATTAAGCTATACTAATTTTATATATATTGATCATGATTTTATTTTATCTCAGTGGAATATGTTTTTAATTTCCTGATATAATGTTATCAGTAATATTACTTTGTATCAGGCAGATAAATGAATTGAGACATAAAGAGAGAAAGAAGAAATGAAACAAATACAACCAGAATCTAAAGTATAAATAGGTTCATGTCTGTGCCACTTAGGTATTGAATAAACACTTATATCACATGAAAACATGATCTTCTCACTAGAGAGGTTTTACTCTAGACAACAGCCAACAACTAGCAAAAAAGGAATCTCAAGGCAATGAAGAAATGTAGGTAAGGCTTTCATTATTTCAGAGTTGAATGGGGCATCTGGTGGTGGATGGTAAAGGAAGGCATCTGATGTCCCATTGGATATAAATATAAATGAACTAATCCTCAAAAAACAGCCACATTCTTTGCTTAATGAAATATACTGATATAAGTTATAATAAAGAGATACTGGGAAGAAAGAAATTAGAGACCTAGTAAAAGAAAATTTATTGAAATAGCAATACAGGGACAGAGTAAAGGATTTTGATGCAAGTTGTTACCTACATTAAATTTGTATATGAAAATACCTATAAAATTATAGATTACCTTCAATATTCCTGGCATAATTTTGAAATAAGCATATAAAATCAAAATATTTCTGAGAATTAAAAATATCAATTGGAAAATTTTTGTTTTAAAATGGCATATCTATTTTTTTTCTAGATTTTATTTAAATTCAAGTTAGTTCCTATATAGTGTAGTATTAGCATCAGGGGTAGAATTTAGTGATTCATCAGTTGCTTATAACACTCAGTGCTCATTTTATCAAGTGTCCTCCTTAATGCCCATCACTCAATTACCCCATTTCTCCCACCCACCTCCCCTCCAGAAACCCTCAGTTTGTTCCCTATATTTAAAAGTCTCCTGTGGTTTGCCTCCCTCTCTGTCTTTATCTTATTTTTCCTTCCCTTCCCCTATGTTCATCTGTTTTGTTTCTTAAATTCCACATATGAGTGGAATCATACAGTACTTGTCTTTCTCTGACTTACTTTACTTAGCATAATATCCTCTAGTTCCACCCATGTCATTACAAATGGCAAGATTTCATTCTTTTCGATGGCTGAGTTATATGCTATTGTATATATAATAGAATAATATATAATTATTATATATTATATATATTATATACAAAATTATATAGTGAACATGGAAGTGCAGCTATCTCTTTGAGATCCTGTTTTCCTGTCCAGTTGATGGACATTTGGGCTCTTTCCATGTTTTGAATATTATGGATAGTGCTGCCATAAACATTGGGGTACATGTGCCCCTTCGAATTAAAAAGAAAATGGCATATTTAGCTTATACATTTATTCTTTTCTTTCAAAATACCAGCCAGATATATTTGTTAAATTAATAAGTTGTATCCACTCTGAAAAAAAGAGCTGATCAATGGATAGTAACTTCTATAATACAAGATGGAAATATAATTGAATTGAGGAAAGAAAGAATCACATCTAACTAGAGTATATGCCAAGGGGAATCCCACCAGGAAAGTGAATGACTGAAACTCCCAGCAGTTTCTGAGGACAAGTACAGAGCATAAAGAAGCTTGAGAGGAGAGCAGATATTTGTAGTAGTCAGTTGGCGGGTGCTGAGCAGATCATGCAGTTTTAGAAACCTGTAGGACATGCAATCCAAAACGCAAACTTAATTCTCATCTCCACCAGGTACAGGGTGCAGAGTGTATGCATATTAAAGTCAGGCCAGACAAATAAGAGTGCCTAAGCTATGTTTGGCCTGAAACAACAAACAAAGAGTAGAGAGGAGAAAGAAACTTCCCATTAAGCAGAGCATATCTCGGCACATCCTCCTTGTTTTCCACAAAGAGTTGATATTAAAAAAAACTAAGAGATGGGGGGAATGCACCCAAACTTGGAGTGTCAGGATGTGGAGGCAAATTTATATATCAAAAACTCAGACAACTCAATTAAAGAAAAAGAAAAAAGTCTGATTAAAAAATGGGCAGAGGAACTGAATAGACATTTTTCCAAAGAAGTCATACAAAGGCCAATAGGAAATGCAAATCAAAACCAAATGAAAATCAAGGAAATGCAAATCAAAACCATAATAAGATATCACCTCACACTTGTTAGAATAGCTGTCACCAAAAAGATAAGAAATAACAAGTTTTGGCAAGGATGTAGAGATAAGGGAACTCTTGTATCCTGTTGGTAGGAACGTAAATGGGTGCATTGGTGACAGAAAACAGTAAGAAGGTTCCTCAAAATATTAAAAATAGAATTACTATATGATCCAGGAATCTTACTTTGGGGTTGAATGGAAAATATATTGAATGGAAAGGAAAACAGGATCTCAAAGAGATATCTGCACTTCCATGTTCACTGCAGAATTATTCACAATATCCAAGATATGGAAACAACCTAAGTGTCCATTAATGGATGAATGGATAAAGAAGATGTTGTGTATGTATATGCAATGGGATACTATTCAGCCATGAGAACAGGCTATTGTGCCACAACACAGATGGACCTTGAGGGCATTATGCTAAGTGAAATGCATCAGACAGAGAAAGACAAATACTGTATGATCTCACTTATATGTAGAATCCAAAAAAGCTGAACTCATAGAAAACAGAGACCAGAATGGTGGTTATAAGGGGTTCCCAGATGGAGGAAAAGGAAAGGTGTTGGTCTGGCCAAAGGGTACAAATTTGAATGAGTAAGTTCTAGGGATCTAATATACAAAATAGTGATTATAGTCACTAATACAATATTACATACTTAAAAGTTGCTAAGAAATTAGATCATAAATATTCTCACAACAACAACAAATGGTATATGTAACATGATGCAGGTGTTAGCTAATGCTGTAATAGCAATCATTTTGCAATATTAGTGTATCAAATCAACATGTTGTACACCTAAAATTTACATAATGTTATATGTCAATAATATCTCAAAAGAGCTGCAAAAAACACACATACACTAACCATCTAAGGAAGATACTGATAGATCTGAACAGATAAAAAAACCTAAAAGCATCTACTATCACAAGAGTAAATATGAGAAACCATTTAGGGGCTTTAACTGGGTAGTGGTGGTGAGGAAACAAGATGACTTTGCCTCCTTAGAAGACTTCTAGCTTCCATGTGAAGAATGAACTTACACAGAGAGCCTCATGCATCATGCAGGACTTGTTGACCACTGGTGAGTGATGCTGGCAATTTCATCAAAGATGGAGAAAGGAAGACTGATGCTAAAGAGAAGTCAGAAATAGGAGACTGTTAGGAGTCAGAATCAATAGGATTAGTGAGTGAGAAGCAGGAGACAAGGATGACTCCCAGATATGAGTCTTGACACTGGTATAGTCTTAAGAAAAAATAATAAATTCAATTTTAGACATGTGACTTGAGGTATCTCAAAATTAACTATTTTTAAAATGTTAAAATAACCCATGAATTCAAGATTTCATTAATAATGCATCATAAAATTTGTAACAATAATTTAGAGAAAAGGGTATAATAAACTTTAAAAATAAATTATAGAAAAACTACTTGAAATCTATCCTATGTGGAATTCCTATCTAAATATTATATTATGGGTCTTTTCTCAAATTATGTTTTAAAATGCAAAAAAAAAAAAGTATTATAAAGAAAACCAGGCACATTAAAACTGAGTAATAGGCTCCATGGACCCTAGACAGAAACCCAAAACATATAAGAATATAGCTTATGATAAAGGTGACATCTTAAATACATGAAGGAAAGAATTATTATATAAATAGTGTTGTAAGAATTCAGCATTTCCTTGATTTTGTGACATCCCCAGTTTACTTGAAAAAAAAAGGATAAATTCTAAACATATATTAAAATGTAAAATGTAGGAACATAAAAATATCAGAAGTTGTGGAAGTAACTCTTCAAAATTTTGAAGGAGAAGGCTTTTAAGTTTTTGACTCAAAATTTAAAAATTAAGACCATAATCAGGCTCAAAAGACAAGAAACTGAGAAAAATATTTCCAGTTTATAGCACAGAAAATATAAATTCTCTCATACATGAAGAGCTCCTAGAAACTGATAAAACCAGCCCTAAAGAAAAACGGTGAAAATACATGAATAGAGAGTCTGTAGAAAAAGAAATACAAATAGTAGCTTTTTTTTTTTTAAGATTATTTGAGAGAGGAGAGAGAGCAAGAGAGTGCAAGCGCACAAGTGGGGGGAGGGGCAGAGAGAGAGGGAGATGGAGAGAAGCTGATTCCCTGCTGAGCTCGGACCCCATGGGGCTCAATCTCAGGACCCTGAGGATCATGACCTGAGCCAAAATCAAGAGTTGGACGCTTAACTGACTGAGCCACCCAGGCACACCCAAATAGTAGCTTTTAAAATGATTCTCAACCTTACTTATAATATAAAAAGTAAAACTTGAAAATATCCTGAAATATTATTCTTCACCTATCATATTGGTACAAACACAAAAACATGAAAATAAATTGCCGGGAAATAACTTCTTTCAATTTTTGATGTGGACAATACAAAATTAAAACAATGGGGCAAATGTGGCAATATTAATATTCATCAAAATTACAAAAGCCTGGACCTTTATATTCAGTAATTCTAATGCTGGGGTTATTCCCTACGTATTTATATGTGCAAAACATCATAAATTCCTGTCACTGCAGTAGCGAAAGATCGTAGGAAAGCTAGAAAAGCATCAACTAGAGACAAATAAGTGAATATTGGTGTAATAGACAATTTAATATTATGTAGATATTAAATAAATGAAGAAGTATTTATATTACACATATAGAAAGACCTCTATGACAGAAGTGATAAAAAAATGTGCAGAACAATTTTAAAATATGCTAAGTTTTAGGTACATAAGGGCAAGCAAAAATATATATTGAAGCTTGTTTGTATATGAATAAAACCTTTCAAGCTTGTTTGTATATGAATAAAACCTTTGGAAAGATACAAAGATACAGTAAACGTTTACTTCCACAAAGGCCCTTCAGAAGGACTACAGAAAGAGGTGGAATTTCACTGTGTACCTAGTTTTATATATTCAATTATAGAACCATACGTCTGATTTATTCCAAACTTAAAAATATTCTTCATTTTAAAAACACACTCTTTCTATATGTCAAATACACTGTTCTTTAAAAATAGATATAAAAATTAGGTTAAATTCTTTACATCTTTATGTTTCATTATTTTAGTAGAAAAGTACTGATATTGGAGAACTCTTTTAAATTAAACCACTATCATATAATAAATAATGCAAAATATTCAAAAGATAATAAAATATTAATTTAAATAGGCCAAACAAATATTCACTTTCAAAGCAATGCACAGGAAAGTATTTGATATTGCTTCTTTTTCAATAGGACACAGTAGGACAAGAGAATATACCAAGACTACTTTTATTGGAAAAAAATGCATTTGGGGAAACTTTTTCTATTTTATCACCTCAAAACTATAAAAGGTGATATTGCTAACATGATATTCTGTCAATAATACTGTGATAAGAAGAAACTATATCAATGATATATTAGGTTATCTTCTGATAATGATTTTTTTAAAAAAATCCCTGAGGCTATTACTTAAATAGAAAAAGTAAATGATATTCAGTTTGAATTCTGAAGGGAGATCCACAATAAAATGCATTATTTTAAACTACATTCCATAAGTGAGATGTAATCTATTTCTATTAGCCTCAGGTTTCTTTCCTTCTCTCCTCTGGCTCCATAAACAAAGGAATGTAACTGCATTATACATCTTTTTTCAATAGCAACTTAGATTTCCAATGGGTATTTAAACCACACATCCATTAAACAGCTTTATTTTTCCAGTTCTACAAGGGCAGGGAAAACAAGGAGAGACATGCTTCTTGTTAAGTAATTATCATCCCTATTAACCATTACAAGTATCTTTTTTTTATCTCTAAGTGAATTTTTTAGTGATTCATTTGATCCTTGTGCTAAAATAGTATTTAAAAAAAAAAATTTCAACAAGGAAGAGGCTCTCTTGAACAACCTGTTGAAATACCCTTCCAGGGTGCCTTGGTGGCTCAGTTGGTTAAGCGCCTGCCTTCAGCTCAGGTTGTGATCCTAGAGCCCCTAGATCGAGTCCTGCATCAGGCTTGCTGCTTAGTGGGGAGTCTGCTTCTCTCTCTGACCCTCCCCTCTCTTGAGCTTTTTCTCTTTCTCACTCAAATAAACAAAATCTTTTTAAAAAATTAAAAAAAATATCCTTCCAATCTGTTATTGAGACTTTATCTGCTATATTTTTCTCCACAGCACTTACCACTAATTTCAGATGTCATACAGTTCTTATTTATTTTTTACCAACAAGAATGTAGTTCCCTAGCACACTTGGTAAGATATTTGTTGAATTAAATTATTATTACTACATGTTTGTATATGTTATCATATATATACATTCATCTGAAACATTTATAGAATGCTTCCTATGTGTGGAAATGAATATGACCACTATGAAGAAATGCATGATGGAAAACACATGTTTTTGATTTCTGGTTTTATCACTGCAATGTAAAGATGTATCAAAAAGCAAATACTCTAAGTAATCTGCTCTGGTTTTCTCTATGGAACAGAATAGAGAACCCAAAAATGGACCCTCAACTCTACGGTCAACTAATCTTCAACAAAGCAGGAAAGAATATCCAATGGGAAAAAGACAGACTCTTCAATAAATGGTGTTGGAAAAATTGGACAGCCACATGCAGAAGAATGAAACTGGACCATTCTCTTACACCATACATAAAAATAGAGTCAAAATGGATGAAAGACCTCAATGTGAGAAAGGAATCCATCTAAATCCTTGAGAAGAACACAGGCAGCAACCTCTTTGACCTCTACTGCAGCAACTTCTTGCTAGACAGGTCTCCAAAGGCAAGGGAAACAAAGGCAAAAATAAACCATTAGGACTTCATCAAGATAAAAAGCCTTTTTCACAGCAAAAGAAACAGCCAACAAAACCAAAAGACAAGCAACAGAATGGAAGAAGATATTTGCAAATGATATATCAGATAAGGGCTAGTATCCAAAATCTATAAAGAACTTATCAAACTTAACACCCAAAGAACAGATAATCCAATCAAGAAATGGGCAAAAGACATGAGCAGAAATTTCTCCAAAGAAGACATGCAAATGGCCAACGGACACATGAAAAAGTGCTCAACGACACTCGGCATCAGGGAAAGACAAATCAAAAGCACGATGAGATATCACTTCACACCAGTCAGAATGGCTCAAATTCACAAGTCAGGAAATGACAGATGTTAGCAAGGATCAGAGAAAGGGGAACCCTTTTACACTCTTGGTGAGAATGCAAGTTGGTATAGCCACTCTGGAAAAGCTTGGAGGTTCCTCAAAAAGTTGAAAATAGAGCTCTCCTATAACCCAGCAATTGCACTACTGAGTATTTATCCCAAAGATATAAATGTAGTGATCCAAAGGGGCACCTGCACCCCAATGTTTATAGAAGCAATGTCCACAATAGCCAAACTATGGAAAGAGCCCAGATGTCCGTCAACAGATGAATGGATAAAGAAGATGTGGTATATATACACAATGGAGTATTACACAGCCATTAAAAATTGAAATCTTGCCATTTGCAACAACATGGATGGAACTAGAGGATATTATGCTAAGAGAAATAAGTCAATCAGAAAAAGACAATTATATGATCTCACTGATTTGTGGAATTTAAGAAACAAAGCATAGGACCATAGGGGAAGAGAGAAAAAAATGAAACGAGATGAAACCAGAGAGGGAGACAAACCTTATTAGAGACTCTTAATCTTAGGAAATAAACTGATGGTTGCTGGAGGGGAGGAGGGTGATGGGACAGGGTAGCTGGGTGATGGACACTGGGGAGGCTATGTGTTGTAATGAGCACTGGATATTATATAAGACTGATGAATCACAGACCTGTACCCCTGAAACAAATAATACATGTTAATTAACTGAATTTAATTAAAAAATAAATTTAAAAAAACAAGCAGAGCAATAACATACACACTACGCTTGATGAAAACAGGAGACATCTTTTTTTTAATATTTATTTATTTGAGAGTGAAAGAGAGTGGGAGAGAGAGCATGAGCAGGGGGAGGGGCAAAGGGAGAGAGGGAGACAGAGAAGCAGACCCCTGCTGAACAGGGAGCCTGATCTGGGCTCGATCTCAGGACCCTGAGATCATGACCTGAGCCGAAGGCAGATGCTTAACTGACTGAGCCATCCAGGTGCCTCAAAACAGGAGGCATCTTAATTTCAACCTCTAATATAAGAAATAGGAAACAGATGAAGAAATGGCAATGAGCGGAGAGGAGAGCAAACCTAAGTACTTACAGGGAGGGATAACAAAGAGGAGAAAGGTTTAAGTAAAAAATTCAAGGAAAGGCAGGGGCCAATATACAGTGGAATTTACTCAGTCTGTTTAAGGAGCCACTAGATGTGAGAGTCCTTGGTTGCATCCTCTCCCTAACACACGCAAAAATTTGCAAGATATGTTGTTTATGGAAATTTGATAGTATAGCTCTAAGCTCAGAGAACCCATTTCAGAATAGGGCAAAAGTGAAGTGCCAGATGACAAACATAATAACAATCATTTATCCTCTTCATTTCTATTTTTTGTTATGTCAAACCAGGTAAATAAAATTATTTTAATATAGCTTTAGGGTTTTACTGTTCATTAGTCACCTCTACTCTTTACTTATAATTAACTCTGTGAGCACACACAAAAAATGAGAATATAAAAAATGAGGGAGAGATATGGAAAAGATGTATTCTAAACTTTATTTCAAATTAGAGCCCCAGGATCTACCTTCCAGTTTAGTCTTCCATTTTTTTAATTTTTAATTTTTTTTCTTTTACTTCACACGTCCTTATTTAATTGGCAAAATTACTCCAGGTGCTATTATGTTCATTTGTGTCCTTATTGGGTCATCAAATGGTCTTTAAAAAAGTGGTGAAGTATGGTTTCATTTTCATTTAAGGACTGCTATCTACCTCAGTCTCTGATTCCTGAGTGGACTTGGGAATCACAGTTTTCAAACAGGGGGCTCATTCCTTTTTTAGCATGCCCGGAAACCTTCGTGTGTTGGAAACACAAAGAACTTAACTAGAAGAAAGTTTAGCTAAAAGAAAGGATGACTAGGAGAAATTAACATTTGGGAGTTCAAATGCTTCAATTACTTTGGTACCAAAAAGTACCAAAAAGAAGACAATATAAGTGATTAAGTTCCTCACACTATAATTCTTACACCTTCTTGATAATTTTTTATTCTAAACTATAAAAATGACTTCCCAAAATCAGGTATCACTATCTCTGTAAATATGACCATTACCCCAGGGTTCTGCTGTGCTAGAGATATTTGGGGAAGTCCTGGAACATAACTTCCAAAAGTTTATGCTACATCTCTTAGGAGTAAAAAATAAATCAACAGATAATATTTATACTTAAGTTTTTTTTTTTTAAGTAAACCCTTCCCCCAATGTGAGGCTTGAAGATTGCTCTACCAACTGAGACAACCAGGTGTCCCTCAACAGATAATATTTAATGCTCCCAGGACCAAGCATTTAAGAGCAAGCACAGACTTTTAAAATAGTAAATACTTTTCCACATGACCATTTGAGTATAATTTGGGGATATTAAACATTTTATTTGGTTTTTAACTGGGCCAGCAAGGTTTAAATTAATACAACTTCAGTCTCCAGCAATAAAAATAACCAATGAATATATATTATTATTAAACCTGATGATTCATATAGTATTATGTGTATAAGAATTTGGGGGGAAAAAGTAGTTCTAAGTTTAAATAATAAATACGTTTTTATTTTGAGGAGTTAGTTTTGGGTAAATAATATTGTAATATTGAAACAAAGGAGACATAACATTCCCCTTTTTAAATCATAGCATCAACTATTTAAAATGCATAATTATATGCTAGTTTACTGAACATTTTTCAAGTTTTCAAAATTGTGAAGAACCGTAAATTTAAAGAATTTTAAAGTACTATATTTTCTAATATGAAAATATTCCTTTAAATATTAAAGTCTTCTAATGCCTCTGTTTGATTGAAAAATCATTAACAGAACAATTCACTCACGGCTAGGAATCCTCTGTGAATGAAAGATTAAAAAATTGACAACAAATGCAATACAAGAAAATGTGAAATGGTTATTGATTTATAAAAAGTTAATCTGGACAAACTATTTCAGGGTAGTGTTAAAATTTATGAAAACAATAATGCCATAAATATATATTCATATAGAAACAAACATATATACGTACACATATCCCCAAGTTCAAGAAATACAGTGTCATTTGGATCACTTTAGACTTTGCGCAATAAAAGGCTATAGTCAGAAGAAAAATGATTTTTTAATGTAGCTTTTTTATTTTAAAGTAAAAACTGGAAAAAGGAATGGCCTTAAGTTGCTTGTGGGCTTAAGATTTTAACTCTATTAACAACCTCATTTCATTCAGCTCTCAACATTACAATATCATTGTGCTAACAGAAGAGCTCTATTTATATCACTTCATTTATCTGAATTCTGCTGACTAAGGTGATTATGACATGAAAATATGTCAGTGCATTAAAATAATGGTGTGAAAAGATGAAATTTTAAAAAAATCATGATACCAAATTCAGTATTTTAACTTCAGTCTTTTGGCAAATTGTTTAAAATTACAATCTCTTTAATTCTTGAATATTAGTAACAATCTAAAAATAATTTCCATTAATGGTATACATTATTAATTACTTAATCAAGCTTTTAACAAAATTGCTATACTTCATAGCATGGTTTATTAACAAAAACCACTGTAGCACACACTTTTTGTTAGATTACAACTCGGTGGAGCACTAAATTACTCTTGGAGTGGGAAGTCATTCATTCATGCATTTTTTTTTAAGTTAAAAAATCACAATTGCCTGCTGTGTTTGCCAGTCATCAAAACAGGCTTGAGAGGTACAAAGAAACAAATATTACTATAGTGAAAACTTGTTTGGACTTGTTTCATAAACATCTAGCAATAGCTGTACAAGTAGTGTGTTTTAAGCCAGTTAAGTTTTACTTTGAACTTAGTGATGTTCAGTCAGTGTGCTTAATAAGCATTTAAACATTGACATCACATGCTGTAATTTCAGATAAAATGCATATTGGAGATTTGGAAGGTGGCCATAAGGGGCAGTATCCCATTATCACAAGAAAAACTACTTACAGATTTTATCATCACTGTTATTACTAAAACCAACAATTCTAAAAAGATGGTTTTACCACCACTGTAGAGTTTGTTGAGCTATGCATCTGTGAAATTTACGGTATTTAAGAGCACTTCTGCCTCCTCACTGCAAATTCAATCAGGTAACACATATTGTTCAAAGGCTGCCTAAAAGTACCAGACTATAGGTCTTAATCTAAAGAAGTGTGTCACCTCTCTGAGAAGATAACCAGTATATATGCATATTTTTAAATCTGAATGAAATAAAATGCATTTTATATATCAGTCACATTTATACAGTATATTTCTGCTGATAAATGTTTAGAGGATAGATCTAACCAAAGAAGGCTACAAAGAGAAGGTAGTTTGTCTTAAATATTAATGATGATTATGCATGTGTGTCTGTATGTGTGTGGATAGATAGATGATTGATAGATGATGGATGATGATGATAGAGAGAGAGATGATAGCTTTTAAAAGATGTCTGTTAACACAAAACATTTCTGACCCTGTGAAGGGTAAGTAGTAGGTTTTGTGAATGAATTAAAAATAAAAAATGCAAAATGCCTTATAGTAAATAAATCAGTGGTAAAGCTATTTGTCAACAGGGAAAAGGCAAGATAAGGAGAAAAAACAAGGTGCTTGTAGGATTCTTTGATGCAGAATTCTTCTTTTTAAAAAAGTGCTTATTATTATATTCCCTCAGTAACTGTGTTCAGTGACTTTCTCTAAGTTTATTTTATTAGAAAAAGGGTTACTATAAAAAAATTGAGTCTTCTTTTAAATCATGGAAGTTACTCATAGAAAGTAATAAAATATACTCATTCTTATGGTACAGTAAGATTATCATTAAAATATACCCTAATTTCTTAAGAATACATATAGTAAATTTGATGTAAGATGCCAATGTGAATATAAGTCTCTAACCTTACATCCTCCCTAATCTTGACTGAAATAATCAAAGGAATTTGAAATAGGGAATACTCTCATTCACTCTGGTAACTAAAAATTTATTATTAATATATTTTAAGGAATTTTATGTGCTATGTAGGGTGGTTGGGACCACACTGAAGGATAACACTTAGGGTCACTGCCAGATATCCATGTCTGACAAAGTGGGTTTCAATTTGTGAGAAGATTTTTCACTGACTGTAAGTTAGAATTAAATACTGCTTTATGGATTTATTTTGTGGTCATGAGCCTCATCTGAGAGTTAAAAACCTTGTAACACTGAGACAGCATCTTTTATTATTATTATTATTATTATTATTATTATTATTATTATTACCAGTACCTAATTCAGTATTGAACTAACACGGAAGTGAATAAAAAAATGAAAGAATGAGTGAATAAATCCCACTGACACTTCCTGAATTAAAAAAGTAATAGTTGGATTTAAGCATGAGGTGAGGAAAATCCACTGTCATGTATGTGAACTACACAATGAAGAAGCTGTCCTGAGATACTCAAGCAAATATAACCAAACCAAACTGCAGGTCAGAGGACAACTGGATATTATGATATTAACATTCCCTTCTCTGATGGAATAGACTATAATACCAAGATTCAGAACAAGCACAACCACAATGAGGATCTAGATTGTAAACTAGCCAGACCAAAAGAGAGATGCAGAAAAATGTCTTGGATAAAGATGGCTTTGCAAAATAGAGGTAGCGGAAGAAGGAAAAACCCTGACTGACACTCATTAACATATACCTGCACTCATAAGTGTTAAAAACTGGCATTTTAAATCAATGATATGATGACAGAGAACATAATCAGTGTTCTGAATATTGTTTAATAATATAAAAAAATAAATTAGTTCCTACTTCATACCACACAAAATACATTTTAGGTGACATTTCAATACGGAATTAAAATACCAAAGAAATTAAAACAAAGTTTGGGCAGTATCTTCTCTCAGAATGGGACATGATCTTAGCAAAAATGCAAAGGAAAGCATATACGTAATTGACATGGTTCATATCAAACACTGCATTTTTCATCATTAGAAGTTGCATTTTTGTGTTTTTTATAGCTTCCAGATCTCTACTTAACATGTTTAAATTTTCATTTTCTTGAACACAGGGAATTCAACTATAATAAACATTTTAATGTCGTTGTCTACTAATTCTATCATCTATGTCATTACCAGATCACTTTCAAATGATTGATATTTCTGTATTCATTTGGGGTCATGTGTTGTTTCGGTTGTTTTGCTTTTTTTTCATTTTGGGTCATATTTTTCTGCTTATTTGCATAAATGCTAATTTTTCCCTTAGATGCTAGCCATTGTGATTTTATCTCATTAGTTTCTGGATAGTTTTAAATTTTGATAAATATTTTCGATCATTATTCTGGGATATGGCTACATTCCTTTGGAACAGTTTTATCTTTTGGAGTTTGCTTTCAGCCTGTGTTAGAGAGGCAGTGTATAGTGTAAAAATGGTTTGGCCCAACTCATGAAAAAAAACCTTTCTGATCACCACATGCTCTGTGAAAGATAAGGTTTTCCATTCTGGCTGGTGACAATGGGAGTATTCCCAGTCCTGTATGAACTCTAGGGATTTTTTTGCTCTAATCAATGGGTGGTTCTCTTCCCAGCTTTAGTAGTTCCTTCACACATATGCACTGATAAGTACTCAGATGGATTCTCCAGAGACCTTATGTAGATATCTGAAGTTCTATGTACAGCTCTGTTAATCTCCAAGCTGCTTTTGGCCTCTCTGAATTTCAAGCTCTATCTCTTCAAATCAGGAAGACCACTAGGATCTGCATGAATTCATTTGCAACATATAGGATAATCCAAAGATTAATACCATTATAGAATAAAATGACTCTTCTATATCAAAAAGAAAGCATATATTTGAGATACAAAAAATGTGCTAAGGGCATGATCAAATTACACACACACACACACAAAAAATAAAACAGCCAAGACAAATGTAGGTGTACATAAAAATTTTGAAAATAAATTTTATCATGGTGTAATTTCTAATAGCAAAATATGAAAATAACATAAATACCCAACAATAAAGGGTGATTACATAGTAGAATGTACATAGGATGGAATATCATGCATAAAAACAAATGACATATAAAATGTCATTCAAAATTAAGCAAAAAGTCTGCAAATATAAATGGCATGATTTCAAATACACCTATCAAATTATATATAATTCATGTTTATGAATAAATATGATTAAAGGACACATAAATTATCAATAGCTATTACCTTCAATAATAGGATTGAGTAGGATTATAAGCATTACTATTTTTTCTTGGTATTTTCTTATATTTTCATAGTTTCTAATATGAATACATATTACATTTATATTCAGAGGAAAATCAACAATGTTTCTTCCTTAAAAATGTATACAAAATAATCCCCACATTAATCTAAACTTCAAAGATAGAAAATTTTGCATAAACTTTTTAACATATATTACAATCAACCTGTGGTGTCATTTGGTTCATTACATGCAAATTCAGTAAGAAGATGCCAGCCAAATGTTGTAGGGCTTCATAATAGAATAGAATGAGAATTGTGTTAGAGCAAGTTTCTTGCAACCCAAGAAAAGTACTCCCAAATTGTTTGTCAGTGAAGATAAATGTTTCTGCCTTTCAGCATGAAAAGCGTCAGCCTAACCCTAACCACTCAGTATAACTCAATGTGTGGTGCAGAATAATAAGGCATGGAGTGAGGGGTGGAGGACTTTAAGCATTCTGCTTAATCTGGCCTTGAAAATACTCATATACATATATACACAAAGAAAACGTGTATACATTACCTACACCTACATATGAGTTATGTTTTGTGTATACTTGAAACATTAGTGACTATATTTGAGTTGCATGCACACATATATTTAATATTATGTACACACTCATTAAAGCTATACATACATATACAGGTATTTTTTCTATAATACAAAGAAACAAAATTCTAAAAATACTTAGTTGCATTCATAGCAGTATATATGAAAATGAATGAGGCAAATAATGTTAATATTATATTTTTTAAGATTTCATATATTTATTTGACACAGAGAGAGATAGCACAAGCAGGAGGAGCAGGACAGGGAGAAGCAGGCTCCCCACTGAGCAGGGAACCTGATGTGGAGCTCGATCCCCGGGGCCCATGATCACAACCCAAGAGGAAGGCAGACACTTAACCAACTAAGCCACCAAGGTGCCCCTAATATTTATAGTCTGGTCCAGTAGTTTTAGTTCTATAATTCACTGGACATTTTGAACACATATTTCTTACATAAACTATTTAATATTACTAAAATACAGAGCTGGTCTTTAAATAACTAATTAATGAAATAACTAAATGGTGTGAATATAGTAGAGTAAGAATTGTATTATCTGACTTAAAATACTTAAAAATAAAATTATAGATTATTTTAAAATAACATTTAAGTTGTGGAAATTCAATTGAGCCAACATAAAATGAAACTCTAAGTCAGTAAATGGAATTCATCTTCATAATGTCGATTGCCTTATATTCCCAAACTCCCATAATCAAAAATTCTTTTTGTAATATGAGTATAATAGAGAATTAAAGAAATAATCCTTATAGTTTGAGCTAAAATAATATGGCTATAAATATTTTCTAAGATTATTTGACCAAAGGGAACATTAAGGAATGCAAATTTATATTTTCATTGTGATAAAAATAGAAATCAGATCTAGCATCAGAAAATTATGATAACTTATAAGATTTTGTTTTGTTCTTCCAAATGAAGATATCTTCCTAAATGTATTCCCAAATTAATATATAGTGCTCAGAACTTTACAAACCAAAATTTGGAATAAGAATTTTACAAATGGGTATGGTTTCAGAGGAAAATAACTTCCCAATACTGATATTTTCTTAAAAAACAAACAAAAACAAAACAAAACAAAACCCCGATGGTATTGTTCAGTATTTAGCTAGTGCTTACATAAAACAACAAACCAAAAAACCCACTATGTATAGATATAGATACAATATGGATAGCACCCAAGGAGGGTACTGAGGTGGTTCATTGATGGTAAGATTCTAAATGGGATCACTGAATAGGTCCAATGATAATGAAGTTTGCATTCCAAGTTGCAATTCATACTCATATTGTTGACAAGATAAAAATGAAATAAATCCATAAAAATGAGGAAAAAAAGAATGATCCTTTGTGGATAAAAAATTTCAGATATTTTTGGGAAAATGAAGGCAGACTGAAGCCTTCATTGGATGAAACAAAAATGAAGTCACAATTCAAAATACATGCAAACACTCTGCACCAGAGAAAAATGCATATATCCTTAGCAGAACTCTACAGAGGCACTGGATTTGGAATTGGCATGTACCATGAAAAGCCTGGAAGACTGGGGTTGAGAGCAGGAAGAAGGGACTGGTGGCTGTCTCCTCCCATGTAACAACTGCACCAATCTGCTTTCCCACATGTCTCCTCCCCATCCATTCTTCTCTCTCCCCAACTTGTTAATTTTAAAATGCAGGCACCCTGGAATACACTGCCAAGGAGAATCGTACCCATATTCCCCCTCTTCTACATGTACACGGCTTCTCTAAATTAACTGAAAAATGACCTGAGCAGAACCAGGACTTCCAAATTAAGATTATGTGCTGGAGTTTAAGCCTTCCCCTTTCTGGCATTTAGGGGTACCCCAGGATGATCCCAAATTGAAGCCTGAAGATTCTTCCCACCTCTGAAATGTGCTGAAAGACTTGCTGAAAGTCCTAGTGTGAAAACTTCATATTAGAAATGGAGAGAACACTCAAAGCATCCAGTAGACAAATCAACCCAGTTACATGTTACAGAATATAAATAGAAAATGGAAGGTCAATGGCTATGTGAAAAACAACAGAACAAAAGATAAAGCTTGAGAAAGAAAAACCTAAAAGAAAAAATGATAATTCAGGAAGTATGAAATATTATTAAAAACTTTAGTTAGAATCATAAGATTCAAGTATGCTTTATTCATTAAACAAAAAGACAATAAGAAAAAAATAGAAAAAGCACAAATATCAAATCACATGATTGCTAAAAAAAACTTAAAGGAAGAGTTAAAATGGTTAAAAAGGATAAATAAAAATTATGAAAGAAAAGACACAGTTATCATTCATGATGACTAGCTAATAGGAATTACAGAGAAGAGCGAAAATGGAGGGAAGAAAGTTATTCAACGATAGAAAAATTTCCTGTTTGAAAGAGTTGCAAGTGTTTATATTGTTCCCAAATCAAGAAATAGCCATATTGGAGAGGATGTGGAGAAAGGGAACCCTCTTACACTGTTGGTGGGAATGCAAGCTGGTACAGCCACTCTGGAAAACAGTGTGGAGGTTCCTCAAGATGTTAAAAATAGAGCTACCCTATGACCCAGCAATTTCACTACTAGGTATTTACCCCAAAGATACAAATGTAGTGAAAAGAAGGGGCATATACACCCCAGTGTTCATAGCAGCAACATCCACAATAGCTAAATCGTGGAAGGAGCTGAGATGCTCTTCAACAGATGAATGGATAAAGAAGATGTTGTACATATATAAAGTGGAATATTACTCAGCCATCAGAAAGGATGAATACCCACTATTTGCATCAACATGGGTGGAACTGGAGGGGATTATGCTAAGTGAAATAAGTCAAGCAGAGAAAGGCAATTATTATGTTGTTTCACTCCTATGTGGGACATAAGGAATAGCATGAAGGACCATAGGGGAAGGGAGGGAAAACTGAATGGGAAGAAATCAGAGAGAAACCATGAGAGACTCTGGACTCCAGGAAACAAATGGAGGGTTACAGAAGGGAGAGGCATGGGGGGATGGGGTAGCCAGATGATGGGTATTAAGGAGGGCACACGTGGTGATGAGCGCTGGGTATTATATGCAACTAATGAATTGTTGAACACTACATCAAAAACTAATGATGTACTATATGCTGGCTAATTGAACATAATAAAAATAAAAATAATAAATAATAAATAAAATAAAAAGAAATAAAAATAAAAAGAAATAGTCATATTGGTAGGTTACTTAGATTTTAAGGGAAATAATAACCAGCAGCACTACAAGCAGAAACAGTTCAAAGGACTAACTTCCAGGAAGCAAGATTAGGGTTGGGAGAGTGAGCCTTGAATCTTTTTTCTTTTTTCACTATAAATCTGGTATATAAAGATTTGGATTTGTTAAAAATTAGATTCCCAAAAAGGCTGCATATCTTCTATCACAGTTTGAAAGTCTACAGTCTATCAGTATCCACCTTGTTTGATATGTATATCATGACTCTTTTTTCATTTATCTAGCCAGCTTCATTTATTTTTACATTTTTATTCATTTTTTTCAAGCCTCTCACCTCATATCCCTTGAATTTGTTTCAACAGAACTTAAGATATATTTTGCTGGAGGGGGAAAAGATGGCGGAGTAGTAGGGGACCCTTTTTTCAGCTGGTCCCCTGAATCGAGCTGGATATCTACCAGACCATCCTGAACACCCACGAAATCAGCCTGAGACGCAGGAAGATACATCTGGATCTCTACAAACGAACACCTCCAGCACTGAGTATTGAGGTACAAAGCGGGGAACCGTGAATCCTTGCACAGATATCGGAAGATAAACAGAAGGGGGAGGGAGTCACCACCCTCCGGCACCGGGAAGCAGTAGCCACCTGCACTGGGGAGCCGGCAGGACTCACGGACCGGCACCCACGAGAAAGCAAACTGAGACCGTGAGCCCGGGAATGCACACACATCCAAACTGAAAACTGGAGCTCCCCAGCGCAAACTTGAACTAGACTGAAACAGGGAGCTCGGGAGCACACGTGGGAACCGGGGGCGGCTGGAGGTGTTAGAAGCACAAAGGACAGAGACGTGCCAGCCCTGCAAGGGAGGGCTGGGAGAGTCTGTGGGGCGCACATCCTGGGACACTGCGGGGTTTTTAGCAGCACCAACAGAAACGGAGTTAGAGTGGCCAGGAGAGCTCAGTAGAGAGTGGACTGCGATCTCTCTGTTCTGAGACAGAGGCTAGGATACGGCCACTGCTGCTCTGACTCTCAGAAGAGGCACAGAAAACTGCCAGGGAAAGCCACCAGAGAACAAAAGCCCAGAAATACTGGTTCACATTGTGCCCATCCCCATCCCCCCTCACAGGGGACGGGGCAGCTCTACCCAAACAGGGTTGATTGAGTATCAGCATGGCAGACCCCTCCCACAGAACACAGGCTGAAAAATCAAGAAGCCCACATCCCTAAGGTCCCTATAAAACAAGCGCACACTGCCTGGGTCCTGGTCAATAATTTGGGCTCTGTGCATTCCCACAACCTCTTCTCATCAGAATGACGAGGAGGAGAAACCCTCAGCAAAGAAAGGACATAGAGACTGTGGCCTCTGCCACAGAACTGATGGATATGGATATGACCAAATTGTCAGAAATGGAGTTCAGAGTAACAATGGTCAAGATGATGTGTAGGCTTGAAAAAAATATTAACGAAAATACTAACGAGAATATAGAATCTCTAAGGGTGGGAATGAGAGTGAATCTGGCAGAAATTAAAATTGCTATGAATCAAATGCTGTCTAAACTAGGCGCTCTGATGGCCAGGGTAAATGAGGCAGAAGAACGAATCAGTGAATTGGAAGATGGGATAGAATAGAAAGTAAAAACGGAAACTTGGCTCAAAAAAAATCCAATCTCAAGAATGTAGATTATGGGAGATTACTGACTCAATGAAACTCTGATGTCAGAATCACCGGCATCCCTGAGGGGGTGGAGAAAGAGACAGGTCTAGAAGAGATATATGAACAAATTGTAGCTGAGAACTTCCCTAATCTGGCAAAGGAAACAATTCATGTCCAAGAGGCAGAGAGGACCCCTCCCAAGATCAATGAGAACAGACCTACACCACGTCACATCATAGTGCAATTTGCAAATATTAGATCCAAGGATACAGTCTTTATTTTTCTTACATATCAGTAATCACTTTATTTATTTTTTAAATAATTTTTATTATGTTATGTTAGTCACCATACAGTATATCCTTAGTTTTTGATGTAGTGTTCCATGATTCATTATTTGCATATAACACCCAGTACACCATGCAATATGTGCCCTCCTTAATACCCATCACCGGCCTATCCCAATACCCCACACCCCTCCAAGGATACAGTCTTGAAAGTGGCCAGGGGGAAGAAAATCCTTACGTACAGAGGGAAGAATATCAGAATAACGTCAGACGTGTCTACAGAGACCTGGTAGGCCAGGACGGGTTGGCAAGGTATTTTCAAAGCTCTAACTGAGAAGAACACGCAGCCAAGGATCCTTTATCCAGCAAGGATGTCATTCAGAATTGATGGAGAGATAAGGACCTTCCAAGACTGGGAGAAACAAGGAATTTGTGACCACCAAGCCACCCCTACAAGAGATATTAAGGGGGGTTCTAAAAAAGTAAAAAGGCCCCAAGAGTGATACAGAACAGAAATTTACAATCTATAGAAACAAAGACTTCACAGGCAAAATGACATCATTAAAATCATATCTCTCAATAATCACTCTCAATGTGAACGGCCTAAATGCTCCCATAAATGCCACAGGGTTGCAGATTAGAAAAAAAGACATGACCCATCCATTTGCTGTTTACAAAAGACTCATCCTGAACCCAAAGATACATCCAGACTGAAAGTGAAGGGATGAAAAACCATTTTTCATGCCAATGGACCTCAAAAGAAAGCTGGGGTAGCAATTCTCTTATCAGACAGATTAGATTTTAAACTACAGACTGTTGTTAGAGATACAGAAGGACACTATATTATTCTTAAAGGATGTATCCAACAAGTGGATATGACAATTATAAATATCTATGCCCCCAATAGGGGAGCAGGTAGATACACAAGCCAACTCTTAACTAGAAAAAACAGACATATAGATAATAATACGTTAATAGTAGGATCCTGCTCAAGAATGATTGGGTAAACCAGGTAATTAAGAAGGAGATTAAACAATTTTTGAAGACCAATGAAAATGAAAACACATCAGTCCAAACCTATGTGACACTGAAAGGCGGTCCTAAGGGGAAAATACATAGCCATCCAAGCCTCACTCAAAAGAACAGAAAAAATCTAAAATGCATTTTTTATATTCTCACCTCAAGAAGCTGGACCTGGAACAGTAAAACAGGCCTAACCCATGCACGAGAAGGCAGGTGATCAAGATTAGAACAGAGATCAATGAATTAGAAACCAGGAGCACAGCAGAGCAGATCAACAGAACTAGAAACTGGTTCTTTGAAAGAATAAATAAGATCGATAGCCAATGGCCAGACTTATTCAAAAGAATAGAGAAAGGACCCAAATTAATAAAACTATGAATGAAAGGGGAGAAATCACAATCAACACCAACGAAATAGGAAGGATCATTAGAAACTTTTATCAACAGCGTTATGCAAATAAATTAAACAACCTGGAAGAAATGAATGCCTTCCTGGAAACCTATAAACTACCAAGACTGAAACAGGAAGAAATTGATTATGTAACAGACTGATTAATTATGAAGAGACTGAAGCAGTGATCAGAAACCTCCCCAAAAACAAGAGTCCAGGGCCTGACGGATTCCCTGGGGAAGTCTACCAAACATTCAAAGAAGAAATAATACCTATTCTCCTGAAGCTGTTTCAAAAAATAGAAACAGAAGGAAAACTACCAAACTCATTATTACCTTGATCCCCAAACTAGGCAAAGACCACATCAAAAAGGAAAATTACAGACCGATATCCCTGATGAATACTGATGTCAAAGCTCTCAACAAGATCCTAGCTAATAGGATCCAACAGTACATTAAAAGGATTATCCATCAAGACCAAGTGGGATTCATCCCTGGGACGCAAGGGTGGTTCAACATTCGCAAATCAATCAGTGTGATAGATCATATCTACAAGAAAAGAGTCAAGAACCATATAATCCTCTAAATTGATGCAGAAAAAACATTTGACAAAATACAGCATCCTTTCCTGATTAAAACCCTTCAGAGTGTAGGGATAGAGGGTACATTCCTCAATTTCATAAAAACCATTCATGAAAAGCCTACAGGGAAATCATTCTCAATGGGGAAAAGCTGAACGCCTTTCCCTTAAGATCAGGAACACAAGGATGCCCATTCTCGCCACTATTATTCAACATAGTAATAGAAGTCCTTGCAACAGCAATCAGACAACAAAAAGGGATAAAGGGTATCCATCGGCAAAGAAGTCGTCAAACCATCTCTCTTCGCAGATGACATGATACTCTATATGGAAAACCCAAAAGACTCCACCCCCAAATTACTATAACTTACAGAGCAATTCCGTAATGTGGCGGGATACAAAATTAATGCTCAGAAATCAGTTGCATTCCTATACATTAACGAGACTGAAGAAAGAGAAATTAGGGAATTGATTCGATTTACAACAGCACCAAAAATCATATGTTATCTCGGAATTAACTTAACAAGAGAGGTAAAGGATCTAAATTCTAGAAACTACAGAACACTGATGAAACACATTGAAGAAGACACAAAAAACTGGGAAAATATTCCATGCTCATGGATCGGAAGCATGAACATAGTTAAAATGTCTATGCTATCCAGAGCAATCTACACTTTCAATGCCATCCCGATCAAAATACCAATGACATTTTTCAAAGAACTGGAATAAACAGCCCTCAAATTTGTGTGGAACTAGAAAAGGCCCCGAATCACCAATGAATTGTTGAAAAGGAAAAACAAAGCTGGGGGCATCACAATGCCGGATTTCGAGCTGTACTACAAAGCTGTGATCACAAAGACAGCATGGTACTGGAACAAAAACAGACACATAAACCAATGGAACATAATAGAGAACCCAGAAATGGACCCTCAGCTCTTTGGGCAACTAATCTTTGATAAAGCAGGAAAAAACATCCAGTGCAAAAAAGACAGTCTCGTCAGTAAATGGTGCTGGGAAAATTGGACAAGTATATGCAAAAGAATGAAACTTGACCATTCTCTCACACCATACACAAAGATAAACTCCAAATGGATGAAAGACCTCGATGTGAGACAGGAATCCATCAAAATTCTAGAGGAGAACAGAGGCTGTAACCTCTTTGACATTGGCCACAGCAACTTTTTTCATAAAACATCTCCAAAGGCAAGAGAAACAAAAGAAAAAATGAGCTGTGGGACTTCATCAAGATAAAAAGCTTCTGCACAGGTAAGGAAACGGTCAAAAAAACAAAGAGGCAGCTCATGGAATGGGAGAAGATATTTGCAAATGACACTACAGATAAAAGACTGGTATCCAAGATCTACAAAGAAGTTCTCAAACTCAATACATGAGAAACAAATAATCAAATCAAGAAATGAGCAGAAGATATGAACAGACACTTTTCCAATGAAGACATACAAATGGCTAACAGACACATGAAAAAATGTTCAAAATCATTAGCCATCAGGGAAATTCAAATCAAAACCATATTGAGATACCACCTTAACGCCAGTTAGAATGGCAAAAATTGACAAGGCAAGAAACAGCAAATGTTGGAGAGGATGTGGAGAAAGGGGATCCCTCTCAACTGTTGGTGGGAATGCAAGTTGGTACAGCTGCTTTGGAAAACAGTGTGAAGGTCCCTTAAAAAGTTAAAAATAGAGCTACCCTATGATCCAGCAATTGCACTACTGGGTATTTACCTCAAAAATACAGATGTAGTGAAGAGAAGGGCCATATGCACCCCAATGTTCATAGCAGCATTGTCCACAATAGCTAAATTGTGGAAGGAGCCGAGATGCTCTTCAACAGATGACTGGATTAAGAAGATGTGGTCCATATATACAATGGAATATTACTCAGCCATCAGAAAGAACGATTACCTAACATTTGCAGCAACGTGGACGGGATTGGAGGAGATAATGCTAAGTGAAATAAGTCAAGCAGAGAAAGACGATTATCATATGGTTTCTCTCATTTATGGAACATAAGAAATAGCAGAAAGATCGGTAGGAGAACGAAGGGAAGAATGAAGGGGGGGTAAACAGAAGGGGGAATGAATCATGAGAGACTATGGACTCTGGGAAACAAACTGAGGACTTCAGCGGGGATGGGGGTGGGGGACTGGGATAGGCCGGTGATGGGTATTAAGGAGGGCACATATTGCATGGTGCACTGGATGTTATACGCAAATAATGAATCATGGAACATTACATCAAAAACTAAGGATATACTCTATGGTGACTAACATAACATAATAAAAAATTATTATTAAAAAAATATTTTGCTGCCTCTAGTTTAATTTTCATTTCTATAGTGAGCTTACCTTTGAAAAATTGTGCATACTGCAAGAAATTTTAAAGTGTGTATGCTCTTAGCATCCTTACTTCCACAATTTTTGCATTTTTCCTGTATTATTTCTTATATTTTATGAGATTTTCTTTATAGTATTCTTCTCAAGTTGTAGCTGATTTCAATTTCACTAAAATTGGTGGGTTTTTTTGGTTTGTGTGCTTTTTACATGTCATTTTTGGTTTTTAGGACTGCTTTTAGAATAGAAAATGAAATAAAAATCTTCACTCTCCCATATGTGATCAGAATTTTTGTACTATTTTGCCATTTCCAGAATAGAAATATTTTAGCAGAGAGAAATAAAGATGTTACTGATGTTGTTAATCAGAAGCTGCAATTTATTTATTTATTTTTATTTATTTATTTTTTAAAGATTTTATTTATTTATTTGACAGAGACAGCCAGCGAGAGAGGGAACACAAGCAGGGGGAGTGGGGGAGGAAGAAGCAGGCTCCCAGTGGAGAAGACTGATGTGGGGCTCGATCCCAGAACGCTGGGATCGCGCCCTGAGCCCAAGGCAGACACTTAACGACCGTGCCACCCAGGCGCCCCGGAAGCTGCAATTTAAATGACACGCTTAACCTCTCTCCTTAAAACTAAACTAAAATGACAAGAAGGAATAAACAGAATCCCAAAAAAATCATAAAAAAAAAACCACAAAAGAACAAAAGCAGAGGAGAAAAGATGAAATTTTGGAAACTACAAAGCATACGAATGCTATTTGATCAGGCAGTCTAGAGAAGACTGAAAGCAAACAACTTGCAGGGGTAATGGGCCCAAAAGGAAGACTGTTCTTTCTCCCAGACCCTGAAATATGGGGGAATCCAAGGCACTGAGTAAAAGTTGAAAATTGGCAGAGTCATTGAAACTTTACATCAGCAAGTGTTAGACTCCCTAGTCTCCCTGAGGTCCCTTCCTAGCCTGTACAAACTCCTTAACAGAAGACAAAATGTTTACCCTCTGAAGACATTGAAGAATGGCACACATGAACTCAAGGATACCAGGTACTGCTGAGAATCTACACTGGAAACAGAAGGATTAATTGAATTAAATTCTGAAGAATGAGATTCTTTAGTCATCTTTTCCCATTCAGCCAAAGCAGGGCCTTCTCTAGGACACACAAATCAGCTTAAAGAAAACACCTGCAAATACTGATCTTTTGAGGTTTCCCACCTTATGATGAGGTCTTCTTGGCAAGCCCATCCACATTCTCAAGCTACAAGACATTGCAGGAACACTTCAACAGGCTGGGAAAGTTATTTTTGACCTAGGAATTTGCTCAAATAATCAAGTATGAGGAATAAAGACATTTTCAAAATTTCAAGTTCTTAAAATTTTCTTGTCTTCTTTCTCATAAAGCCAATGCTGGAGGGTGGCAGAATAGCTACCTAAATAATGTCTCTTTGTGGCATAAGGATTATTTTGAGCTGAAGGCACTGAGAACAGTAAATGCAGAAAGAGGCTTTCTTTGAATTCCCCTTATCTGCCTAAAGACAGATCTTCCAAAAGCAACTCAAGTGTCATAAATCCCCTCCCCAGGAATGTCAACAACCACAGAAGATTGACTTACTACAGCAAAGAAGACTAGAACTCATTACCACATCCAAATTTTGTCACAAACTATCATATTTCCTATTCACTTTTCCTAAAAATCATTTACAGTCTCCTCTAAGTGGCCTCTATCTCCACGATCCTTCCCATATTGAGACAATATATAAGCTCTTAAATCTCACCACTTTTTGAGGTATTCCCTTTCTTTTCTCCAGTGATGTCTCTATGAATGTAATATTAAAAGTGAATAAATCTGTATACCTTTTGCGTGTTCACCTGACTGTTTTTGGTTTATTTTATAGACCCAGCTATTGAATCTAGGGGAGTAGAGAGAAAGTCTTTCCTCTCCTACAATATACAGCACCAAGATGATGGGGATAAATCAAGAGGAAACAAAATATGGTGTCCAGAAAATGGGATTCAATACAGACAGGTCAAACAATTTCCTAGCATGTTGCCAAAAGGAGGCTCTGAGATGAGAGCTCTGCAGCCACCCCAGAGAGCGTATGATCCAGATAAGAACAGAACACTGGATTACAGGAATGATGTCTGTCTCCAAGAGGAAAGAAGATTGTACAAAGAAGGAAATATTACCACAACTTTATTCAGCTGAAAACAAAACTTCCATAATCAGATGATGTCAGTACTAAATACTGAATTATTGAAAAATTATGATACAAGAGTACACTGGTAGGCTGGAGGGAAAGAGTGTGTGGGCGGGTGGAGGAAAAAGAAGTGTGTAATGATTTAAGCAAGGTAGGTCTTCTATATTAAGAATGAACAAACAAAGTTTAAAATAGAAAAATTCAATTTTAAAAGGAGGTTATTTAGAAAAGTGGAAATAAGTAAGTAAAAGTGCTTGGTTTCCAATAGTGAGAATTTGAATTTGAGGTGGGGAGGACTGGAGCGTGAAAATATTATTATTTTTATTACTGAAGAATTATTTGTTTATTTCTTTCATAACACATATGGTCTCCAGCTATCGGCTTCTTCAGGGATTGCCTCTGCTGTGGAGGGCCATCTTGCCCAAGGTCTTATCCTTCCTGGGGCCAATGACTGAGAGACACAGGGGCTTAAAGGCAAGACTGTTTCAGGCAAATGAGGGGCATAACCTGGCTGCATTGGCTAAGGTTTAGTCAACTTTTCCCTGGACCCAATCCTGCTCCTCCAACCCCTCCCTGTCACTGCTACTGACAGGACCACCCTAGGGGATATGTGGTCCAGGGCAAATATTTTTTTGTAAGGCTCCTGTCTATACAAACAATTTTATTTAAAATATATTGTCCAGTGAAGTACAATGATTTATCAATAAAGATTTAGAATGAAGAATAGAGAAGTATTTATATATTTATTATCTAATCAGTGAACTTAAAGACTTTTCACAGTGTCCAGGCCCCATCTCTTCCTGTTCAGATTCTGAAACCAGTTCTTTGTTCTTTACTCTCAAATGTCCCATTCATGACTAATTTCTTTTATCCAGTCACAGGGAAAAAGATAGCTATGCTATTATTATTCACAATGTCATTGCTCTTTGGAACTTGTTTATATTGAGCAATATAGATATTCTTGGCTCTGCAGTTCTCTAATTCCATTTATTATTTGATGCTCACATTATTGCTCCTGACGCTGTATCATCCATCATGAATATTGGCTTCCAGTGACACTCTCAAGGGATATGCTATGCTTCATTGATATTGACCACAAATGCAAGTCTTACTCAGAGCATGCAGAAAACCATGAACATTAACTTATTTTGTGGGCATGCTAACTTTACCATTTGTTACCATGGTAACACATTAATGTAAAGGATCACATTATAACGTGCGAGTAGCATAAATGTAAAGCAACACATTTTTAAACATGACTACTGTTGAACTCTTCAGGCAATAATCATTGCAATTCTAGAATATTATATCTTTGTATCTTCCACATACCACCAGCAGCAGGGAGGATAGGCAAGAGGTCCATGCACAGTCCCACTCATTAAATAAAATGTCTATCCTTTATTGGCATGGCTTAAGGCTGACTCAGAAGTGCATAATATAACCACGTCAATTGAACAAAAAAGGGTTATTGACTGGAAGGTCCTATCAAATTTGTGTAGCACCAGTCTCAAAAGCAGTTTCAAAAGGAGAAAGGCCCTGCTATCCTGAAAGACTGCCTGAAACATTCTTCCAAGCCTGAGGAGGAGGTGAATGTCCTTAAATGCTCTAGACTAGAATTAGCACTGCAAGTCAGAAGATGGACAGGGAAGGGCACACATATATATAGACAAGAGCCTTCACTCAGATCCCTAAATTGTCTTATGTTTAATGTGAGTGAGAAGTCACCCTAAACCATCATATCAGGACCATCATTCTGGCAGCCCAATCCTATGATCCTGTGGAAGAATTACTATACCAATAAACAGGAGAAATTTGTCGACCAGGCCACCTTCCTGGAACCAGGATGCTGACACTGGGGTCCTAAAAAGACTTCAGAGGTACTAGTTCAGGAGCTCCTCAGGGAATCTGGCTGAATCCACACACAGGAGAGAGGATCAGATAAGACTCCTGAAAGAGGAAACGGGGATGGACACTGCCACTTATTTTGCTCAGCAGATGGCACTGCCAGCCCCAGACATTCCCAAATATCAGAGGAGGACTTAAAACTCTCAAAGGAGTCACTCCAAATGGTAGGATCCTTTGAGGCACAGGGCAAGAGCAGGGGACTGAATTACCCTTAGAAGGGTGATACTGGGGGCACCTGGGTGGCTCAGTCAGTTAAGTGTCTTCTTTCAGCTCAGGTCATGATCCCAGGGTCCTGGGATCAAGCCCTGCGTCAGGCTCCCCACTCAGGGGAGAGCCTGCTTCTCCCTCTCCCTCTGACTCCCTCTCCGTCTGCCATTCCCCCTGCTTTTGCTCTTTCTCTCTCTCTCTCTCTCTGCCAAATAAATAAATAAATAAATCTTTAAAAAAAAAAAAGAAGAAGGGTGATACTGGCTGCTGATAAACAGACGTGAAACTCCATCTCAGTGCTTGCTTCCAAACAACACTGCTGTGACAATAATGTACATGGGAAATTATACACAATAATCACAAGCTCTTTAAATGAGCAATAAAAGCAAAATCTGTGGATTTTTTTGTGTGTGGGGGGGGAGAATTTCATTTCCAAAAAGACTATGAACAAGGCAATGGGAATTAATACAGTATTAGTCTCCTAGAGCTACTATTACAAAGAATCACAAAGTGGGTAACTTAAAAGAACAAAAAATGTATTCTCTCACCATTCTTGGAGGTTAGAAGTCTGAAAGCAAGGCCAGTTCCCACTGGAGGCTGTGAAGAAACTGCCCCATAATTCTCTCCTAACTTCTGGTGGTTGCCCAGAGTCCTTGTTATCCTTTGTCTTGTGGTAGCATAACTTCAATCTCTCCCTCCACTGTCACATGGTATTGTGTGTGTGTGTTGTTTATCTCTTCTCTTCTTATAAAATCACCAGTCATATGGGATTTGGCCCATCCTAATCCAGTATGACTTCAATTTGACTACATCTGCAAAGACCTTATTTCTAAATATGATCACATCCACAGGTACCCAAAGTTAGAACTTCAGCATATCATTTTGGGGAACACAATACCACCCAAAACAAACACTATGCTATAGGAATATGTTGTTTTAATTTTATTTTCTTGAATGGATTTTGCAGGAGAATTAAGTATCAAGACATTCTACATTGGTAAAGAGAGATTGCTCCTAGAAGTAAACATTAAAATTCTTAGACGTAGTTTTAATTATAGCTCAAGGACAAAATGTTAAGTCAATAACAAAATGTAAGGGATGAGTTGGCATAAAATTACAAGCTTTATATTCAATATTTCAAGAGTGTTTCTAATGTAAAAAGTGATAGTAGATCACAGTGCATTAAATAAACTCATTAAAATGAAAATCAACTACATTGAATTTTTTTCCATTTTTTTCCATTTAACGAAAAAGCAACCAAATTATTTTCTTAAAAAAAATTCCTCCCACCTAATGTATACATCTCTCAATGTTTGTACTCAAAGGCCAATTCACAGTACCTAACAGTTTGCTTTTCTGATATTCTGCAGCACCTAACAGTTTGCTATTAGGAGCCCCCTAATGTGATTATTATATTGTTTTTGTAAGTACATTACCCCACTACATTTTGAGTTCTCTGAGGACAAGGACTGCCTTTATTCCTATAATTGCATCATTTATAATAATGCCTCACATATATTAATAACTAAACAGGTATTCCAGAATCAATGAATAAATGAGTGTATAAAACAATGACTGAAAGACCTATAAGTAATTATAGATCAACATTTAACCTGGAGACTTCCCCTACAAAGAAAGTAAGAAATGTAGGTTTTCTTTAAGAGTAAAAAAAAAAAAAGCATTAAAGTAATTTCATTTTTCAAGAAAAAAAGAAATCTTAGGCTTCATTTTGTTATCAAACATTAGTGAAATGTGTGGGCACCTATTAAAGGAAAATATGATTGGACCTCAGTAGTGGATTATTTTTATTATACAATTACTTAAATATACACAAAGAACTAGGTATAGATTTCCATAGCTGATGTGAATTTCAGAGTATAATTTCATGTGCACAAGAAATGTAGCCTTTTTATTTTGCTTTGTCATAACTAAATTTCTCCTTTGAGTAAAATTTCTTAGGGTTTCCCATTTTATATCAACACTGGGGATGAGACCATTAAGAACCTAAATACCTTCTGGCTTTATATGCATCACTAAAACAATGTATTAATAGTTTGCAAACGTCTCAATGAAAACTTCTGGCTCCTATCTTGTGGCCTACTTTTCGTTCATAGCTCTCTTTCTGCTACTTCTATTTCATTCTTGGGAATACAAAAATCACTTGGCAATTCATACTCCATGCTGGAGGGCTGAAACTTGGTGATGCTATCTGTCTAGACACATCTTGCAGCAATTTCTTTGCTGGGGTCTTGTCCTATCCCTAGGGCTGTACTTAGGAAATAGAGGACAGATCTCTTGTGTTCTTGGACCCCATAAAGCTATCTAGAGGAAAAGGGAAAGGGAGTGGGCTCTGCTCTTAACTCATTAGATTTCTGTGATGTGTTTTAACTGTGCCATGAGCCTTTTCTGCTCTCCCAAGAGCCCAATCTAAGAAAAATTCTCTTTTTTCCTCTCTCTACTTTTTCTGTCATATTTTTCCCTCTTGGCATTAGTACAGAACCAAACTGCTTCAAATGAATGAAGATGGGTGCCTATGTGGTTCAGGCAGGTAAACATCTTCCTTTGGCTTGAGTCATGATTCCAGGATCCTGGGGTCAAGTCCCGCATCAGGCTCCCTGCTCAGTGGGGAGTCTCCTTCTCCCTCTCCCTCTCTCTCTGCCTCTCCCTCCTGCTTGTGCTCTCTCTCTTGTGTGGTCTCTAAAATGAATAAATAAAATCTTTGAAAAAAAAAAAGATGGATAAAAGCAACAGAAAACAAAGGAATTTCCATAATAAAAAATTGATTAATATTTCAGGAATATGTTTGACTCAGATATCTTATGCTTGTGTTAGGGGACACAGCAGATGCACAAGCATGGCTCAGGAAGCACTCTGCTTGAGAGCAATGGGACATGAAGCTAGCTAGCAAGGGAAGTAGGGATCAAAGTAGAGAGGAATTTGGTCTTCGTCCTTTGGTGAGAGGAAGTTATCAATATGATTTTAAAATTGGGATGTGACAAGGTGGGTTTTCCTGCTTTGGAAGATGAATTTAGTGACGTAGGATGAACTGGAGATAGGATAAATTAGTAGGAGTCTACTGAGTTCAAGTAGAAAATCAGGATGACCTAATTTAAGTAACTTTTACAATGATTCAAATAACATGGTTTTTTATTAATACAAACTATTTAATAGCCTGAATACTTATTTAGTTCATTTCGTGATTACATACAAGTTATCTGTTTTGTAGAAAATAAGTCATCTTAGATATATTACTTTGAATAAAAAAATCAATTTACTTCTAAGTGATAAAATTTGAATGTGATTAAGAGCATTTAAAGACCCTTGATGCTGATCATAAGTAAACTATTATAATTCAGTACGTTAAAACAGCTTTAGAACAGCATCTGTGATTAATCTAGAAAAATGTGTAGATTACTTATATTATCAAAATGATTACATCCATCATAGTAAAATAACTTAATGGGATTCCATTTTAGGAATGCATAATAATTAATTATCTGGGTTATTAGAGCAATTAGCATAGGCTTGAATCTGCACTATTATAAATAATTTCAATTTTATAAATGATATTTCCCTTTGGATCTATGAGAATTGGAAAAGTCAAAAAGTACAAATAATATACTGGCATTATGCTGAATTTCAACAGAACTGACTTTTTAATGAAGTAAACTATAATTATCATAATATTTTTATATTATCTTTACAGTTCAGTGTTCATTGTATTTAGCTTAAATTTTCATTGAGAATGAAATATTCATTTAGGAAAGAAAGTCAACTGCATGGAGGGCAGCATAACGAATGAATACCATGGGTCCATTTCCTCAGCAACTCTGCACTCCTGAAAAAACCACGATGTGAAAAATAGTCATGATTTCTTTAGACTATTAATACTGAATTTACTATGGACTAATTTCCAAACTCAGCATCTTTAAAATCCTCATCTTATTGAACTCTTTGCAAAAGATTGGCTACACTATCTTTTCAAACCTCTCTTTTCTCTTGAGTTTTGAGAAACCATTCTGCCCTGGCTCTCTATCATACTCGTAGTTGACCTGTCTGGTATCTATTCACTGCTTCTTCCTTCCTTTATAGAATCCTGATTTTGTCAGGTATCCAACTCTCCTCCATAAAGTAATATGCTTTGTGACCAAAGCTGTACGGAAGACCTGTCCATGGTTAGAAGAGAGTCTTTCTCTTTCCTACTGGATAGACATTTGCTACTGCAGTTACTCATAAACATGAAGGGAATCACCCTAAAATAGAAAGATGACAGAGATTCTGCTGTGAGTGTACTAACCTCAGCACACATTACCCAGCCTCCCCGGCAGCCAAAAATCCCATGTGACTAAGGGCTGGTGGTGTGTGATGTTCCTGGGGCTGGCCATGAAATCCCCAGAGGAAAATTCTGGTGTTTTGTTGTTTTTTTTTTTTTTTTTCACCTGTCTCAGAACCCTGAAGGCCATGTGTTAAAGATGCCAGTGTTACAAAAATAGAAAAGATTCTATATCCCTGAGATACCCTGAGTCACCACTTGGAAAAGAGATGCTTGGAAAAGCTATCCAAATGGGGAAATTTCCATTGACTAGGTTAGGTGAGAAATAAACTTATATTGTATAAGTTTCTGAAACTCGGGGCACCTGGGTAGCTCGGTCAGTTGAGCATTTGACTTTTGGTTTGGGCTGGGGTCATGGTCTCTGGGTTGTGGGATCAAGTCCCCTGTTGGGCTCTGGGCTTCCATGCTTAGCAGGGAGTCTGCTTGGGATTCTCTCTCTCTCTCCCTTTACCCCTCCCCCTGCTTGTGCGCATGCTCTTTCTCTCTCTCTCAAATAAATAAATAAATAAAATCTTAAAAAACAAAAGTTTCTGAACTGCAAACTGCCAAGGACATGTATAGGAATGAAATATTAGAGGCAGAGATAAAAAGACTTCTGGAGAACTTGTAGGTCCATATCCTCAAAGTGATGCATCCCTTGAAAGTAGAGAATCAATCTGCCACAGTGCATGACCTTGTAAGCTCTGGAATGAGTCTGTGCATGTGTAGAGCACAGAGAAGCATGAAGAATGTATATGCTAAGTTCTTTACAAAACAGTATATCAAGAACAAATGGCAGAGAGTTAGGTAATAAACTTAAAAAATACACAGAGAGAGATGATAGTGCACACAAGGGTCAAGGAATAGATAGATTTAAACCTGGCATAGGTTTAAAAATAGTTAGCTGAAGGCATAACCAGACTCCATTAACCAACCTTAACAGGTTCCAGGAGCATTCTGAGGGCTCCAAAGATACCCTAGCTGATATAACTAAAGCAGATGGAAAGAGAAATGCTGAAAATATTGGGAATTACCAGTAGCAGTATGGGGCTATTTCAAGTCTTGATGGGCAACGAAGTGCTAGCCATAAAGACTAGGGATGTGTGTTGGTCATCCCTTTAAAGGCAATGGAGGTTAAATTTTCCAGGTCCCACCAAACACAAGGAATCCCTGAAGAGGGTCCAGCAGGAGGGAATGATACTTCTGAAAAATCCTGGTGGTATTTGGTAAAACAGTGAGGGACAATAGTCTGGAGTCAACCTTGCCTGCCTAATACTAGACTTGTCCCCCTTTGGTTTATATAGCCAAACCCATCCTTCTTACACTCACATCCAAGGGCAGTTCTCCCTTCCATCAGAATTTCTAGAACTACAGATTAAAATGCCAATTCATACAAACTTTATGCCAGGAGATGCTCAACAACAGCTCTCAACCCTTGATCCTTTTTTTCATTAATTATATATTAAGCAGTTCTCTCACATGACCTAATAGGTTTAGGGCCTTGGAGCTTGAATTCAGAGAACAACCTGTTCTTGCAATATAATTTGAAAGTGAAGTTTACCTTATTTAGAGTCTGTCTGTCTGTCTCTCTCTCTCTTATGCTCACTCTCTGTTTAATTTCATTTTTCATGCTACATATTTGGGGTAGAATCATTAAATTTATATTAGACTTTATCCAAAAGTCTAGTTTGTTATTTAAGTTACCATCTTTCCCCTTTATATGCATTTCTATATATCATTAACTTTCAGCGCCACTGAAAAATTATTTCATCACTGCAATAACAGACTCTAACTTTTATACAATAATAACCATCTTAGCTAGTAAAGCTAAAATACAATCTGCACTTCCATAAAACAAGAATGTAATATTTTATTTCATTTTTCTCCTAAAGGGGAAAAATTACACACCTATAATTATGTTTTGTCGGACTTCACAAAGAAAACAAAGCTTAGAATCAAAGTGTTGTGAGTACAAATATTCTAAAAAAAATAAGAGTTTAGGAAAAAACACTATAATTTTATATTTTGTCATTTGTATATTAGTCTTCTATGTTATACATAGCTGTAAACTATTACTTTATATCAAAGATGAGACGAGAATGAATCTGAGACCTAAAGGAAATATAATACTATACTTTTGAAAGATAGGAAGTATCATCAGAAACACTTAAGTTTGATGGTAAAAAAATTGTAATTTGAAATATAATGTCAGAAAGGTATTGTTATATCAAGAATAAGGAATCTCATAGAAAAACTCATTGTGTCCTTTTTAAGCTGCAACAATCCTTTCCAACATGCTTCAGGGTTAAAGAAAAATGAAATAATAAATAAAATAAATAATAACTATGCAATATAAGAATCTAACATTTATTTTCTTAAATCAAATTTTGCTTTTAGAACCAATTTATTTCAAAACACTACTACCAAAAATGCAGAATTATAGTTCAAGAAGACACTAAGCAATTTATTTATCTTTATATATTTTCCAAATCTGGAAACAATGGTATTTTCTCTCAAACTGCCTTTCAAACTATATTAGTGTTTTCATTGATATTTCAAAAGCGGTGGCATTTGAAATTCATTCCTGCTCAAGAAATCCAGACCCCTACCTGAGATATCTACCCTCATTTAGTTGACATGAAAAGTTAATAACATCATATGAAAATGTTCTCTTCAGTCAGTCTGAATATAAGTCAATGCGTAAACTTCTGAATATCAAATAGGATACCTCTGTGTGAAGGAGACAAATTATTAAAAATTAGTTGAGTTTTGAGGTTTAAAAGAAAATAATGTGGATTATTTTCTTGTGGATCAGGGAAGCTCTGTCTGAGGTAGTGACACTTAAGATGAACCTGGAGTGATGGGTAAGATGGGGAAAAAAAATTAAGTTTTATTAATCCTTACACTCACATGTTCACATACCCATACACAATTTATTACTTATTTTACATTTTAACAATTAAAAGCAATTTTTTCAAATAAATTTAAAAATTAAAATTAAAATGCAATCATTAGGATCGAGAGATTCTTATAAACCAAACTTATTTGCATGGCAATTTAAACATCACTAAATAAGAAAGGAAGTATTTTAAACTTTGGTTTCAATAAAACAAATTATACATGAGCTTTAGGATTAAAAATATATTCAATTATTAGGAATATAAGCAACATTACTTCCTAATCATAGCTAGATACACATAAGCATATTGTTTTAAGTGCTTACTATATGACATATAATATATTTCTCACTAATTCACACATACTTCCGTAAAGTTGGTGTTTTATGTTCAAGACCACTTGTTGGGTGAGAAAATCATGCCTGAGTGAAATTCAGCCTTCATCAGAGGCTGTACAGTGTTATGGACTGAATGTTTGTGAACCTTCAAAGTTTATACTTTGAAGCCCTAACCTCCAATATAACTATATTTGAAGATAGGGCCTTTACAAAAGTAACTAAGGTTAAACGAAGTCATAAGGGTGGGGCCCTGATCCAGTATTATTAGTATCCTTATAAGAAGAGACACCAGAGAGCTCTTTCTCTCTCCTTGTGTACATGCATGGAAGAAATGCCATGTGAGTACTTAGCAAGAACGTGGCCATCTGCAAGTCAGGAAGAGAGTCCTACCGAAAAACTGAACCCTGTTAGAACTCTGAACTTAGTGGACTTTTAGTCTCTCCAACTGTGAGAAATAAATTTCTGTTGTTTAAGTCCCCAGGCTATGGCATTTTGTTGTGGCAGCCTAAACAACATAATACATACCAAAAGCAAGTGGTAAAGTCCAGGCAGTATAACAACAGAACCCATGACACTACTTTCACCAACTTTGAAGAATCACAATCCAACTTTAAAGGGCATAGTATACCTAAGAGGTGGCAACCTATTGCGGTAATATATGTGACCATCATGCCTAAACAAAATAGGATAAAACCAAGTCAAACTGTACCTGTGTCCTTTGGCTATGGTCGAGCATTAAATCACCATTGACTCCGCTAGAATCTTAGTGCTATTACAGAGAGACCAGAAATCTCTAGGAAGTGTTTGACATTATATGAGAATAATTAAGATGTCAGCTTTTGTAAAGCGCTATAGGAGGGATGTCCAAATTTTTCAGGGACCAATAAAAATCATTTATCAAGTCAACAAAAATACTGCTTTTTAAAGTCCTTTAAAAAACTGTTCCTAACAACAACAACAACAACAAAAACAGATACTTTTGTTTTAATTCATTTTATGGTCATGACACATAAAATTAAACAAAAAACAAACTGGCATTTTATTGGCTTCAAATTATAATAAAATTGGCATATCGATGATAAATAAATGTTCTACTATCAAGAGAACCATTATTAATATGCTGGTGTTTACGCTTCTATTGATAGATGGATAGAGAATGGATGATGCATATATGCATACATATATATGTATATGTATAGACATAAATACACATTGTCTATCTTTTACAAAATTGGTAGCATAATGAATATACTCCTTATTAAAACAACTTTGTCATGTAGCAATATACCACAGGTGTTTTCCCATTTCCTTAAAAATTTCTTTAAAACAACATTTAACCAATTTACTACTATTGAATATATGAGTTGCTGTCTAATATTTTTCAATTAAACATAATATCTTATGATCATCTTTTACCAATGTATGTGTGTGAATCTCTTGAATAAATTCTTATACACTAAATCAATGAGAGAAAAAGTAGGGAAGTTTTTAAGACCGTTAAAACTTTTTTTTTTTTAAGGCACAGAATGAGCCAGACAGCATGCCTTTGGGTAAAAAGAAAGCTAGCCAGCTAGATAGGTGCACAAAGGCTCACAATGTAGAGATGCTCTGACATCAGACTCCAACTTTAGACTGCAGTTTTTTTAGCTGAGAAAGACAGTTGTCAATGTAGTATCTACATTACCCAGCTCATAAACACTGTAATATATACATATATTTATTAATTTACAGAAGCAACAAAGCTTTGAAGCACAGTGAATACCAGAACTCAGTACATTTTCTCCTCACCAACAAATATTTAATGAACATAAAATAAGATGTTGAGCACAGAATTAGAATAAGGTATCTACTATATCTTAAATCTTAATAATAACTGTCCGAAGATTTATTGATTGATGCATCAATTACTACTACAGCACTACATAAAAACAAATTCTGTGTTTGTAGGCTAAGACACTTCCCTTTTACAATTTTTTAGAGCTACTTAGTTCAATTCACTATTTGGATAAACCTTTTTAAACACTATGCAGATTATTTTTCTTAAAACATATTTATTTCAGACTAAATACAATAAAATTTCTTAGTTCTTAATTTAAATACAAACCAGTCAAATTTCTCCAGAAGATCACTGGAGTTAAGTATTTTTAATTCTTAGGTAATGAAATACTTCAGGTGATTTCTATAAATAAATAATGTTACTTGTCACATTTTATTTTGCCTCATATCTTCCTCATAAAATGACTTCATAGATTTCTTTATCTTCTTTTGTTTTCAATTTTTTAATTATTTTCTTATTATTATGTTTAATTAGCCAGCATATAGTACATCATTAGTTTTTGATGTAGTGTTCAATGATTCATTAGTTGCATATAATACCCAAGGCTCATCACCACACGTGCCTTCCTTAATACCCACTACCCAGTTACCCAATTCCCTCCCCCGCTTCTGTAACTCTCAGTTTGGTTCCCGGAGTCCAGAGTCTCTCATGGTTTGTTTCCCTTTCTGATTTCTTCCCATTCAGTTTTTTCTCCCTTCCCCTGTGGTCCTCCACACTATTCCTTATGTTCCACATATGAGTGAAACCATATGAAAATTGTATTTCTCTGTTTGACTTATTTCATTTAGCATAATCCACTCCAGTTCCATCCATGTTGATGCAAATAGTGGGTATTCATCCTTTCTGATGGCTGAGTAATATTCCATTTTATATATGTACAACATCTTCTTTATCCATTCATCTGTTGAAGGGTATCTCAACTCCTTTCACAGTTTGGCTATTGTGGACATTGCTGCTATGAACACTGGGGTTCATATGCCCCTTCTTTTCATACATCTGTATCTTTGGGGTAAATACCTAGCAATGCAATTGTTAGGTCATAGGGTAGCTCTATTTCAACATCCTGAGGAACCTCCATACTGTTTTCCAGAGTGGCTGTACCAGCTTGCATTCTCACCAACAGTGTAAGAGGGGTTCCCCTTTCTTCACATCCATGTTAACACTTTGTTTCCTGTCTTGTTAATTTTTGCCATTCTAACTAGTATAAGGTGGTATCTCATTTTGGTTTTGATTTGTATTTCCCTGATGGCTAATGATGTTGAACAGTTTGTCATGTGTCTGTATGTCTTTTGTATGTCTTGTTTGGATTATCTCTTTTTTGGGTGTTGAGTTTGAAAAGTTCTTTATAGATCTTGGATACCAGCCCTTTATCTCTAATGTCATTTGCAAATATCTTCTCCCATCCTGTGAGTTGCCTCGTAGTTTCATGACTGGGCAAAAGGCTTTTTATCTTAATGAAGTTCCAAAAGTTCATTTTTGCTTTTGCTTCCCTTACCTTTAGAGACGTGTCTTGAAAGGCGTCGCTGTGGCTGATGTCAAAGAGGTTACTGCCTATGTTCTCCTCTAGGATTTTGATGGATTCCTGTCTCACATTGAGGTCTTTCATCCATTTTGAGTTTATCTTAGTGTATGGTGTAAGAGAATGGTCCAGTTTCATTCTTCTGCACATGGCTGTCCAATTTTCCTAGCATCATTTATTGAAGAGACTGTCTTTTTTCCATGGGATGTTCTTTCCTGATTTGTTGAAGATTAGTTGACCATAGAGTTGAAGGTCCATTTCTGCGGTCTCTATTCTGTCCCATCTGTTTTTGTGCCGATACCACGCTATCTTGATGATGACAGCTTTGTAATATAGCTTGAAGTCAGGCACTGTGATGCCCCCAGCTTTGGTTTTCTTTTTCAACAATCCCCTGGCAATTCAGGGTCTTTTCTGGTTCCGTACAAATTTTAGGATTGTTTGTTCCAGCTCTGTGAAAAATGTCGATGGCATTTTCATAGTGATTGCACTGAAAGTGTAGGTTGCTCTGGGCAGCATAGACAGTTTAACAGTGTTTATTCTTCCAATCCATGAGCATGGAAAGTTTTCCCATCTCTTTGTGTCTTCCTCGATTTCTTTCACAAGTGTTCTGTAGTTTCTAGAGTATAGATCCTTTACCTCTTTGGTTGGGTTTATTCCTAGGTATCTTATGGTTTTTGGTGATATTGTAAATGGAATTGATTCCTTAATTTCTGTTTCTTCGTCACATTATTAGTGTATAGAAATGCAACTGATTTTTGTGCATTGATTTTGTATCCTGTCACGTTGCTGAATTACTGTATGAGTTCTAGTAATTTGAGAGTGGAGTCTTTTGGGTTTTCCACATAATGTATCATGTCATCTGCAAAGAGAGAGAATTTGACTTCTTCTTTGCCAATTTGAATGCCTTTTATTTATTTTTGTTGTCTGATTGCTGATGCTAGGACTTCTAGTACTATGTTCAACAAAAGTGGTGAGAGTGGGCATCCCTGTCATGTTCCTGACCTTAAGGGAAAAGCTCTCAGTTTTTCCCCATTGAGAATGATATTCGCTGTGGGCTTCTTGTAGATGGCTTTTATGATACTGAGAGATGTTCCCTTTATCCCTATGTTCTAAAGAGTTTCAATCAGGAAAGGATACTCTATTTTGTCAAATGCTTTTTCTGTATCAAATGAGAGGATCATGTGGTTCTTGTCTTTTCTTTTATTAATGTGCTCTATCACATTGATTGATTTGCAAATGTTGAACCATTCTTGCATCCCAGGAATAAATCCCACATGGTTGTGATCGATAATCCCTTTTACATACTGTTAGATCCCATTGGCTAGAATCTTGTTGAGTATTTTGGCATCCCTGTTCATTAGGGATATTAGTCTGTAATTATTCTTTTTGATGGGGTCTTTCCCTGGTTTTGGGATCAGGGTAATGCTGGTCTCATAAAATGAGTTTGGAAGTTTTCCTTCTGTTTCTATTTTAGATTTCTATACCTATCTGATATGCCATATATTACATACATATAAAAACAGTCAAATGGTCCCACCAGAAAAGTTGAACAAATTAAAACACAAACATAATATGAGAGTACTACATGATCAATTATTAAAAATAATTCTAAAATACCCTAGTTTGTATTTCTTATATTAAATACAGTAAGTACATTTTCACTTGCTAATTGGCTGTTTGCATTTGTTTTCTTACATAAGAGACAGGTAGGTCTTTAACCTCTTTCCATTCAGGTGTTGTCTCTTTATTTATTTGTACAATGTCTTCACATTGTTAGCATCCCTCCACCTATACTTTAAATTCCTTCCATCCTTGTTCCTCACATAAAACTTAAACTTTGAATATTCCTTTTCTCTCTTGTATATTCAACTTCCATCCACTATAATGGATGCTTCCATTTAGCTTGCACGTACATTCAAGTTTCTCCTATCAAACAACTAAGAACTTTATCCAATCCTATTCCCCCTACAACTACTTTACTATCTCCTATTTTTATACTCTTCCAAAGCAATATTTTAGAAGTAACTGACTGTGTTCATTGTATCTGTTTTTTCATTTCTTTTTTTTTTTTTAAGATTTTATTTATTTATCTGACAGAGAAAGAGGCAGCGAGAGAGGGAACACAAGCAGGGGGAGAGGGGGAAGCAGAAGCAGGCTTCCCACTGAGCAGGGAGCCCGATGCAGGGCTTGATCCCAGAATGCTGGGATCATGACCTGAGCTGAAGGCAGACGCATAACGACTGAGCCACCCAAGAGCCCCTGTTTTTTCATTTCTAATTAATAGTTAATGAAGCCCAATTTCATTTTGCTGTTATCTCCATGAAAATGTGACTCAGTAATATTTTTAGTGACTTGTAGTAATATTTCGGATATTTTTTGAACCACATTGACATGACCTCTCAGTGGCATTCAAGATTGTTAGCCACATCTTCCAGTCAGTTTTCCATAACATATTGCTTTCGGAATCCACTCCTATTCTCTGCCTTCTCTTTTACTTTCTTTTTTCAAGCTCATTTAACTATCCTTCAACCCTCATTTCAAGGTCTTCTACTCTTTTTACTCTTTCCCTCAAACACTTCCTCCATCTCTATGAATTACTGTCACATATATGAAGATGAATCACTTGTTAACCTTCAGCCTAGTCTTACCTCTGAACCCCAGATTCATACCAGTTTAATATTTCACAGGCACCTATAACTCACATCACATTGACCACCTCCACCCAAACTTTGCCCTCAAAGAAATGTACCACAACAACCCATCTTGACATTTTATAGAGGATAATATAACAAAAAGCATGTAACTTTTCTGAAAATAAGGGTATACTTGTATCATCAGTATCTAAAGCATGCTGTTATTCCAATCCGCTACACATGCAAATCTATTTAACATTATTTAGTTATAATCCAATAGAAAACCACAAGCCATTAAAGGGAAAATATGTATCATCTCTATCTTTGGTATAGTTGTTCATTTCTTTTTCTCCTCTATTTTTTATCTTAATTCTAAGTATACTAAAGATTTCAGGCAAAGGTTTAATAAGTCATAGTGAATCTCTCAGACTTATTTATGAAACATATTTATGATATGGTAAGTTATTTTGACTATTGCACTCAGAAATATTTATAGAAAATATCAACATTAGTCAGTCAAAGGCTATAGGACTTCTAATTATTACTTTTACTTATCATTTAAACTAAAAGAGAAAAGTTCACATTGTGATGAATACTGTTTCCACTTAATAAGTTTAACATGTAAGTAATTTATTGTAGCTGAAGATCTTGTTCCAGTCAAATGAGTAATCTACTTCTCTATCTAAAATTGTCATCTCTGACAATACACTGTTGATTCATGGCTGTTTACTTAGAGGAAATGAAGGAATAGAGAATGGTCAGAGCTGAAGAAATACTTGCCTTTTAGAATCACACAGGTTAGAGCTTAAGCATATTGCAATAGAGATTCAGTTGGGAAAGCAAGTCATAATATCCATAAATTAACTCAATCTCCGAACAGCACCAGAAATCACAGATGAGTTTCAACAGGTACAGCAATACTCACAGGTCCAAATTAGTAGTTAAGAAACATTTTAAAGATGTACTCATAGGTAATAAAAGCACTATCTCAGGTCACTACATTGGTGAGAGAAGGACTGATAAGAGGAGAATAGGGAAACCAGCAAGAGGAAGAAGAGGGAGACTGCAAATGGGGAGAAATAAAAGACCAACATCTGTTGAGCACACACCACGCCCAGGAATCATGTCATGTAGTACTATGTAAATCATTTCATTTAATCCTTACCATCTTGCCATCCTGAAAAGTGTTTTCTTTTGCTTGATCTGTCCAAGACATAGCACAATGTCCTCAGCACATAAATGTTGCCAAATAAAGGGCTGAATGCCTAATACCTGTGTTTTTGTTTATTTGTTACTATACAATCCTAAATATTACAAACAGGACCTTCAAAACAAATAACAGAGCAAACATTCAGAGACACCAGTTGAAACACATGAGAATATACTACAACTTGGGGAAAAGGACTGGTTAGCATTGTCTGATTATCAGGTATACCTAGCAGAAACAGAAACCTGCATACTGGAGTGGATACTTGTTTCATATCCATTCCTAATGTCTCTAGCAACAATACCCAGGCCTGTTTGTTTGTTTGTTTGTTTGTTTGTTTTTAGGAACTGTCCTCCTTCTATTATCATGTACAACTCTAGGTCTTAATTGTTTTATGTCAAGAGAGTGGTCATTCTCCCTGATCATAGCTTTCAACTCTGGAATGACACTTAATCTAATCTGTCAATTAAACACAAAGAGGTATTTGCCTATATTTATAAGGAAAAAGAACTTTCATTCTCTTTCTTTGAGGGTATGGAAAGATACTCTCTGTATCTCTGGATGGTGCTGTGAAAGAATATGAAATCTAGAACTGCTTCAGCCATTTTGCTACCATGAAAGAAGAGCTTGCAGCCTGAGGGTAATGCTGATACAAAAGACAGAATAGAAGAACAGTGAAATCAGACTCTTAGTGATGTTTTTAAAACAGTGAATCAAGCTTGATCTGAAGCTACTCCTACTTCTGACCTTTTCAGTTAATTGACCAGTATTTCCTTTCATCTTTTAGCCAATTAATGTTGTATATTCAGTCACTCTCAACATAAAGTGTCCCAACTTACACTGGTAGCAGATGGTATCATAGCATGGCTCAGGTGATAAAAAGTCTCTAAAATGGCCATCAGGAAAGATATTTAATAAGCCCCAGTGCAGGAAGAGCTGAGATAAGGGCAGGAGGTATTATGGGGAGGGTTTCTAATTATCATGAGTTTGAGTGACCTTGCAGGGAGATCAATCCGTCCATGAGTGAAAAAGTCATAGGAGAAAATTAAGGAAGAAGTAACGTATTTTCACTTTAAAAGCAAGAAAACTTAATTTTCATATTTTAAGACAAAAAATGTTTATTATTGCATCAATAACTAACTAGTTTCTTTTCTAGTATCCTTAATTCTTTTTAAAAAAAGATTTTATTTATTTGAGAGAGAGAGAGAGAGTACAAGCAGTGGGGAGGGGCAGAAGGAGAGAGCTAAGCAGACTCCCCAGTGAGTGGGGAGCCCAATGCAGGACTCAATCCCAGGATCCCAAGATCATGACCTGGGCCGAAGGCAGACACTTAGGTGACTGAGCCACTCAAGCGCCCCTAGTATCCCTTAGTTCTTGAGTAGTAAAGAAAAAAAGTAAAAGATGAGTAGTAAAAGAAAACTCATAGAAATAGGTTCTAGCTTAATTCTATAATATAATTTAATGCCAAATATATACTGCATTCATAAATAACTAACATAGATATAAAAATGCAAAATATAAATAATAAAAAATTCAAATAAAACAAATAAGTATACAAAGATCTATGCAGAATATAATCATAGTGGGGCTATTTATAAAATAATAAAATGATTAAATAATTAATTATTATACATTGAGGTATCAATACTAATTGTATATATAAACAAGGATGGAATAGTTAATATACAAGGATATACACACTGTCTTTACTGCATAAAGCAAGTTCTAGAACTGTTTTTATAAAATGATTCTAAATGGGGATGGGGGATGAGAGAGGGAAGGGGATAGAGCTTTCAAAGCATTTCTAAAGGAATAGTAGTTACCTAAAGTGTTAGTAGTGCTTATCTGTTTTGATATTTGAGGGGTGGATCAAGGGGAAACATGTATTATTCTCAGAATAAGAAAACAAAAAAATAAAAAGCTCTTTCCACTAATATATATACATATATATATATATATATATATATATGTATATATACACCTAACTAAACATCCCATCTAAACTTACAAAGTTGCCAAAGGTCATATGTAAGTATGTAATACATAGTGATTTCTCCTGCAATTAGAAACTGTCATTATTATCACTAACTCCTTCACTCTAACCAAATAAGCACTACTTTATATTTTACATAATACATAACACACTATTGTTGACAAATCCATATTGTCAATAACCAATATTCTAACTATACTACCTTTCAAAATACAAAAAAGAGCAATAAAACACATTTATGTGATCAAGTCATATAGAATGAAATGATTGAGATATAGCATAGCAGAATTTTACTCAACTCTTCCAATAACTTAAAAGTGGAAAAAAGAAATTACATGTGTGTATAAATTCAGTAAGAAAATGTTGTTCACACATAAATCTCATTTCAATTGCAGCTAGTAGTTTTGACATTGTACATTCGAAATTGATACCTCCCCTCCATTTGTATAACACTCTTTAATTAATCTAATTCTCCAATATACAGAATCTATATTGTCCAGGTGACAAAGGCTACAGTTGTCAAACAGAAAGATATACTTATGTTTATACAAAACACTTGCTGCTATAAATAGTAAAGAATTCTGAAATGTTGATGATACAAATGATATTTTAAATGCATACCAGGGCTTAAATGTTCTTCTTTGAATGGAAATCAGTATCTATCTAGGCAGTGGAGCAAGTCTGAGGCCAAAAGACTGCAGGACAGTGAGCACATTGCTGTGGACATGTCCAAAGGGTCTGAATTTTTTGCCAACAAGGACAAGTCTGTGTCTCACTGATAAATGGTCAGGGTGAAGTAAAAGGGCGGTTCATGCACAGGCTCTTATAGAGATGTGAATCTTGAACATCTCCATAGGGACATTTAGCTATGATTCAACTTCACTGGCCTATAACTTGGAATTTTTATACTCTCACCATTTTCCCCCATTTTTCAACCTTGTTTTCTTACATCTTTATAGAGTGTACAATTTTATCACCCACCAGCAGCTTGCCTTTTTATTTATTTATTTATTTATTTATTTATTTATTTATTTATTTATTTATTATTTATTTTTAGTATTTCCAATTGCTTTGATTTTCACTGGTTGTTTTAAATTACTTCTTTCCCCAACTTCAACTGGTTCACTGTATCTTTTATCTTTAATCTCCCTATTTCCACCTGATTTTCTTTATCTTTACCTAACATATATTGTTTATAAGGCATAAAGAAAAACCTATAAAGGAAAACACATAAAGAAAACACCTCTAATTGTCTTCAATTTTACACTGAAAGCCATTTTTATCATTTTTATTTTTAACCTTCTAGTCCAACTTTTATATTTTATGGCTTCTTCTTTTAGGTTTTTAATTTAATACCTCTTTAAACTTTTTTTGCTGTGGACAATGGGTACTCTTTGAAGGTCCTTTAGAATGGAGAGATGCAACCAGAATCAAATTAGAGAGGCTAGGTGGGATCTTCCCCAGACAGGAGAAACCAGGTTTGTCAACTCTAGGGCAGGTGGCTCCTAATGGGAACCGATTCTTTAATAAGAGCTAACCTATAACTTAAGAATAAAGGCTGAATTTCCCACTCAATGTCTTCTTTTCCTGAGATTCTAAAGGTGAGAATGTAATAGTAGTGGAACTTTTCTTCTTTCCTTAAATGGGTGACTGTTAAAAACATCAAGTCAAAATTATGGTCTATCTACAGAAAATGGTTAGTATCACTTGATATGGATTTTGTATAATTGTGAGACAATAGAAAATATATATTGTTCTCTGTCCCTGGCTCCTAGCACAGAGCTCCTAAAAGCCTTGGAAATTCCTATGTGATAAGAATACTAAGAGTATCTTTTGTTCTAATATTTGGTGTTTGACCCCAGTTCCTGACACAAGGAACACATGTTCCTGGGTGATAGCAGTCTTTTATTCCAATGACACAATTCTGGGCTCCTGGATGGCTTCTAGGCGAGGGCTGGTCATCTGAAAGGCCAACCCATAATTAGAAGCTTGGGATATTTAGCCCCAGCCCCTATTCTCTTGAGAAGAGAGAGAAGATGAAAATGGGGTTACTTCATCCCATGTGATGAAGCCCTCAGAAAATCCTACAAGTTTAGGGTTCAGAGAGTTCCCAGGTTGGTGACCACCTCCCCATGCTGGGAAGGTGATGCACCCCAAGTCTATGGGGACAGAATGTTATCCCAGAACCCTCCCATACCTGGCCTTATATATCTCTTCATCTGGATGTTTATTTGTATCCTTTATCATATCCTTTAATAAACTGGTAAATATAAGTATTTCCCTGAGTTCTGTAAGCCATTCTAGCAAATTAATTGAACGTGAGCCAGTCAAAGTATAGGCAAATAATCTGGCCTTGTGACTGGTGTCTGAAGTGGGGAGTGGGGTAGGTGTGGGGGACTGAGGAAAACAGTCTCGCAGGACTGAAGTATCACCCTGTGGAATCTGATACTATAGCCAAGTAGATAGCATCAGAACTGAGGTGAAGTAGGACAGCCATCTGGTATCACAGAGAATTGCCTGGTGTGGGGGAAAAACCTCCACACAATATGTGGACAGAACTGCCAGAAGTGAAGTATTCTCTGTAAAGGTAAAGGAGACACATGGGGAAGAAACACAGTAGGGAAGAAATATATGGTAGAAAGAACTGGGTTTCTTGTTACATAAGAAGGAAAAACTGAGTTTTTCCTAAAGAACAAAAAACTGTCTTTCCAACTTTTACTTTTTAAAATGTTTTTAACTAATTATTTTATTTTACTAATTGCCATATTAAATGTATTTTAACTCCTTTCAATAATTTTTGACAATGCAGAGTGTAAGTAAACGTATACTTTTATTCCACTAGGTTTGGGTAAGATCATGATATTTCTTAATTCCTTAAACCACTGAGATAAAACAATCTAAAAAAATATTTTTTAAGTCAATCCTCATATTACTAAATTCCTCAATAAACCCAGAAAACTGCCATCTTGAAATATAGAGTATTCCTTACCGAAATTTATAAAATTTGTTCTACCTTCAGTAATTTCCTAATAGCCACTCTTCTTAGATCTTTAAGCTATTTATTATTAAGTAACATTTAGAATTTGCAATGTCCTGAGTTATTTACAAATATTAATTCATTTAAACATCATAACAGCCCTGTGGCATAGGGTATAATAATAATACTCAATTTTTTTTAGATTAGAAGTAAATAGAGGTTAAAAAACTTGTCCAAGGTCATAGGGCTACTGCAAAGAAATAGAAATAAATAGGTTAAGTAACTTGCTCAAGGTCACAGGATTACTAGCATGTACTAGAACCACAATTTAAACACAGGCCAGCTAGCACTAGCCTTTGTAATCTTAACCAGTAACTTGTAGTGCTTCCCTAAGTTTATGCTTTTCAACAACAATAAAAGTTTCACAGAAATCATGAATACAGATGAAACAAACACACAGCAACAGTGAAGAGTAAGGTACCAAACATTCTGACATCTCAGATTCCTCCTCTGTAAAATAGGTAAGTAACAAGTGCCATATTAAGGAATTTTAATGTGGATCAATTGAGACAATATGTGAGAAGCCTTTAATACTGTGATTGGCTCAACTTCTCAATAGATGTTCACTGTGAGTATTGTTGTATGGGCAGCATCCAAGATTTAAGAACAAATGTTAGCAGATCTATAGTAAAGAGAGATTAGTTCATAAGTCATTATTTTATTAACCCTATTATTTTTAAGTGTAGACTTTGAGCTAAATGACTTTGCAGTAAGGTAATCAATATAAATTATTTACCATGGCTCCTTGTATAAAAGGTAAAACTTCTGAAATGCAAAAAAAAAATATTTTAGTTACTATGTATTACTCCAGGGTAAAAGTTATTATTTAAATGAAAAGTCACTTTAGAAATATCCAGCTGAACTAAAGTAAATTCACGTAATTCTTAAATCACTTATAGCTTCAGACCTCGTTTCATTTGGACTAATCCAGTACCTAAATCTGTGAGTTAAAAATTTTCAACCTGGGGTGCCTGGGTGGCACAGCGGTTAAGCATCTGCCTTCGGCTCAGGGCATGATCCCAGCATTATGGGATCGAGCCCCACGTCAGGCTCCTCCGCTATGAGCCTGCTTCTTCCTCTCCCACTCCCCCTGCTTGTGTTCCCTCTCTCGCTGGCTGTCTCTATCTCTGTCAAATAAATAAAAAAAATCTTTAAAAAAAATGTTCAAAATCATTAGCCATCAAGGAAATTCAAATCAAAACCACACTGAGATACCACCTTACGCCAGTTAGAATGGCAAAAATAGACAAGGCAAGAAACAACAATTGTTGGAGAGGATGTGGAGAAAGGGGATCCCTCCTACATTGTTGGTGGGAATGCAAGTTGGTACAGCCACTCTGGAAAACAGTGTGGAGGTCCCTTAAAAAGTTAAAAATTGAGCAACCCTATGATCCAGCCATTGCACTACTGGGTGTTTACCCCAAAGATACAGACGTAGTAAAGAGAAGGGCCATATGCACCCCAATGTTCATAGCAGCAATGTCCACAATAGCTAAATCGTGGAAGGAGCCGAGATGCCCTTCAACAGATGACTGGATTAAGAAGTTGTGGTCCAAAAATACAATGGAATATTACTCAGCTATCAGAAAGAACGAGTTCTCAACATCTGCTGCAACATGGACGGCACTGGAGGAGGTAATGCAAGTGAAATACGTCAAGCAGAGAAAGACAACTATCATATGATTTCTCTCATCTATGGAACATAAGAACTAGGAAGATCGGTAGGAGAAGAAAGGGATAAAGAAAGGGGGGGTAATCAGAAGGGGGAATGAAACATGAGAGACTATGGACTATGAGAAACAAACTGAGGGCCTCGGGGTGGGGGGGGAATGGGATAGACCGGTGATGGGTAGTAAAGAGGGCACGTATTGCATGGTGCACTGGGTGTTATACGCAACTAATGAATCATCGAACCTTACATCGGAAACCGGGGATGTACTGTATGGTGACTACCATAATAAAAAATCATTAAAAAAAATAAATAAATAAATTCCTTAACAGAAAAAAAAATTTCATCATTTTTCTCTTGTTGGTTTCTTTTTTAAAAGAAAAGTAGCTAAATCTCAAGATAGCAATAAAAATTGACATCAGTAATACTAGTTTTCTAGAATAACAAGAATTTAGTATAATCAATCGAATATCTATTTTCAATACCTAACAAATAATACAAATAAATGTATATTTTCCACCAAGCACAAGAGGGGAAAAAATATTCTGTTACATACTAGACAACTAGATTTAAATGTACTGCAGTATACTCTTCCCAAAAGAAAAAAAAAATGTCTCAAAATTACCACCATGAAATTGTGATACAGTCATTTATCAATCATTCTTCCCGCTTAAATACACAGAACATTTGGCTTCCTCTGGAGAACTGCTGGCATTATTATGGTAGTTCCTGACAATATTTTAAATAAAAGAATATTAGGAAGAAAAGATGGAAAATTTTAGAAATAGATATAATTGTTTGTTTCACCAAGTGATATGTTGGTTGTTTGCATTTCCTTAAGCAGAAATGTAAAGCAAATGCAGATCAGTTCTTTCTATTCCTAGAACACAATTTCTCATGCAGTTGATATTATCAGTTCAATATTATTAGTTCAGTGTTCAATATTATTAGTTCAATGTTCAATATTATTAGTAAATCAAGGTAAGTATTACCTAGCTTATCACCAATTTGTTAGGCCCCTTGAGAAATCTTTGATATGAATCTGGTTTAACGTAACAATAAAAATGATAAAACCTACACAGTAGCAATGGCAGTTGCAAGAACTGCCTCAGACACCACGTTTGAAAAATTTAATCTAGAACTTCATATTGAGACCAGAGATTTATAGTTACCTTTTCCCTATGGAAAAGGTCTCTCCCCCTCCTCCTCTAGGATTACCCATGTATTTATATAGAAAAAGCCTTTATTATATATCATAAATCATATTTCTCATTATGCTTGACACACACTGTTTAAACATACGTCCCCCTACTCTTACCCCATCCCACCACACTTTCCAGACATTGCTCTGATAAACTAATGCTGTTTGGAAACTAGAAGGCCCAAATTCTTACTCGGGTACTCAGTACCTTCCTCTGGAGAAAATATTCAGAAAGAACACTCAGAATCAATTCAACCTATTTAATCTCTATTCCCACATGTGACAGCTGGACTCCTTTTGTCCTTCTCCCTGCAATGCTGCCCTAATGCCTAAAATAACACCAATCCTCTTCCATCTATTTCTTCCAGGCTCACAGTCAATAATTAGGTCTCTAGGTCTTACTGCTGTAATGATAAATAGAAACACGGAAATAAATCAATCTCTCTGTCTCTCATCATTTCATTCCCAATGTTTAGAACAGCGTCTGATATATGGTAGGAACTTATTATATAATTATTGAACGAATGAAAAAAATCAAGGGGGAAGGGTGTGTTTGTCCCAACTGAAAACAACTTATTCTCCTTTCACATATAGCTCCAAGTTTCAGCAATGTGACCCAATCATGTCCTCTGTCTTGACCAAATCAATTCCCCCCCTCCTCAGTAATGATCTCACTGGGAAAGAAAGGAGATTTTGACTATATTTTTCCTATCCCTTACCCCATATCTAAGACATTCACATGTTGGGGATACCCAAAATGCCTAATATTTCTTCTCACTATTCTTTATCAATTGAAAAGTCCTCAGTACATGGAATTTTTTAAGAATTTAAGAATAGGCGATATAGGGCGCCTGGGTAGCTCAGTCCATTAAGCCTCTGCCTTAGGCTCAGGTCATGATCCCAGAGTCCTTGGATCGAGTTCCACGTTGGGCCCCCTGCTTAGTGGGGAGTCTGCTTCTCCCTCTGACCCTCCCCTCCTTGTGCTTTCTCTCACTCTCTCTCAAATAAATAAATAAAATCTTTTTTTATAAAAAAGAATAGGCAATATATTCTAAATTTATATTTGTTCAATTCTTTCACAAAAACATTCTTCAGATTTGTCAGGAATATCCTCCCTCCTCAAATGGAGAAAAATCTGGAAAAACAGGTTGTACAGCTAAGGAATAGATCTGGGAGATGACTAGGTAAAAGCATAGGTTCTGGGTCACCATGGTCAGGGTTAAAAGTTACTCAGCTGTCAGATTTTAGAAGTAAATCAAGGAGGCCAAGTATGTGAGGGAAAAGCAGAAGAGTCAAGAATCCAGTGAGTGTATCAGGAATACTTTTAAAAAATCAGATGTCTGGGAACTGGGAGGAGAAAGTACATATGAGGATGGGAGGTTGACTGCTGAGGAGATAGACATGCAAGAGCAAGGAAACCATCAGGCAAATAAAGCAGGTTGTATTAGAGGGGCCTCTTTTGTACCTCCCACCAAATGTGAGAGAACTGAGCTGTGAGTACATGACCTAAGTCACTCTAAGAACTGTGAGAGCGGTGTTTATATCCTCCCTGCTTGCACAGAGTATGACTGTAAGTAGGAAACTTAGGTCACATGCATTCACAGAAATCACTGGACATTCAAGTGAAATTAAAGGACAAGGTGACATTAGGTGATACCTAGATTATAAGCAGATACTATTTTTAAAAGTTGGCTAGAGAATTATGACTGCACACATTATTTTCACTAAAACCCATGCACTCAATTCCTTCAACACATAGTATGTACATCCTATATGTCTGGTTCTATTCACAATGAGACATCATCTATGTCTTCAAGAGTCCTTGATAAGACGTTGGGAGAAATAGACACACCATGGGATTCAGTAGGACATATTTGCCCTTATATTATGTATCGAGTATCAAGAGAACAGAAAGGAGGTTTGGTTATAGATAGGGATTTTTTTAGGTTGCTTGAGTATTTGCAAAGAGCAAAAGAAGAGGTACATACATTCCTGCCAAAGGAATGTGAGCCAAGATATGAACATGTGAAAAGATTTCACTGAGTGTAGAACATAGTGGTATAGAGGCAAGGGGTACAACAGAGCTAGAAAAACAGGCTGGAGCTAGATTGGGAAGAGCCAAGTATGTCTTGAGGTCTTAAAATACAATTAAAGATTTTAAAGCAGAAATAAAATATCAAGCCATTTTTAGAAAGATTACTATAATGGCAGTAGAAGATATAAGTTCTATTTGGAGGGACAATTGGAGGTAAAGAGACTAGTAGGAAGTTATTAGGGGAGCTTAGTGACAAATGATGGACTTTGACTGAAATAAATGGCTGTTAACTCATTTTAGATATAGAATACACAGTCTTAAGTGATTCACTGAATGTAATAGTAAGTGGTAAAAAGGACTTAAGATTCACAGATCATCTTAGGTGATCATATGGATGATAATGTCACTAACCAAAATGGAAGAAAGAAGAAGGTGAGGGTGGAGGGGAAGGGGATGGTGGAAAAAGGAAATTGGCTTTGAGACTTGCTAAATTTGAGGTGCTCACAAAACATGCAAGTTGGAATGTCCTGTTTTATGAGGTACTCTGATTAACAGTCATTACCTTGAGATAATGTCAGTAGTTTTAAGTTAAAGTTGAATTCAGAACATAAATATTGTTAAATATGTTGGGTGCATAAATCTAATAAGTTCTATTATTTACTCTTAGATTGTAAAACACCATTGAAAAAAGTAATAATATAACATGAATATGACAATATCAACCTAGTCATGGTCAAATAAAAAATTGCTGAAATTTAAATTTAAGATTTAAACCCATCAGCACAAGCACTAACGTTTACAACCCATTCACCATATAATTGTGAATAGCAAGAAAAAATAAATTATTAGATACCATTACACATGCATCAAATTTTAAAGATAAGGTCTTGGCAAGTTTAAGTGAGGCAACCCACCAAGTAAGCAGAAATCGCTGGAACCACTGATTACTCACACATCATCAAGTCTTGCCACCTCTAATTATTTAAACTGAATTATGAGTGTATGTGTGAATATAATGTAGTTTGAAATACTAAATAAAATGTTAAAAATAAAGAGGTACGTTTATACTGATACTTGTTCTAAACCGTCTTCCTGACATTCTACATTACAAAGATTAACCTTTGTTTTTAACTTTCATTTCCCTTTCTATCACACAGTAGGTAATAGGCAATATCAGTATTTAGCTATGTGAGAAAGTGTAATGAGACTTGGTTTCCATATTTACTGAAATATTATTACTGTAATGTCATTTCATGGAAATTTAACTTGCCTTATGATAATAATATATTCCAGAAAAAGTTTTATGCAAAAACTGAATGACTTGTTTGTTCCAAAAGCTGAAACATGAATGTCCTAAGGGAGACAAGCATAGTTTTGTTTTTACTAACCTTAGTTAATAGGTGGGATTTTTAGAGATTGTTGGCACTACAAATAATTGATGTATATAATTATAATATGTCCAACAATGTCTTCTTGTAAGTCACTGTGGTTATTACTATGGATCTAGATAATTAAAACAGAATGAAAAACTGTTTTAGCCCCAGAAGGGCAACTGTCTTCTCTCTGAATCTATGAAACACCAGAATTAAAAATGCTTTGTGCATCATCTGTGACCAATGAAAAGACCTTTCCATAATTTTAGCTGTAAGTTGACCCAAAAAACAAATCAGAACACCTGGAAGATGACAGCTGCTCAACAAACCCAAAGTGTCTAAACAAAGTTAGTTTAAAGCTAAAGACAGATACACTCAAGGGCACTAAAGACAATCTGAAATAAATTGAAAATCTAATCTCCTAATTAGATGATATATTTATTCATGGAACACACCCAAAAAGATAAACAGGTCATTAAAATGTATGTTTACATTTACTGTAAATTCATGTACCTCTTCCCTCTTAAAAGGTAATGGCATAAATATTATCATTATTTAATGGAAGTCAACTGAATACCTTATTATGTTGATAGTAAACTACAAAACCAGTAGAATATATCTTCATAGTATAAAAAGTGTTTTAAATTATTCTGTACATTACTTATAAGTAATGACTACACACATTTTTATCTGTATATAATTATTATCTTCCTAAGGAGAATTTCCTTGAAGCTTCAAATAACTGAAAGTTCTTTGCTTGTTTGGAGAATATAAACATCATATCAATTACAATACCATTTAAATTTATTTTAAATATATGTTATAATATACCAGTTAAATTTATAGTTATAAAAACAATTTAATATTTAATTTGAAAACTCACATTTTAAAATATAACTAGCAGTTTCTTATAATCATATATAACTTATAGCCAAAACAATAAGAGAAATTAAGCTTTCTATTGACCCATGTTTAAAAATTACACTTCTAAAATGCCCCCCTTTTGCATTAAAAGTTATTTAGTCACTTCATCTTTATTTCTGGTGTCTGCTTCCATGGAAGGGCATGGAATAGTACTGACATGAACCTAACCACTTGCCAGATGGTACACACAGTTGTGACTGTGTTCACAGTACACTCTAAGAGGTCTCGTCCTAATCTAAGCCTAGTCGGAAGTTTAATAAGCATCCCAAACATAAAATGCCCAGCTCCAGATTCCAAAGCTTCCTCTCCCTTAGCTTTTCCCTTAAATATTAATGGCCACTGTATCTTCATTGGCTCTGACCAAAAATCTTGGACTCATCTTTAAATCCTCCCACTCCACATCCAGCTTATCAGAAAATACTGTTGACTTTCTCATCAAAAAATAAAAATCTTACCATGTAGCCTCTATACCATTGTCATCCTAGCCCAGAAAATCTTCATAACTCTTTTGGATTATTGAAATAGTTTCTAACCAGTCTGCCAGCTTTTTTCTACCCTTAACCCCTATGACAGTCTAATTTTCATACAGCAGTCATAATGATCTTATATGTAAATCAAATCAGGTAATTCTTCTCAAAATCCTCCAACAGCTTTCTAGCATTCTCAGAATAAAATTCAATGTTCTGTTTACTATCATCTAGAAGGCCCTTAAGGCAAACCCCCTTTGGTCCCCAAATACCTAACTTCATTTTCTCCCCCTCTTTTCTACGCTCACCTACTCTGTTTATCCTCCTCTCCTTGTTGTAACATTTTGGACATGTTCCCATCTTAAGGGCTTTGCATTTGCTGTTCCCCCAACTCTAATTTTCATCCTTAGTTCTCTATATGTCTCGCTTCCTCACCTACTTTAGGTTTCCATTATATGTCACCTTCTCAGAACAGCCCCGGCTTCCCTCTTTAAACCTGAAGCCACTCTGCACTCCATTTCCCTGTGTCCTGCTTTAGGTTTTCTCCAGCACTTATGGCCATCAAACATACTGTAGCATGGATGTGTTCATTATTGGTTTATTACCTGTTCCTTACAACAAATATAAACTTCCCGGGAACAGATTTCTGTGTATTTAGTTAATTGCTCACAATAGTGCCTGACAAACACTCAATAAATTTTTATCGAATGAATGAGTAAATATTAAAGTACTATCAGTCTTTTTAAATTTTATTTCATTCATCTTACATAGCCTAATGAATCTGTTTTCACAGAAATATAGTGCATTGGTCAGGGCAATTAAAGCAGTACCACAGACAAAGCTTGATGAAGGTGGGGAACTCACCAAGCAACAGATGACTCAAGAACACATGTTCCTTCTAGCATGTGACTCATCACCTTCAAAGTCCTTTGATTTCAGCTAGGAAAATGAAGATGGAGACAGCATAAAACCAGTGGAAGCCTTAGGGGCTGGGGCTGGAAGTGGTGTACACTGGCTTTGGTCAGAATGGGTATCACACAGCTTAGCTTATGTCAGAAGGCTGGGAGATATAATATTCTAATGGGCCCAAGGAAGAGAAAACTGGGTTCGTGAGCATCTAGCCAGTCTCTACCACACATAAACTAGAAAAGTGCTAACATTTCATGTTCTTTTTTTTTTTTTACTTTTATAAAATACTTTAAAATTTATGCTGTATGGCATGCCTATGGAGAACCATGATGGAAATAAAGTAGAATGATGGGATTGAGCATGACTGGAGGAGGGAAGAGAGAAGTATTAGCTACATTTTTCAAGAACTGCCTTTCCTGGGTAGGTGATATTTGACTTGAGATATTAGAGATGAGAAAGTTAGACATGCAAAAATGAGAGCCGTAACAACGCCAAGTAGAGGGAAGAACTAATATACAGACTTGGGGCAGGAGTAAATGTGGCATGTTTGCAGAATAGTGAGAAGACTGAGGCAGCAGAGGGTACTGAGCAGGGAGTCTGAGGGAGCGACTGGCCAGAGGTAGGCAAGAGACAACTTGTAGAACCTGGTATGCCACTGGATGAAGTTTGGATTTTATTTTAAAATAAGGGGAAGACATTATTGTATTTAAAGCAGGGACTCTTATGGTCTGATTTATATTTTTAAAAGATCTGTTTTGTTATTATGAAGTGAATGAATTATTATAGGGTAAGGTACGGTGAATTAGTAGGCTTTTGCAATAGTGCGAGAGACAGGAAATATGTAAACGTATTCTGGAGGAAGCACCTATCAGACTTACTGGTAGATTTAATGGTGGGAAATGCAGGGTGAAAGAATGAACAATCCCAATGATTCCTAGGCCTTTAGCTTGAGTAAATTCACAGAAGTTCACATTTTGTTTTTTCGAAAATGAGGAAGATTAGAAGACCAGGTTTTTTGACAGAAAAAAAAAAAGAATTCTTTCTGGGCATGACAATTTGGAGAAATTTATTAGATACCCAAGTTTAGGGGAGAAGTCAATGGTAGTGCTATCACCACGGGGGTTATTACCATATGGGTAGTATTTATAGCCTGAGGTTGGGAGAGACCACCTGGGAAGTGTAGCAGTGAGAAGAAGAAGCTGTAGGGCTGCGCCAGGAAGGAGTGGAGGGAGGCAGAATCAATCAACCAGAAGTCTGGCAGAAGAGGAACAGCCCCCTGAAGATGCTGAGCAGGACAGCTTGGTAGTCAGCAGGAAAACTAGGACCATACAAATAATGGGAGTCAGGAGTGGAAAAGCAGGCGTGGTAGGTTGTACTGACTGAACCTTAGAGGTAAAGAAAACAAGAACAGTTAAGTGGCACTGGTGGTGGGTACTGAAAGAGCCCACTGACAAAGTAGTTTCAGGGCAGAGGGAAGAAAAGAAACTCCACTGGAGGGGAGAACAGAAAGAACAAGTAGAGGTTGTTAGTTCCATCAGCACTGCTGCCAACCCTTTTGGTGAAAATGAGCAGAGCAGCTTCAGAGGAAACAGCATAGGTGTGGTGGGGGGGTGTCTGGTCAAGAAAAAAAATGTGTTCTTAACTAATAGGCGTTACTGAAGGACATTTTCTATGCTGAAAGGAACCATCCTGTGAAAGTAGGAAAAAGACATCTACCTAAATTAGAACTTAAAAACTCTCTTAACTAATCTGATTTAAATCCTTCTGGTTCTTCAACCTATGAAATTGCACTCTATAAAAATGCAAACTAGTAAGACATTAAGAATTTTTAAATTATCTGAAATTTAATATGCATTTATTTTATTTTGACCTTGTTAGAAAAACAGTAAAAATACATTTTAATAAATCGGTTTTTCCAAGGAAAGAACATATAATTAGCAAATTCTGCATATAAACACAATCTAATTAATTTTAATATTTAAGTTTAAAGCAATTATCAGGGGGGAAAAGGATATTGGCCAAACTCATATGTTATATAGTTGTATGTTACTGGGAAACTTGTATGCCTGACTGTAAAAATAGACACTATTTCCTCAGTATTTTTCTTTAAAATAATTGCATGGCTTATTCACTGTTTAGGGGTTTGCTTTTGAATTAACCAGACCTGATACAAATTCTTTCTCCATGACTCTCAAAATCTCTGAGCCTCATTTGTGTGTGTGTGTGTGTGTGTGTGTGTGTGAGAGAGAGAGAGAAAGAGAGAGAGGTGTGAAAATAATAAATGCCCTATAGAAATACAACGGTTAAAGAAAGCATGTATAAACCAGCTGAATACTAGCATTTATAGATAGTTATTGTTATTACTGATACTCTTTTATTATCATTATTATTGTTGTTATTTTGATTAAGAAATCTATACACCACAGAGGAAGAACTTAATTTTTGTTGATGGTAACTGACAAACAAAAACAAATAAATAGTTACTTAAAACAAAAGCTTTTCTTTATTCCTTAAAGAAACATATCAAGGGGTCAATAAACATTTTATTACCGAACCATAAAGTACCATACCTTTGTATGTGTGTATGTGGGGTCAGGGAGTGAGTGATTTGGTTTTAAAATTAATAGAGAACACGAAATTATTTGCGCAACACCAAAAATTTATAACTGAATATTATATTATGGCTAGTTAATGGTTAGTAGCATAAAATGAGAGTATAGAGAAAGAAATAGAAAAAAATAGTGGGGAGAGAAGCAAGCATGTGACAATAAAGAAACGGTGTTATAAGGAAGTAGCAACTGAGACAAACTGGAAATGAAGACAGGCAAGAAAAGGCTCATTAAATGAGTTGTCCCAAAGTCACAGCTTAATCTTCCTTTGAGGTATGTTACTCTAGAAGATTAGTGATTATTCTTTCTACTACTGATTGTTTTGTTGTTGTTGTTGTTGTTGTTTTTTACAGCCTAACTTATTATGTTCGTCTTCTCACTTAATGGGCTAACTAGTGAAGATTGTGACAGAAATTATTCCCTAGGTTGCAGTAGTAGTTACCAGGGCAGCTGTCTTTCCAAAGGCTGGAAATAAAGCTGAAATCTAGATTTTTGTCTTTTACTAAAAGTTAAATATTTCCCTCCTTATCTTCTCTTCATTTTCATCGAATAGAAATTTTTCCCTTAACCTCCACTTGATTTTTGGATTGACCAGCATTTCTTATTTTCTCAGTAAAACACACTAGTTGTGCTCATTTCACCTTGACTGCTTAGAGCTCTCAGACCATGCCCAGGTAGACCAGCACAGGCTACTCCTACCAGCTAAGCTCCATGATTACAGAGAGTTCCAAGGAGTTTGTTACTAACCCTCCTTATAAGCCAGTTGTGTTTGCTATTGTAATATAATTAAAGATCAATCAGTGCAGTGAAATAGGAGTGTGATAAGGAGAACTGCTGTCAATGAAAATTAAATTAATGCTACGGAAAGGTGAGAGGATCATCTTCGCAGTGTCTTAAATTCTTGTTCCAGATTAAGGAAATCACAAAATTGAAACTGTAAATGATACATTAGTGGTATAGCTTATGCAAGAAATATGGTGTAGAATTCCAATCAACAGTCACTTAATCAAAGAAAAAGCCATGGCCTTACATCAAAAGACTGGCATGGGAAGGCAAATGCACAGTTTTAAGTCAAAGTAGAATACTTAAGGTATGAATGCGTCATTTTTATGGTTTCCTTTACTAACAGACCCTTTCAATTCGTTAACTTACTGGTTTTGATCCGGGCAGATAAGATCATATCTGCTGTACTCTTAAGGAACACTCCATAGACAATAAATATTATTGCTACATGGAAATAATCAAACACATAGGATTTAGAAAATAAATAACACACCCAGTCATTGGGAGCAGAGAAAGCTTTGCAAAAGAAAAAAAAATACCACGGGTTAATGTATGTAAATTATTAGAGTTGGTTAACATTTTGTTCTGAGACATTTGTCCTCGTTAAATACAATAGGAGCAACTGCACTGTTTGCCACATATTATTTACAACTCTAAAATTTCTTGAAGATCGATGACATAAACTTGGGAATATATGAAAAAATGTAAGAAAATAATATTACTTACCTAAACTTACCAAAATGATATATCCATGATCATATATAAAAGCTACATACTAAAATTTTACTATACCACAGAACATATATATATACACATATATACACATATATGTGTACATATATATACACATACAGACTGTCTATATTAATATTTTTCTTGAAAACTGAATACTAGTAAAAGTTTATAAGACTTAAAATAAGTTTCCTATGAATACAAATATGCAGATTTATAAAATAATGCATTTTAATAAATATCAAGTAATAGGTTTTGTCTTTAAACTGATGTGATTATGGTTCATGAAACTATAGTTCTCAAAACAAACAAAATAAATGATTTGTTAATGAAAAAATATACATTGGTAAAATTTTAAGTAAAGTAAGCAAATGAAATGCATAGTTGCTGAAATCCCATCTTTAAAAGAAATCCTACAAACCTCTCTAGAAACGATCTGTGCTTTATTTTAAGTCTAAACTACAACCTCTACAATAAATATGCACAATAGTGCACTTAGTCTGTACTGCCACCAAGTGCCTAAACCAATTAGTTTTAAGATTCTTGCAGCAGCTATAAGCAGATTCTTTTGCTGTTAGGAGTAGCAATTTAGAAATAGGCTAAGAGCAAACCACCTCAACCATGAATGGCTGTAAGTGCAACACAATTTAGACATGACAATAAAATCTCAAAGGCATTAATAAAACATATCAAGAATCCTACCAGCTCACTGGAAGTTCATGAAGTCTAAAAATGTTATTCAGCTTGTAGTCAAATTTTGCTGGACCAATATTTTCTTTACATAAATACAGGTTTGGATTTCGTTGCATATTTGTGGGAAATTCTGAATCCTAGAAGAAAAAGTAAAAGCAAGAGCTATGTGTAAAATAGCCATATTGCTGTACACATTGATACCAACTTATTTAATATTAAATTAAAACATAAACATTACTATTATATTCCCTCAGGAGTTACCTTAAGTCTTTCATTTCCTATTTTAGTTTTGAGAAAGCATGCCAAAAAGATAAAATGTTAAATAAGGCACATATCTATTTGCATAAGTCTAAACTGCATACTACATGGAAAAATTATTTTAAAACATCCCCTATTAAATTACAAGGAAGTACAATATAGTGTTGTCTTATAATATTGGTCAATTGTCCGTTTTCAATAAGTTTCTATACCCAACAGGAATGTCAGCAAAATCTGTGATTATTCTTATACTCCTTTTGTCCTCTATAAATGGTGAGCCAAAATTCTGTTTCATTGGGAAACAGAATAATAACATAAGTTATTGGATTAATTATGGTTTTCTTCTTAAACCTGAAGACACAAGGCTAATTTAAAGGCATTACTAAAGGTAAAATATTTCTGTCACAATTATTTTAAATCTGACATACAGGAGAATCTACACCTGCCAAGCAATTGTAACTGGAGATCAAAGAGCATTCTTAGTCCATGAGAAAGTAGCAGGAGAAGGAAAATATGCTATAAACAGGAACTTAATTAACACTTAATAATTGATGGATGAAGTGCTCAACTCTACAAAAGAAGGAAGTAATCGATCCACTTATAATTAATGCTTTAAAACTGCCTTTAAAGAGGGAGGTACTCCCTCATTCATTTATTGAATATACTCATTCATTTATTCAAAAAATATTTATAAGTGCTACTTTACCCCAAACATTATTCTAGGCATGGGGAATCCACCAATGAACAAAGCAGATAAAAAGTCTTGCCCTTATGGAAGTTATATTAGAGTTGGAAAATGATAAAACCAATTTTTATGAATGAAGTATTTTTCTGATTAACAAAGTAATACATATTCATATAGAAATATCATGCATTCCATATACCACAAAGAAAAAAATTAAAAGAAATCTTATTTTCACCACACAGATATAATTACTTAGCACTTTGATGTAATAGTATGTCCCTTCATTTTTATAAAATTGAGACCATATTCAAGTATCCACCCTCCATTTTTCATTTAACATTTTACCACTACATTTTCACTCTATTTAGTCTATTTTGAAAGAATAAATGCCATATTTTATTTAATATTAAGTTATTTTTGTTTTCCTTATGATTATCATGCTATGAACAGACTTTTCTGTCTATAAATCTGCACTTCACTGACTAAATCCTTAAAGCACAATTCTAAAAGTGTAAATAAATAATTTGAATAAAATACTTAACAAAAAAGCATGATTATTCTTCATAGATTGCTCTTTGGAAATGTTATATGAATTTGTATACTGCCTGTCATATAATACTGTGTGCAATTCACCACAACTTTGTTAATGCTATACACACATACATATACACACTTACATCTAAAATAATACATTCAGGAATGGGTTAAATGGGTGATGGGTATTAAGGAGGGCACTTGTGATGATGAGCACTGGGTGTTGTATTTAAGTGATGAATCACTAAATCCTACTCCTGAAACTCATATTATACTATATGTTAACTAACTAGAATTTAAATAAAAACTTGAAACAAAAAAAATAACTAAAATAAAATAATACATTCAGTAAACTATTTCTTTGACTAATACTTATCATTGAGGGTCTATATCATGACAGGCACTGGTTTTAGCTCTTATGTTTTTGAACAAAATAGACAAAATTCCCTTCCTTATGGAGATTGCATTCTAGCATGAGGACACCATAGACAATAAAAATGATAAACATATAAATTATATTATATCTATAGGGTAAAATGTCTTAGGGAAAATTGTTGCTAATTCATATAAAAATGGTATAATACTGACATTTCTTAAATTAATTGATTAGGTTTAATTTTTGTGTTTCTTTTTTCTTTTTTTACTTCATCTTTTCTGAACCATATGTTTAAGCCTTTTGTCCATTTTACTATCATTGTGCTAATTCATTTTAATAACGTTGCTTGGGTTGGAAACGGAAAGAGGGTAAACTATTATGCCAGAAAATGTAGCAAGGTGAATCAGAATCCAGTCTTATATAATTTTTTGACTACAGGGAAAAATCTAGAACCATAAACTTATTTTCCACAGCAATTTTTACAAGCACTATTAAACCAATCATCATATAAAACTAAAACAATGAGACATTTAATAAAATCTAATCAACCAAGCTTAATAAAACCAAATCAGCTACAGCCTCTTTGGTGTAGCTGAGAAGAATATAGGAAAATATAATAATAACTGAACAACTATTTAAAGGAAGATTTATAAGAGCAGCAAAGGCCTAAAAACAGCAATCCCATCTAAACATAAATGCACTTGCAGAGGCAAAATGTAAGACCCCTTCCATTGCCGAGCATGTATACTGAAATGTTCCAGGAAACAAAAGCAAATAAATGGGCAGGCAGGATCAGTGAGGCAAATGCAGCATACATAAATAAGGACTGTGCATAGGCAATCGAGGGAGTAAAATAAATTTTAAAACTATTCTTTCAAGCTACATACCATTATCATTTCTCTGTATTGACAAGGTACAACTGGAGGGCAAAACTAAGCTCTCAATAATATGCTTTGATAGGTCAGTGGTTCTTTACTCTGCCTACCAGTTGAAATCATCAGGCAGCTTCTTTAAAAGTACCAATATTACTGGATCCCAACCCAGCCCAATTAAGTAATAATTTCCCAGGGTAAGGCTCTGACGTTGGTATTTATTTTAAAAGTTCTGCATGTGAAATAAAAGTCAGGACTGAGGGGCACCTGGTTGGCTCAGTCGTTAAGCATCGGCCTTCAGCTCAGGGCGTGATCCCAGGGTCCTGCGTTCGAGCCCCACATCGGGCTCCATGCTCCACTGGGAGCCTGCTTCTTCCTCTCCCACTCCCCTGCTGTGTTCCCTCTCTCGCTGGTTATCTCTCTCAGTCAAATAAATAAATAAAATCTTAAAAAAAAAAAGTCAGGACTGAATTATCCTGGCTTTCCCTAAGGACTGAGATCTGCCACGTACTAGTATGTGAATTTAGTCAAGCTAGTTAATGAACTTTTTAGGATGCATTTTCCCATCTGTAAAATACAACCAAAAATCACACCTGATTAATAGGCTGCTGTGGGGATAAAGTGAGATAATCTCTATAAGGTGATAATCACATGCTTGGCATCTAATAAATCCTTAATAATCATTAGCTATTTCTGTGGATATTTTTATTATTGCTTCAATTGGTGGTATATGTTAATTTCAACCAGTTAATAAATTCATTATGAATTATATTCTATTCATTATAAAATATTTTATCCAACTCAAATTTCAGGTTTAATATTCTCCTGGGATATTAAGGCAGATTTTAGTATGATCCCACCTGTCAGAATCCCAGTCCCATATCTAGTTAACTGTTGATTATCTCTGTTTGTCCCAGGATCAATAATAAAAGGCACTCTTGCTTCACTGGCCAGCCAGTAGGAATCAAATATTGTCTCCCTGCTTATATTCAAAGGATGAAAAACCTGATGGGTAATCTCTTGCTATTTCAGTGATGTATCAGTTAGGCATCGCCTGAATCTATCCTGATTAGAAAGCCAAACTATCTACTTGGCCTCCTTCCACAGGAGTATCTTAGGTACCCAGGCATCTTCCAGGCTCTGTATCTATGCCATTCAACTCATGTCTGCTTCTCTATCTTGTTCTTTGCTTACCATTGATCTAACACCCAGACCAATTTTGAACCTGAAGTTCAAGATTACTGACTCAACATTTGAATGTTTATTCTGTATCTGTAGCTGGTATGTTAGTTACCAGACCAAAAACACAAGTGGAATACACTCCTTCCATTGAAGGACTCACAGTCTCGCGAAGGAACAACATAAATGAAAAACTGCATTATTGAGAAAAGCTAGAGTAGAAATATGTAGAAGATCCTAAAGTGAAAAATTAAGCAATAAATCTATTGGAATGAAGTAGATATGCAATTAATTTCATTAATTGCAGATACTGTCATTGTACTGATAGATGATGGTGATAGATAAAGATAGGTAGGTAGATAGATAATGTGTATGAAGCCAAAAGGGAAAAGGAACTGTAATGAGGCCATATTACTACAAAAGTTGTACAAATTATAAAATTTAGTAAACTTCATATATGCAATGAATGAATGAACAGAAGATACACTAGAAAAATATCCCATTAAATCTAGCAACAAGATATAAAATACCTAATAGAACAGTAATAAGAAAAGTATTAAGTCTAAAGAAATAAAAATATACTTTATTCGGAGATATAAAGCAGGATATTATTTAATATAGATGTTCCATGGACTGATATAACCCTAGTGCACCAGTATGGCCTTGCTGATAATTAAAATACTGAAAGATATTCATACCACTTGGAAACAACTGAAACCCTGAGCATGTCCTCCATGCTTCTCTCCTTCCACCAGCCCTAGCCTCTTCTTTGGGTAATAACCCTTGCCCCAACTTTTTCACCATCATGCCCTAATTAAAGTAATTGCTAGCACACCTGAGCCTCCAGGACCTTTCTACATCCAGCATCCATTCTGATTGATCAGTGCCCATGTTATAATGGTTGTTAAATATTTTGACTATCACTCTAAATTTATATGTATTTATAGAGAATTAGCTCTTTGACAGATTATTAACTTAAAAAGAAATGTACACAATAGCATATAAATAAAATCATCCCCTTTTTATAAAAAAGATCTACATAGGTAAGCACTAATATATGTATAAAACATTTTTAGAGAGAGAGAAACCTAACAGTGGTCACCAATGGATGATGTAAATGGAGATCAGAACAAAGGGAAGAGAACCATTTATTTTTAATATTATGTCTTTCTTTACTGTTTGAATATTTTACCATAAGCATGTATTTTTTTTCTGAAATTTTCAAATAAAATAATGTATATAAGGAAACTAGTCCTACACGTATGAAACATTCTTTAATTTGTACTTAGTATTTTCCTTTTTTAAAAAAGATTTTATTTATTTATTTGAGAGAGACAGAGAAAGAGGAGCAGCAGAAGAGGAAGGAGAAGGACATGCAGACTCCCCACTGAGGGAGCAGCCCAAGCAGGGGGCTTGAGCCCAAGACCCTGAGATCATAACTTTAACTGAAATCAAGAGCCTGATGCTCAACTGATTGAACCACCCAAGTGTCCCTGTACCAAGAATTTTCAAACAATCACTTACCTGGATATGACACAGTTAAAAACCTAGATTCAAATGACTAAATAAACCAATTTTGATAGGTGTAGCAGAGACTATTGAAAGCTCTTCTGCATTTCCCTGCTTCCCTTGCAATTAAATTAAGTTAAAGTGATTGGGTTTTGAAACAGGATATGAGCAGAAATGATGTAAGCCACTTCCAGTCCTAGCCTTTAAACATCCTGACGTAGTTGACCATTTTTCTTCTCCTGCCACAATGACTTTGGAGAGCCATGTAGATGACAGATGGTGTAGATGACGGATGGCTGCCCACATCCCTGCATCACTGAATGGAGGAAAGCCACAGAGTCACACCATCCACAAGTTAAGAATGAACCTTTGTTATGAAAGGGCTTTGGATTTGCATCTTATCTCTTGCAGTAGCTAATGCTGTTTACATTGACAAATACAGTTGGGAAATGATTATGATTACTCATCAGCCATTTACATTAATTTTTTTAAAAATTTAAAGGTAAAAGATGAATATTTTAAGATAGACTCTGCAGTGAATAAACACCACATTAAAACAGATTTTACTGTATTTTTTTTCTCTTCTTGTTTTAAATCCCCATGTGGAGAGGCATTTACCAGAAATGGAAAAGTTTTGTTCAGGTTTCTGTACCCTCATTATTTCATTTATCACTCAAGTACTCCATGCCTGCTGACAAACTTCACACATTACCAACTAGTAATGACTGACAGCTGACATTATCAGCAAGACTTCATTGAGGTAATTGACATTCACAGTCTAAGTATGAAAATGGAAGTGAGTCAGGGAAAACCTTCCTTACTCAGGGATTTGTTCAATTTCTTGACCTTTATATTTGTATTATTGCGGCCTTAGACTGTGGGGAGAAGGATTATACTTGCAAAATGCTGTTTTCACATGTACTTAAGCATGTTTTTATCTAATATCCTAAGTTTCTAATTATTCTTTAAAGTTTCTTTTTCTTTTTTTTTATAATTCTTTTTTTTTTTTTTAATTTATCTGACAGAGAGAGAGCACAAGCAGGGGGAGCGGCAGAGGGAGAGGGAGATGTAGGTGCACTTGCTGAGCAGGGAGCCCGATGCAGGGTTCAATCCAGAATCCCAGGATTGCAACCTGAGCCGAAGACAGATGCCTAACCAACTGAGTCACCCAGGCACCCCTAAAGTTTCTACTCTATGTGACTATATCAACCAAAATAGTTTTAATGTATGTTAAAGCTATCACTCAGTCCTTCTTTACTTTGACCCATATCAAATTAGAACAGTGTAAAGATCATAACATCTTTTCTTTTTAATAACATGGTAATCATTACAAACACTACCACTGAGTAATACAACTTTGTCTACTTTTTAGTTTTTCTGTCTTCTAACTATAATAATTATGCTAATTCCTGTTCTTTTCTTAATCCCCATTTCCTGCTGTTTCTAATCTGTGTATAGGCCTCAAAATACCACAACTAAATCTATTAAGAACACCGTTAAGAACATTATCTTAACTATGCCAATAAGGTTCTGCATTAGGACCTTCTACCCAGGAGTATAGTAGTTTTCAATTCAGGTCTTTGTCTCTGGTGAGATCCCCTGTTGTTGGCTTCCTTTGAGTATAAGTCTACATTTTTGATGACTAAGTCTCCAGAAAAGACTCAATACGAATTATGCAATAAAAGTTGTTGTGAAAACTAGTTAAACTATTTGAGAAGAAAATGTAGAACACTGCATCTTCTCCTGCTCCCAAATTAACTCCAGATGGACTAGATTTCAATGTTAAAAAAAACAAAAAAGAAATCATAAAATCCACAGAAAGGACATACAAGTAAATATTTATATGATCTGGGAATGTGGAAGCCCTTTCTAAGCATAACATTAAGGAAAAAATTGTGAAGTAGAAGACAGTTACATTTGATTAAGCAGTTTTTTAAACTTCTAAAATAAATGAAAAAAATGCAAGAAAAATGTTGGTGTGTAAAAGTAATATAATTACATATAAAGAGATTTTAAAATCAATCATAAAAACTAAACTCCTTTGAAGAAAAATGTACAGAAATTATGGATACACAAGTTACCCAAAAAGTAATCAGTAAACATCAGTCTCACTAAAAATTAAATACTAATTAAAATAACAAATGAGGTGTTATTCATTTGCAAATTGGTAAACTATATTTTTTAAATAAGATTAGTGCATTGGTGCAGTTACTCTTACATACTGCAAGTAGTAATATAAATTGATATAAACTTTCAAATTTAGCCATATATATCAAACATAATTTAAAAATTACCAAATTCCTTCTATCAGTAAGTCTCTTTCTAAAAATATATTCTAAGAAAATATTCAAACCAATGTGCTAGGTTATATAAATATATGAAGGTATCTATGAACCATTATTTATTATAATGAAGCAATTAAAACACCTAACTTCTAATAAAAATGAACTACAGAATGTCATGCATCCAGGTGATATGATACTATGTAGTTATTAATAATTGTATTCACAAAGAATATTTATAAACATAGAAAAGTTTCCATGTGATTTAGAGAGCGTACGTATGATATATCAATACATATAAAGTGGGACTAGAAGAAAGTGTATCAGAATATTAATAGTAGCTAAGTCTTTATGCTGTTTATTTTATTTTGTATTCATTTCTGCATTTTCAAACACAGCTGGGTTCTTATCCTTGTATTTCTCTGGAAGCCATCCTGGTAACTCCCATAGTCCCCAAGAGCCTAAAAACGATGCTAATCAAAATCCAAGCCTGATTCAAGGAGGTCATGAGGTCATTCATACAGTATCTAGTTATTGCTTATATGTAGCTATTAAAATATAGCTTTTTATTTTCCCAACAGTTTTAAAACAGGTCAGTTTACTATTGTAAGAAAATAGTTATAACATCATTTTAAATTCTATTTGACACAAAAAAATAAGCAGTTAATTGAATGATGACAAAAATTAATGAATTGGACATTTGCCAGTAAAGAACATAATCTATTTGGGTTTGTAAAGTGAGGCAATTCTCCACTAACAGTTTTATTTGAAAATGAATGAAGAATTTCTAACCCCTTATAATTCCCCTCACTTAGCCTCATGTAAACTAAAATTGATAGACATGGAAATTTCAATGACTTTTAGATTATATCCCTTTCACTATAATTTTCATTTAAAATAAACAATTGTGTAATCTCTGTGAAGCACAGACCAAGAATAAGTCTTATAAAGGTTAAATTTGCCTGAAGATATATCTGACCAGCTAGAAATTGCTGAATTGAATGACTTGTCTAGTTTCATTCACTGCCTAATGTATTCTCTAGTTGGCGGGCTTCCAAAATGAAGAATAAGCATGCATTTTTGTAATTGAAATTGCAACACTTAGCTTAGCTATCTTATCCTGACTTTAATGTTGTTAAATTAATCATTATAATTTAATAAAAAATATTGTCATCTAATTTTTCATTTTGATAAAGCTTGTTATGCAATAATGCAAATACCTAAAAAGCATCAATAATATCACATGTAAAATATTCCTAGACAATAAATTATAACTTTTGTTTAACACTGTTATAATCACATAAAAGTGCTGCAAATTCAAAAACATTCAAAGGGAGGTGAAAGAAATGGAGAGACAGGTAGCACAAAGCACACGAAGGTTAAGAAAAGTGCACCATAATGATGACACCAGTGGCCACTTCTGACAGTGCCAGACACTGAAACAGTGCTAGACGATGCTTTATGCAAATGTCAATAAACAGAGCAACTTCTGAAAATAGTGGCTCTGTTTTCAATAGATGACTAAATCATACTTTCGCCAATTGGACTGATGGCATTTATCTGAGTAAATGTCAAGAGTTTTCCAATTTGTTTTGTGGATAGAAGGTATGGATAATTACTGACATCTCTCTAGTTTTATCTGCTTCCATTCCTCAAAGGCAATGTAAGATTTTGTTGTAGAAAGCTAAAGTTATTTGCATTAGCAGGTAAGGAGGCATGTCTAATACTTCTGCCCCAACTGATGGGCATCAGTTTGTTTTACATGTTCAGATATAAATGCAAGCTTGCGCCTAAAGTGATATTATCTTAGCTATCTTTTCACTGTCTATGGATTTCTACAAGGATAATCTGCTTGTGGTTTGGTGGCTTATAACATTACGAGGCTCCACAGTAAAATAACTAACTTCCATTCTAAGTTACTCAAGGTTCTTGCAATTAATATGATCTTCTACAATATTTATCTTCTTTTTGTTAATATATGTTTCAATGATCCTTGTTATCACTGAATTTTAAATAAGGTTGCAGTTGTGACTATGGAGAGCACGATCAGACATTCAAAAGCCAGGCATTAAGAAAATAATTCAAATCAATTAATTAGGCGTACTCATTTGTTTTTTTTAATCTTTATTAGACTCCTGATACATAACCCCACCTAACAAGTTATCTCCCTCACATATAATCCGGGTTTTATTTAGTATCCACCTTCTAAGAAAGGCCTAGAATGGGATGCCAGTCAATTTCTAGGAATTGTACCGAGGCTCTTTTATGGCTATGGGTGTCAATTATAAATGGCTGAATATAATCTGTCCAGCTGAAATTAATTCCACATACTAGCTGCACAGTTGGATGTATTGTTTGATGCAAAATTCTGCCTTTGACTCTAGGAATTCCATAAGCCATCCCCAAGTCTATCAATTCTTTAGATATGCCATTGGATAGTGTAGTGTAGGATTAACAAGTCGATCTATTAAAATCTGCACCACAGAATGCCCTTGCCTCTTATTCATTTGTTATGGATCTCACTATCAACACTTTACAACAAACAGAATCTAAAATTTTAAAAACCTTTTCAACATTTACCAAAGCCTCATTTATGACAGATGATCTAATGTCAGCCATCAAATTATCTGGCCTCTCCAGGCACTGTCACTGAATTTAGTTTAGTCAGCAGAAGGCTACATATGTAGACCTACCCTTTAAACACTGAGTTCCTCCAAAGTCCATACCACCCTTCTCTTTTCTCATTCCACACCTAATCCTGTAGCATTTTTGTCCATTCCTGAGGTTTACCATAATGTGTTTGCTAGCTTCATCTAACTCTACCTAGATGTTCTATAGATGCCTCACTGTCCGGCACTAAACATTTTTTCTTCCTTCATTTAAATCAGTTTTACTTTTGAATTCATGGTCAGGATTAATGGCAATACTTTTCACTTGCAAGCCTGAAATTTGGCATCATTCTAACATTTGTTGAACCACATTTTAAAAATTCATTCCTTCTTCCATATTTTCTTGTTCCTTTCTTAGTATAAGTCTCCATCACTGACCATAAGAGACTCCTGCATCCTCTCACATGTCTCTCAAATTAAGGAAACTCCCACACAAAATGGCATTATTAAAAGACATATAAAATCATATATCATTCATCTATGTATTACCATCAATGACTCCCTACTGTCCACAGGGTAAAGTTGCAACTCCTTTGGTTCAAGGTCATCCATGGAGATAACCCCAGCCTGCCTCTCTAACTTCACCTTCTATGCTTCCCTAAATATACAGCTATGTCACGTTACACATTTCTTTGTGCTGCACATGTTATCAATGTAGACGTACTCATTGGACAATATTGTTATTGTGTCATTGCACAGTCCTTCCATCCAACTATGAGGTTATCAGAAGACAAGCATGGCACATGATTCACTTCTGTCTCTCTAGCATAGAATCTTACACATAACAGCACTCTATAAATGCCCATTTAGTGAAAAAATGGCCTTCTCAAAAGCCGATGTATTGTTCATATCTCATTCGTGAAACATAGCCAATATATTTCTAGAAGGTAGAAATGATATAAAAATAACTTTATAATTCATATTGTTGCGCACGGACTTACCTAGAAATTTTATTTCCCTAATTCAGTCACTAGGTGGTAAATCCTATATGAGACTAACTGCAGACATGATTCATTTTTGCACCTGGCATGATAATGAATTTTAAAGATTTAGTGACTCCAAAAAAATGCATCTGCTGATTTACAGTGACCAACAGTAACACCACATTAATATGATTTTTAAAGCCATTATACATTTATATTTTAGTAATACCTTTCAGAGATTCTGACATAACTTCTATCTTTTGACTTCCAGCAATACAAACATAGGCCAAATTTACTATGCATTCGCAACAAAGTCAAAGATTAGGTAGCAATAATTCAAGATAATCTGTGTTTTAATGATTTCAAACCTTTGTCTTCTGGTCAATATGACCTTAATCACTTTGCCAAAGGTTATTTCATTCCTGTTTGAGTATCCCTGCAACATTAGCAGGCACACACAAGTGTGAAACACACTTATCTACAGCCAGATGATTTTCAGCATAGTGAGACAGCTAGGAAGGAAGAGGGTTCCAGGTATGGATCTATCCTGACATGATGATTAGGCTTGTTTTAGGGATATAGACTTATTAATTTCAAGCTCAAGGGAATTACAGTCTTATAGATAGAAAAAACTATTTGAATAAGATGGTAGCAAACAATATGCATTAATCTAAAATAGAATTTGTGCTCTTGGAAAAATCAAAACCTAGTTCTGCAGGTATTTTTAGAGACAGAGTACAGGAATGAGAAACCCAAATGTAGGGGGAAACATAAATGGAAGGTAGAAGGAGGTCAAGAATGGAGAGGCTGGGAAGCTAATGGCAGAAGACCATGAAGAAACAGGAAGAAAAGATAAAATAATTAGCTTTTACAGACACTGGAGGCACTGAAATTTCTGGGCAAAAATATGATCTAAGAAATTACATCACATTTCTCAACAAAAATATTCCATTTTAAATTATCTGATAGGTAGTATATTCTGTATATAAACATAAAAATTTAAGCTTATAAATATTTCTCCTAAAAGCAGAAAAGAGTTTCAGTAATGACGAACAAGGTTATATGGAACGAGCCTCCTGCTGAAAGCAACTAAATATGGTAAAAATATTTTTTTTAGGAAATGTATTTGAAAGCATCAGAGAATTTAACCATGTAGCGAAGAATAATGGAGTCAAGATCTAAGAGAAGAGAGACACACATGGAGGTTAGCCTGGGATTTGGAGTTTGTTTCCTCCTGAAGCTTTGGCTTCAGATAATTTTGATAAAGAAGGCTAAAAGACTGAGACAAAAAGGACCAAACTGTAGCTAAGAGCCCCACGTATGGGTTCTGGTAAATACTCCAGGCTTTGGATTGAGACTCTGAGGAATGAGAGGAAATTAGAAATAGACTTGACATTCCAAAGACTAGAGCTAAACCTAGAATAATTTCAATTACTATTGGAATAAGGTAATAATGCAATTGAAAAGGTTCCCAGCACAGCTGCCTGTAAGATGTCAGCATAAATACTCTTTGGAAAAAGATAATATCATTCTTGTACCTCAAATCAGACTTCTGTTTTATTAAAGAAATATTGTCTGATGCTCAAAAAGCAAAAACAAGACAAATAAACAAAAACAGGCATATAAAACTCAAGTCAATGTAACCAAAACCCCAAAGAAATGCTGGACATTAGGAACTCACCCACAGGGAACACAGATAATGGAGAAAATCAGTTGTAGGTGTTAATTTGTGAACTGGGAAACTGATCCAAAGGAAACAAGCTGGCTGACAAAGGAAGAGGTTAAATATACAGAAAAACAAATAAACAAACAAAAAATAATAAAAGAAAAATATCTACAAAAATGTAAAATGGTATCTCAGATAGGAATAGAGAGAAAATGGTGAGGAAGCAATAGTTGAAGAAATAATGGCTAAGAATTTTCCAAGCTGATAAGCAACATCAAGAAAACCATATGTACATATACCATAATATAACTGATGAAAATCAAATTCTTTAAAAGGAGCCAGAGGGAAATATAGATATATTGTACTGAAAAGAGATATAGTAAGAATTACCATCAACTTCTCGACAGAACAAGGAGAGCCATGATGATGGAACAGTATCTGAAAAGTGCTAAAAGAAAATATTTACTATTCATTTGATAAATACCTAGTGGTGCAATTGCTTGATCATAGGGTGGTTCTATTTTTAACTTTTTGAGGAACCTCCATACTGTTTTCCAGAGTGGCTACTAGGTATTTACCCAAAGGATACAAAAATACTAATTCAAATGGCCACATGTACCCAATATTTATAGCAGCATTATTAATAATAGCCAAATTATGGAAAGAATCCAAATGTCCATCAAATGATGAATGGATAAAGAAGATGTGGTATATACATATAATGGAGTATTACCCAACCATAAAAAAGAATGAAATCTTACCATCTGCAACAACGCAGATGGAGCTAGAGAGTATAATGCTAAGCACAATAAGTCAGTCAGAAAAAGACAAATACCATATGATTTCACTCATATGTGGAATTTAAGAAACAAAAAAATGAACATGGGGGAGAAAAGAGAGGCAAACCAAGAAACAGAATCTTAACTACAGAGAACAAACTGATGGCTATTGGAAGGGAGGTGAGGGGGCAGGGGAGGGAAGGATGGGTCACATAGGTGATGGGTATTAAAGACAGCACTTGTGATGAGCACCAGGTGATGTATGTGAGTGATAAGTCACTAAATTCTACACCTCAAACTAATATTGTACTGTATGTTAACTAGATGGAATTGAAATAAAAATTTGGAGAATAAAAGAAAACATTTGCTATGGAATTAAATTATCTTTTAAAATTGGAGATAAAAGCATTTTCAGACAAAATTAAATGAGAGAAATTTTCATGAGTTGGTCTATATTTAAGGAAATTTTTTTAAACCTTCAGTTAGGAAGAAAATGATCTCAGATGGAAATTCAAGGATATATGAAATAATAATGAGAAATGACATAGGCAAATATTTAACCATATCTAAAAGAAAATAGGCTGTATTAATAATAATGAAGTCTTACAGAGTTAAAATATATAACGAATGAAAATACGTGACAAAGTAAAATAGTAAAAATGTAAGAGGGCTGAATAAAATTCTACGATCATGGGAAAATGTAAAGTATTAATTTGTATTAAAATCTGATGAACAAAAGATTCAGGTAGTAATTTCTAACATACCTACTAAATTATCATGCTAATATACAGAAAGAAAATGAAATAACAAGTTAGGAAAAAAGGCCATAAAGAAAAAAGAAAGGAATATAAACACGAGGCTCAAATAAAAAGAAAATAATCAGATAATAAAATATATCCCCATATATCATCTAATTCATTGAATGTCAATAGAGTAAATGCTCTATTCAAAATAAATAGTCTGTCAGACCAAAAGTAAAAGCAAAATTCAGGTATAGTACACGCTGTTTAAGATACAAAACTAAAATATATGGAAACAAAAATGGTGAAAACGAAAAAATATACATATACATGCAAACCAAAAAGAAATTGGGCCTGGCTAAAATAATATAAGCAGACTTTAATACAAAAGTCTAAGACAAGCGAAAAGAGACACTCATGGTATTAATAATTTCAATTCATTGGGTAGATATAATAATTCTAAGATTTTTGCACATTTTCTCAAAATACAAACCTCAAATACTTAAAGACTTATGATACCCATCAGAGTATCTCACAATATCACCTCCAAAACAATACAGAAGAGCACAAAGAACAAGAACCCACAAAAATCAAAGCTTCAGCACAATCTTCTCAAAATTAAAAATAACTTTAAGTCATTAGGACAAAAAAGCCAAATTCCAGCAAGCCACTTCTTAGGCTTCTCCCCTGCTGTAAACCTTCCTAGAAAGCAAGAGCATGCTGAGAAAAACTGCAAGGAAAGCGGGGTGCTAATAAGGCAGAATCATCTTCAGATGGAGTCCATCCTTCATCAAAAAACAGTAAAAGAGAGTAAAAAAGAGACACTGTTTCCATGGAGAGGATTGGGATTCAAGGGACAGAATTAGAAAAACATGCAACATTAAGTGGTGGTTTTCATAAGCCAAAGTTTCTGGGAAGAGAAAGCCAAAAACAAGGAGATGTGGCCTCTGGCAAATGAACAGTGAAAAGACAAAAAAGCAAGTCAAAAAATTTAGGATCCTACAATACAAAGAGAACCAAAATATTGGACACATAACCCCACCCATGATCTGAAAAAAAAAAAAAATCCACTAAAGAAACCAGCTTTCATGTACAGATAGAAAAGGGCATTAGTGGAATTAGGAATTAGAAATCTTGGAAACAACCCCAAATCAACAAAAATGAACAGAGGGAAAAAAATTAATCCATACAGGATTATTACCAAAAAATCAGGAAAATAAAAAAGACTGGTCACATCTGAACTGAGGAAAATTCCCCCCTAAAAAACAAACATGAGGGGCGCCTGGGTAGCGCAGTCGTTAAGCGTCTGCCTTCGGCTCAGGGCGTGATCCCGGCGTTCCGGAATCGAGTCCCACATCGGGCTCCTCCGCTGGGAGCCTGCTTCTTCCTCTCCTACTCCCTCTGCCTGTGTTCCCTCTCTCGCTAGCTGTCTCTCTGTCACATAAATAAATAAAATCTTTAAAAATAAATAAATAAATAAATAAATAAATAAATAACAAACATGAAGCAAAAGAAAATTGGATGACACAACTTAAAACTGAACTAAATACATTCAAAGAAGCATTTGAGGGAAAAGCATCTTAAATTGGAAATTTGAAAGTTAAAAACAAATGAAAAAAAAAGATATAAAAAGAGTTGACCAAACTCAAGAAAGAAATGGAAGAAAAGGATAAAATTACCTCAGAAATAAGAAATAAATTACAAGATACCTAGGAGAACACAGATTCAAAATGATATTTATTAAGAAACATTGAAGAAAGGTCGAGAAACAACCAAGGGGATGAAAATGAGGGAAAGAAGGTAGTTCAAAATTTCAAAGAATATAGGGGAAATGGAAGACGGGTAAGAAGGAATCACATTTCCATAACTATATCTCTAGAGAAGTAAAAGGAAACAACGGAACAAAAATAATATTTAAGACTAAAATCCAAAACAATTTTCCATAAATTTTCAAAAGGCTCAAACCTACATATTGAAAGGAGACCAATGAGAATTGGGAAATATTAGCCCAGAATATATATCAATTCCGACACATATCCTAGTAAACCTATTAGACCTCAAAAAAACAAAAACAAAAACAAAACACACACACACACGCACACAAAAACAAAACAAAAACTTCAAGGTCCCCAGGCAAAAATATTAAATAACTTAGAAAAGAAAAAAAGTGTACTGGCATTACCCTTGAAAAGAATTAAAGAAAAAGTCAGATATCAATGCTGCAGCAAGTTAAAAAAGAAAAAGTTCAATAAGTAGGAACCAGTAATTTAAAATGCAACCAAACCATCCTCTAAATATCAAGGCTGTAGAAAAACAATTTTAAACACAGAGGAAGTGAGAGAATTCTGTGCCTATATACTCCTCAAGAATCTAGTAGAGATTTAGTCAGCCAACAGATGACTGGAAATTCTTCAGCAAAGTAAGGGAAGGTGGTATTTTATTATATACAGGACTAAAACAAAAGTGGGACGAGAATGAATGACTAATGGATAAATGGAATATATAATGACAAAGTAGAAATGAAGCAACCAAACAATGAAGAACGGGGACAGAAAGAAAGATGATAGCGGAATAAGCACACTGACTGCTGAAAGGGACAGAGGTTCCCAAAGTTTCTCAGTTTGTGGCCCCTTCAGTGCCTCAAGAAATTTTTCAGGCAGCTCTAGGCCAAAAGAGACACATTATTGTTTGTTTACTAAGAGGTTAGGTCCAAACAGCTTAGTATTTATGTCTGAATAAGATAATAGTACATTTGAAAAAAAATCACAGAGACTAAAAGAAAAAAATTTTTTCATTAAGTAACAACTATGACCTACTAATTGCATTGTTGGCCTATTGGGAGAACACCACTTCTCAAACCTTGGATCGATCAGGTTGGACCCCACCACCCTCAATTCCAGTTGCACACTGATTTTCATGCAGTACTTGCTTTTTCTCTGAGTGTACTTTTACAAAAAAATGACATCATTGAAACCATTGTAGCCATCATCTAAGGATGAACTATCTCATGCCAGCAGTTTGTGCAGCATCCAAGAAATGCCACTGTGTTTCCTTAAAAATTGAAAATATAGGGCAGAGTCCCTGTGAGTTTACTATGGTGCCCTAGAGCATAGTTGGCTCCCAATTTGGGAACAATGGGAATAGGAAGTATGGAAAATTAAAGGATGTAGTTAAAGAATAAAAGAAAAAGATAACAAGAAGTTGAATATGAAAATGTGAATAAGTTGATTTAAAAAGAATTAAGTTCAAAGGGCAAAATTACAAACAGCAAAAAAAAAAACAAAAATATTTTTTGAAAGAGAAAAATACACATCTCCTAAAGAAGAAAGAATAGCAAGATTATAGCATATCATGAGAAAGTTGAGATCAAACACGTTACCCATTTCAATAAATATAAATGGGTTTAACTCTTACATTAAAAAAAACATTTTTTCAATCTGGATCACAAAGCAAGATGCAACATTTACACAATATGCAATTACCAAATCTAATACAAAGTGATTTAGGAAACTCAAAGAGATGAACAAAAGTATAACAGGCAAATTAAAAAGTAAGAAAGCAGGAACAATGATGCTGATATCAGGCAAAGTAAAAGTTCAGTGAAAGCATTAAATATAACAAAGAAAGGAACTTTTTAATGCTAAAAGCCACACTTCACAGCAAAAATATTTATATCTATGCACACAAATTAACATAGCAACTACCTTTATGAAGCAAAATTATAGGAGACACAAAGAGACATAGAACCAAATGACATATTTAAAAATGCTCACAGCAACATTCTGTTCAATAGACCCAAAGACAAAATAACTTAAGATGTCTGTCGAGGAACAGCAAAACAAATTCTAGTATATTCATATAATAAAATACTAAACTGTAATAGAAATACATACACTACAGTTACATGCAACATGAAGGAATCTCACAAACATACTTTTGAGTAAGACAAGCCAATCACAAAGGCATACATACTGTACATATTTCCACACATATCAAACACAGGCAAACATGACTACAGTGTTTGATGGCAGGATAGCTGTTAGTGTTAGGGAGAAGGAAGGAGATGGAAATTAGGAGGAGCTATGAAAAATTCGCTATAACTTTGTGTTCTATTATTCTGAATGCATATTGCACTTCAATTTTAAAATATGTTTAAAGTAATATGTTAAATAACAGTGGTGAGAGTGAACCTCCCTGTCTTGTTCCTGATCATAGAGGAAAAGCTCCAAGCTTTTCCCCTTTGAGGATGATATTAGCTGTGGGTTTTTCATATATAGCCTCTATTAGGTTGAAATATGTTCCCACTTTATTGAGGGTTTTCATCATGAATGGATGTTGTACTTGGTTAAATGCTTTTTCTGCATCTACTGAAAGGATCATATGATTCTTATCCTTTCTTTTATTAATGTGGTATACCATATTGATTGATTTCAAATTGATTTGAACCACTCTTGGAACACAGGAATAAATCCCACTTGATCATGGTGAATGACTTTGTTAATGTATTGTTGGATTCAGTTTGCTATAATTTTATTAAGAATTTTTGCATCCATGTTCATCAGGGACATTGGTCTATGGTTCTTTTTTTTAGTAGAGTCTTTATCTGGTTTTGGTATCAGGGTAATGCTGGCCTTGTGGAATGAATTTGTAAGTTTTCCTTCCTTTTCTATTTTTTGGAATGGTTTGAGAAGAATAGGTATTAACTCTTCTTTAAATGTTTGGTAGAATTGGCTTGTGAAGCCATCTGGACTTTTGTTTGTCAGGAGTTTTTTGATTACAGATTTAATTTCTTTTCTTGAAGTCCTAGCCATAGCAAACAGACAACAAAAAGAAATAAAAGGCATCCACATCGGCAAGAAAGAAGTCAAAAGTTTCACTATTTGCAGATGACATGATACTCTTTATAGAAAACCCCCAAGGACTCCACCAAAAAACTGCTAGAACTGATAACCAAATTCGGTAAAGTCACAGAATACAAAATGAACATAAAGAAATCTGTTGCATTTCTATATACCAATAATGAAGCTGCAGGAAGAGAAATTAAGAAAACAAAACCATTTACAATTGCACCAAAACCAGTAAGACACCTAGGAATAAACCTCAACAAAGAGGTGAAAGACCTGTACTCTAAAAACTATAAAACACTGATGAAAGAAATTGGAGAAGACACAAAGAAATGGAAAAGCATTCTATGCTCATGGATTGGAAGAAAAAAATATTGTTAAAATGTCTATACTACCTACAACAATCTATACATTCAATACAATCCCTATCAAAACACCACAGAACTGGAACAACCAATTCTAAAATTTGTATGGAACCACAGAAGACCCCAAATAGCCAAAGCAACATTGAAAATGAAAAGCAAAGCTGGGGGCATCACAATTCTGGACTTCAAGTTATATCATAAAGCTGTAGTCATCAAAACAGTATGGTACTGGCGCAAAAGCAGATACATAGGTCAAGAGAACAGAACAGAAAACATAGAAAGGAACCCAAAACTCTATGGTCAACTAAACTTCAACAAAGCAGGAAAACACATCCAATGGGAAAAAGTCCTTTCAACAAATGGTGTTGGGAAAACTGGACAGCAATATGCAAAAAAATGAAACTGGACCATTTTCTCACACTATACACAAAAATATATTTAAAATGGATGAAAGACCTAAATGTGATACCTGAAACCATAAAAATCCTAGAGAACACACCAGTAACCTTTTTGACATCAGCCATAGCAACTTCTTTCTAGATATGTCTCCTGAGGCAAGGGAAACAAAAGCAAAAAAAACTATAGGGACTTCATCAAAATAAAAACATGAAGGAAACAATCAACAAAACTAAAAGACAACCTCCAGAATAGGAGAAGATATTTGCAAATGACATATCTGATAAATGGTCAGTATCCAAAATATATAAAAAACTTACACAACTCAACACCCAAGAAACAAATAATCCAGTTAAAAAATGGACAGGGATGCCTCGGTGGTTCAGTTGGTTAAGTACTTGCCTCTGGCTCAGGTCATGATCCCAGGGTCCTGGGATGGAGTTCTGCATTGGGCTCCTAGCTCAGCAGGGAGCCTGCTTCTCCCCCTGCCTGCTGGTCCGCCTGCTTGCGCCCTCACGCACATGCTCTGTCTCTCTCTCTCCCTATGTCTGACAAAAAAATAAATCAAATCCTTTTAAAAAATGGGCAGAAGACATGAATAGACATTTTTCTAAAGAAGACACACAGGTGGACAACAGACACATGAAAAGATTAGCGTCACTGATCATTAAGGAAACACAAATCAAAACTACAATGAGATATAACCTCACACCTTTCAGAATGGCTAAAATCAATAACATAAGAAACAAAAGGTATTGGCAAGGATGAAGATAAGGGAGAACCTTCTTGCACTGTTGGTGGGAAGGCAAACTGGTGCAGTCACCCTGGAAAACTGTATGGCGGTTCCTCAAAAAGTTGAAAATCGAACTACTCTACAATCCAGCAATCACACTACTACGTATTTACCTAAAGAATAAAAAATACTAATTCAAATGGATATATGCACCCAGATGTTCATAGCAGCATTATCTATGATAGTCAAATTTTGGAAACAGCCCAAGTGTCTATCAACAGATGAATAGACAAAGAAGAGGTGGTATATATATAAAATGGAATATTATGCAGCCATAACAAAGAATGAAATCTTGCCATTTGCAATGACATGGATGGAGCTAGAGAGTATTATGCTAAGTGAAATAAGTCAGTCAGAGAAAGACAAATACTATATGATTTTACTCCTATGTGGAACTTAAAAACAAATGAGCAGAGGGAAAAAAAAATAGAGGGGCATACCAAAAACAGACCCTTAACTATAAAGAACAAACTGATGGTTACCAAAGGGGAGGTCAGTAGGGGGGTGAGTTAAATAGGTGATGGGGATTAAGGAGGGCACTTGTAATGAGCCCCAGGTATTGTATGGAGGTGCTGAATCACTATATTGTACACCTGAAACTAATATTACACTCTATGATAACTAACCAGAATTTAAATAAAAACTTTTTTTAAAAGTATGTTTACAAAAAAGCAGGGGGAAAGTCCAGGATAGAGATTACTAAAATTTTAGATAAGCAGTGTCATGAATACTTGGGTTTGCTCAGTCTCCTAATTCTGGAAATTCACTTTCCCCTCTTTCTGAGCCATGGAAACATTTTAGCTCATTCTTTCCTGCTTCTTTCAGTTTGATCCTTTTCTTCAAACTTATTCCCCTGCATATACAGCCACCTTTCTTTTTCCACAAAAATTTTTCCTTAGTTTCTGAAGCACAAAGTTGTTTTTTGTTTTTATATGGGGGTGTTTGTTAAAATGTCAAAAGACAGAGACTTTGGTTACAAAACAACACATGGAAAATTTGCTGAGAATTACATACACAATATTAGTGAGAAGAAATTTTGTAAGTGTATGCATGTGAGTATAGATATTTCAATTCTGAAGAATCTTAGACTTAAGCTCACCCATACTGATAGCAATGATGATCTACCATGGCCCTTCTAACAAGGATCTTGGCCACCAGGGCCTATGTATCTGTGTTGCAGGTTGCGACAGAGACAGAAGAAGGACTCCCTGTTGCCAATGCAAGACTTAATCAGTATGACTTAATTTGAAGGAAAGGATTTTTTAAAAGAACACAATTTTCTGAGAATAATCTTAATTCATTAATACTAAGATGCTTCGCTTTTTCTTCTCTGGTACGGACCCACATGCTCTGTCAGACACTCTGGTTTATCAACAAAGGTTTATGCACTTCTGTAGTAATCATCTGGCTTCAATCCATTTCTGACTTCAGTTTGGGAATCTCCATTCTCTCCCTGACTCAAACAAATGCATATGCTCCTTCCTTCTACTAAGTCTACTTCCTGGCCATTGGTATTCTTGCCCCAGCCACACACATTCAGTAGTCTCCCTTAGTAGAGCGTGGGATTAAAGTGTATACCATTGATTATTTGAGTTCTTCCAGGTTGTAGATCACAGATGGGGTACAAGGTAAAGACTTTTGGGAACACTTGAAATGCAAGAAAAGCATGATTAAGAAAGTACATAATTACAGAATGCAAACTCTTATAACCATACTACTAGCAACAGTAGACATGAAAAATCTTTATAACAATATTATTAGAATAATAATATAACATTTATAAAATCCCTTATGCAAAAAAAAAGTACATTTGTATTTTTCTTTCTTTTTCCTCAGGTAAAACTTTGGATGACAATAATAAGTTTTATCATATTCTTTAACAAATTTAATTATTAAGAGAATGTCAAGGATCTTTCTAGTTACTGAGATAAGAAAAATGGGTAAAAGTTCAAATTTTGGACAAATTTTATTATCCGGCATTTGCTAAATCGGTAGTTTTGAAATCTAGATTTCAAAAAATAAAACACTTAAGTGATTTCTTCCACTAAATTAAAATTACTTCTAGATGTTTTCAAGGTCTTTAGAATGACTTTGGAAGTTTACAACACAGAATCAGACAAAACCATTGGAAAAAGACAAAATAAAATTTGGACCTCTAAGAGAGGTGTGTGTCTAACATACAGGAAGAATATGTTAGTTTCTGAATAGAATGAAATCATAACTGATTAGTTGAATGCTAATGAAGCAACTTGTATTTGGGTTATAAAATCTCATCCGTTCTGATCAGGCAATAAAGAATTTAAACCCCAGGGTATGCAGAAGCTGACCACTTCATTTTTAGGTTTGGGTGTACATTACATAGTAGTTATGAAAGAGACGCTCAGCCTGTAGTCAGACTTATGAAAAAAACTGCCTTATATGGTGGCAGCAACAGATCTTGCATCCCAGCCAGAATGTGTCTAATAGGCAAGCTCAGGCTGCTCAGAAAGTCACTCCTAAGCAACATAATTATCCAACTGGCAACAAAATATCATTAATTCTGAGAAAATTTTGACTAAGTATATATAGAGATGAAGAAGTCAGTCTAACCTATGATACTAATTTAAGGTCATATTTACAAAGAAATTCTGAAGATATCACATCTAGACTATAAATACAGTGTCAACTTCAATCCTATGAACTGTGTTTAAGTAAATAGAAAGCAAAATTATAAATTGCAAGACAAATACAGAGAAAATATAATCTTGATATTATTCTACAGACTAAAAGATAAGTATATATATTAAGAATCAAAGGAAATAATATTTAAAATGTTTAAGTGTTAGAATTTTGGAATGAAATATATACGGTTATCTTAAAATAATAGATCATCATTTTGTTAACATCAAAAACAAAGCATTGAATTATTGCAGCAAAACTCTTCTGTATTTCCTACGACATAAAACTGTGACAATCTACACATCAAACAGAGAAAATGCTGCGGGTAATATGGCTATCACCTCAATTTCACTGGAGGACTGTGGTTATGCATTTCTCACATGCCATTAGGGAAGGGTACAGTGGGGATTCCTGGCTGTGTATATTACTTTCATACTAAAGTATTAGTAGTCACAATAGAGACAGCAAAGGTAAGAGGGAGTAGTAATAGAAGGATAGGAATAGGAGAGAGGGAAAGAGGGATAGATGGAGAGAGAATGAGAACAGGTTTCAAATTCTGTCAGAAATCAACTCTTACTAATACAGAATCATTTCTATTTCCTTCTGAGATGTTTTTGGATACAAGTGCAAACAACATAAAATCTGCCTATGTGTTTCCCCTGATATGCTTATACTCTTCCGCTGGAACCAGTTCATTGTCACTGACTCACTTTGCCCAGTCCACTTTGAGGCTGGGCCAAGAGAAGAATAAGGTGAGCCAACAGTGCCACACTCACTGCCTGGTGCTTGCATCCCTCAAGTAGTACAGCCAGGGCCATGTTCTGCCTTCTGGCCTCCCAAAGCCAGCCCCAACAGGCAGATGTCCCCTGGGTCTACCTGTAAGGGTCTCATCCTTCAAAATTCTGCACATGAACCTACCACCTCTCTCATCAAATTCCCATTTCATTAACATTACAAATTTAAACAGTCTGATTTAACTAAAAAAGGTAAAAAATTCATATATTGATTTTGAGTATGTCCAGGACAAGTACTAGACATTCATTATGGTAATCTGTTATTATAATATACAAAAATATACTGTCACTGCAGAATAGTAATTTCAGAGTCAGATCTGATTTTAAATCCAGCTCTCTCACATTATAGCTCTTTATAGTCATACATTCAAAAACCACTTATTGTGAGCCAGAAACTATGATAAGTTGCAGAGAAAGCAATGAACAAAAAGATAGAGACTCTCTACTCTCTCAGAGAATGAGGGAAATAGACATTAATCAATAATTATACTAATAAATGTTGAATTATAAACTGAGATAAGAAGAAAAGAAACAAGGCTCTTGCTTCTGTGAGGTAGAGAATAACAAAAGACACTGACCTAAAGTGAATGGTCAGGGAAAAACTTCCTTGAGGAAATGATGCTTGTGTTGATAATGAAAAGAAACAGAAGAAATTAATTAGAGCCTTAAAAGCTAATTCAAAAAGATGTCTCCAGAAGAAAATTTTAATTCTAATTTTTTATATGGCATATATTTTTTTTGCTTACTAGATTGCTAGGTTATTAAAAAGGGTATTGAGGGACATGAATGAACTGGCAGATGAAGACATATATAGAGAAAGATCCCCAAAGCAGGAGGTCCCTGTGGAATTTGAAGTCTGGCATGAAGATGCATTCTGGTTCACCAACCTGGAAGCTTCTGTGCTGTATTTTTCCATGTTATGTAAATAATAATAGAAAAAAATAATTATTTGGTGAATAATTCTACTGGTCTAGTTGATACAATACCGCATCTTTCAAAGGCAGCTGATTTTAAGTTGGGTAAGGTTATATGCAAAAGCCTAGTCACAAGGTGGGAAATGATACATAAGAGCACCTGAAGGTCAATGGGAATTTGGTGCAAGGTTTAGTAAGCAATGGTAGGGCCAGAACTTCTTACTAGCACATATCTGAAAATAAAACCTAATTGGGTCAAATAGCCAAAAGACTGAGAGGTAGCTTGAAAGGCAAACAGAGACAGAGAGACACAGAGTTGAGAGAAAAAACCATGATACCATTGCTTGAATCTCTGAGATTCAACCTTCCCTAAATCTAGAACCGGCATATGCGCTTCTCAATTATATTAATCAATGATTTCCCACCTTTTAGGTAAAAACTAAGCTACTTGAAATGACTTTTTCCTCAAACTACAAGTTTGAGATGGGTTTCTGTCACTAGCAACCAAAAGAATGTGAACTGGGGCGCCTGGGTGGCACAGCGGTTAAGCTCTGCCTTCGGCTCAGGGTGTGATCCCACTGTTATTGGATCGAGCCCCACATCAGGCTCCTCCACTATGAGCCTGCTTCTTCCTCTCCCGCTCCCCCTGCTTGTGTTCCCTCTCTCTCTGGCTGTCTCTATCTCTGTCAAATAAATAAATAAAATCTTAATAAAAAAAAAAAAAAAGAATGTGAACGTACAGTGACTGAGAGGCCCAAACTTAATATTGTATTAACTTATCTAAGGTACATTAACATTCTGCATAGCCACAAAACTAGCAAGAAAGACAGCAGAAGGAATAAGATAAAGTAAGAGGAGAGCTTGTTGATTTCAAGGTACAATAAATCAAGATTTATCAAGCATTTGCCTAACTCAATCACTCAAATTTCTCTGAACATGTAAAAAAAATATTAGGGAATGACTGTGCGACTGGGGTACAAAAATAAAGTTCACTGAAGTAGAACAAGTCAAGGACCTGTAAGATTGAAGTATTTATGGAAGCATTAAAGTCACCATTATTTTGTTTAAAGATTTTACTTATTTATTTGTCAGGGAGAGAGAGAGCACAAGCAGGGGGAAGCAGAGGAAGAAGCAGTCTCCCTGCTGAGCAAGGAGCCCAATACAGGATTCGATCCTAGGACCGTGGGATCATGACCTGAGCTGAAGGCAGACACTTTACCAACTGAGCTACCCAGGTGTCCCTGAAGTTACCCTTATTTTGGAAGGATATGTTGTAGAATAAATTGGGTTTAAGAAACAATACAAAACTTACAAAATGAAGGGACAGAATATTAAGAAACAATTTAAAAATATAGATTCTTATTTATAGTAACAGTGGAAAGACTTGCCATGTGCTGAGCACCTGACTAAATGCTATGCAGACACTTAACTATTTAAATCTAATAAAAGTTTTTTTAAAAGGGGGTATTATGGGGCGCCTGGGTGGCACAGCGGTTAAGCGTCTGCCTTCGGCTCAGGGCGTGATCCCGGCGTTACGGGATCGAGCCCCACATCAGGCTCCTCCGCTAGGAGCCTGCTTCTTCCTCTCCCACTCCCCCTGCTTGTGTTCCCTCTCTCGCTGGCTGTCTCTATCTCTGTTGAATAAACAAATAAATAAAATCTTTAAAAAAAATAAAATAAAATAAAATAAAATAAAATAAAAGGGGGTATTATAATCCTGATTTTATAGATGAGAAACTGAAGGTCAGAGAAATTAATTTTGCTCAAGGTCCCAAAATCAGTAAGAGAGAAGGCATGGACAATGTGACTCTAAACCTACTTTTCATCAAAATGCTTAAAGACTAAGAGCGTTTCCATTTTTGCATAGTATTACGTGCTCTACTGAGGATGAAAAGACTTCAAATCAAGAAAAGTAAAAGATTTAGTCAAGGGTAACACTAGTGATGATTAATGCAAATATTCCCATAAAAGAACAGGAATTTAATGGTATTTAAAAAGGTATTAAATGGTATTAGAAAAGGAATGTCATTTCAGATAAAGATTTGCTGGTTGTGGGTAACATGAGAAAATTCAACATATAATACAATACAACTAGCACTTCTGACCCTCAAATAATTCATAAGCTATTTGACTGAGTAAGACATTAAGTTTAATGGCATGTTAAGAGTAAAATAATCTAATAATACAATTATATTAAAAGCCATTTTATTTGTGTTAAATTAAATAGATTAAATGATACAGTACTAGAAGTCTACAGTACTACACATTTTTCTAAATGCCCAATATGTTCATTGCTTGACATATGGGGCCCAAATAAATCTGTTTTCAGAAGAAAGCAACACTGATCTTTTGTGTCATCTCCCTTCCTACCCAATGCCTCCACTAGCCACAGATATTTCTTCTCACTAGCTCAAGTATGGAAACACTTAACCGTATTTCCAATTGCCCAATTTAGTCCTCCTCACATCCTAAACATCACTGATGAAAAGCTGCAGCAAAATGTGGGTTAACTAATTTAAACAGCTGATAAATAACAGCTTGGAATAAAACTCAGGGCTTATGACTCAAAAACAATGTACTTTCAGTTACATCTGGCTGACCAGAAATTTGAGAATGACTTGGGTTAGTTCTCAGAAATCTAAGTTCATCAGCACATAGGAATGAAAAGACATAAAGGATATAGGGAATAAAAGGCATACCTGCCTTTCATAAAACTGAAAGAGGGTAACCAAGAGAAAGGTCAACTGGTTCCAAAAACCAGTGTTAAATTACTTGTCCAAGATTCCAGAGCTTGCAAGTCATACTAGAATTATAAAGATAGCCTGGACACACATCTTAAAGACTGCCAACTCTGGCCCTATATATATATTGTATTACCTTGTTATTTGACGAACACGTTAAAATAGTTAATTTGATGTAGTCAAGTGAGCTCAGATTTGTTTTCAGTCCTGAACAATTGGTGCAAAGATACAATTTTCAGCCTTTTTATATTTAATAAATATTAAATCAAATTATACTGAGCTCTATATGGATGAATGATGCCCGAATAACTAAATTAATCATTTATCACTAAATACATTTTATTCCATTGCTTTTCTATATCAGCTTTTAATTATTTGTTTGATTTAACTACATAACAAGAGACAAGGGCTTTTATTTTCCATTCAGTAATATTTCCCTCAAAATCACTACCTAGAAAATAAGATGCACTATTTCTTAGATGAATTTTATATTCAGCAAAGGAAATTACATTTGCACTGGATATTTTAATGATATCCATTTGCCAGAACAATCTTTCATAAACAATCATTACAAAGCAGACAAGATATTCAGTTTTGAAACAAGAGTAAGAATACCATGGAATAGATCCCTACAATTTAATATAGCAATTATCCCTGGAGAGTAGCAACATTGTCCTTACTTTCATTGCTTTGAGGAAACAAATCCAATATGAATTATTTGAAATTTAATCTTTAACTCCATTCATATTAGAAAAAAAGAAATTTGGGCTATTCATTCGAGGAGTAAATTATCGAAGAAAATATCTTAATGAATGTATACACACACACACACACACACGCACACACACACATACATACATACATGCACCAGTTAAAGATCAGTTTTGAGAAAATTTATAGACATAATGGTAGTACAAGAGAAGGTTATATCTGCCTTCTAGACAAAGAAGTAAAAATATGGATACTTCATATCCATCACCATTACAGAAACTAGTCAGCAGTGTTAATGCATAATACAAATGCAAAATACAAATACAAATTCTCAAATTTGTCTATATAGACTATAGATTTCTAAATCTACATAGATTGGAGAAAAATGAGCCACTTATTATCCATAGGAAAAAAGAGAGCTGGATTTTAACATCACATCAGATATGCCAAAATAAATTCCAGATAAACTAAAGATACAATTATAAAATATAAAACTATAAAAGTACTAGAAGAAAATTTTGGTGGTTATTATGATATTTGGATGAAGAAGAATTTTTACGAAAATGTCAAGAAAAAATCCAGTAAAATGACAGGTGAATTTAACAAAATATTAAAAGCTGCCTTGGTGAGCATTACATAAGCCAATTTAAAATAGTAGAAAACTGTCAACAAAATTATTGGCAATGTACATGGAAGACAGGAAGTTAGTGTCTTATTCAATAGCTAACATTTATAAGTTACAAAGATAAGAAATAAAGGACACGTGCAGACAGTTCATTAAATAAGAACTGCATATGGCCAATAAACATAAAATGTTTAATTCACTAATAATCAAAGAAATGCTAATTAAATAACAATAGCAAATATTTTTCTTTTGTCCTACTGGCAAATATTGATAAACACATATTGATGATAATATGGAAAAATGAACACTTCCTCATTTTTAGAGGAAGTATAGCTGGTATCTTCTTCAAAGGTAAATACTGCAGAATATGCATATTGTTCATGAATATACTGCTGGACCCAGAAATTCCAATTAGAGGAGGTTATGCTATGATAGTGCAGCAAAGGCCTTCATATTTGCCATTCAATTTCATTTCCCCTTATCCTGGTTTCAGAAGTCAGGTTGTACTTGAAAGAGTTATTACTAGATTAGCAAGAAGTCTTGGATGGAGTCATCCAAGACACCTGCCTTCCAAGGACTGACCTAAGCTATGCTGCCAAGATACCATCTCTTTAGAAAGTTATCACTGAGCCAGTTGACCTAAAATTCTGAGAAACAACAAAACTTAGTCATCCCAAGAATAAAATACTGTGGCTTCTCTTCTTTCCAATACCTAGTCCTTCAAACTTTTATTTGTATGATTTACTCATTTCCTTTCAATAAATTGTTATTTTTTCACTAAGTTGACTAAGTTCATGATGCTTACAACCACAAAACCATGATACAGAAATCAATAACTGACTAAAGATACATGTGCAAGGATTTGATTGGCAATTATTTACAGTATCAAGGAAACAGAGAAGAAAGCTTAAATATCAAAGATGCAGGTTCTAAGTAAATAATGCTACACCCAAATAATGACATAGTAGGCAATTATTAAAAACAATTCTGTGAAATGACAGTGACTGACATGGAAAGACATACTTATATTACTTTGGAATTCTATAATAGAGTTGCCCCTTCTCCTTTATTTATATATTTATTTATTTAGTCATCTGTTTAAGTTTGATATTAGTATTGACTGATGTATATTTATTATTCTTAGAGTTATAATATAATACCATGTTATTTGTTCAAACTGGTACAGCTTTGGTCATTGGTAATTCCTTCAGGTTAACTTCTACATCCCATGTCCCTTTGATATGCCCATGTGTTTTGTCCTTTGCTTTCTGACACTACAGTCTACTACAGGCTCATTATATATGTTCCCTGCTCCAGCCCTAACATCATTTCTCCAGAGAGCCCTGTTCCCTTTCATTGATGAATGGATACCATCATTTTTAACACAGTAAAACACCATATCAGCATATAAAATAAGACTATAGATTTTTAAAATCTTACCAATGTACTGAGAAATTAATTAATAAATTAATTAATGTACTGAGAAATCATATAGAATGTTAATAGAATAATACATAGAATGTTGGTATTACAGTAAAAGTGGAGATACAGACCTTTTGCTACAACAAGGTTATACACCAACCACACATTCTCCTCCTGCTTTGAGTGTATCCCTTATTTCTGACAAAAATACTAGACACATTCCTGACATTGAATGCCACAATTCCTGCTTATTTTCAAAGACTCTTCAAACTATAAATGTTCCCCCAAGCCCATGGCAAAGAAATCAATAAAACTCAGAAACCAGATTCTTAGCCTGCCAGAGGTTTCCTTCCTAAGCCCAGAGCCTAGGAAGAAGACAAATCCTGAACAAAACCCCTGAAATCCCAGATTCTCAAAGGTCAAATTCTGTAAGGATATCTTCAAAAAACTGTGAGGAGTATGGCATCCCTAGATTGGGCCCCCAGAACATCAGCCAGCTCATACTGGTACATAAATGTACCATGCATTTCTCACATCATTAAAGTCATTTAGGTATCAGGAAATTAACATGTTCAAAGTTAAAAATGGGTTATTAAATAAAGAATAAAAGTATACTTTAAAATAAGCTCTAATATCTAAAAAAGATAACTCCCTCAGTAAATTAGCTATAAAGAGAAGACTGCTCATTTTATTAATTGAGAGTGTTTTAATAATGTATTTCAATATGATTGCTAATGCAAAGTACAATTGTGTCCATCTTGTCATATGAAGTCATAAAGCCAGGTTTTAAAATGAATATGATTCAATGTAGATTGAAACTGTTGGATCTCTAATGGGTAAAATTATATACTCTTGTACAGAAACCATTTCATTTTTAAAAGTCATTTCATCTTCTCCTGTCCCTGCCAATAATAATGATTTGACCTAAATCATCTTATGAAGCACCTAAAGTGTGTTTGAGAACTTCCTTTCCCATTTCCTTCCCACCTTTTGTTTCTTTCTCCCAAACTCTTTTCTCATGCTGCCCCTTCAAGGCTCAAAGCACTCACTATAGCATCCTGACTGGACTTACTTTCCCCTAAAATAACTCCTTGCTCCATCTTCTTTTCTGTCTCTAGAGTAGGTATATAGAGAAATTAAGTTTTCCATAGGAAGTGCCCTTCAAGCTCCTACAACAAATCTTAAAGTTTAATAACCTTTAAGGCCAATTCTGAATACGGAAAATGTACACAGCTCCAATAATACTGCTCATCGCTAAGGATCCTCATTATAATAAAGCACATAAGGGAAAACTGTAATGGAGGAGAAAGCAAAGGTTTTGGAGGCAGAATTTTACATTTGAGCTTAGCTTTGCCCCATAATAATTGGATGATCTCGTACAAATTATAAAACTTCCTAGGCTTTAGTATCCTTACCTACAAAATGGAAATAACATCTCCTCTTTCAGGACTGCTGAAAGAATGAAAATTAAATAACATATTTAGTGTCTATATTTAATAGTGTCATATTGGCTTTGCAATTCTAGTGATAATAGCTAACAATGGAGACAGAAATTGTTCTAAACAGTTTAAACTTCACAACCACAATATGTGGTAGGTACAATTGTTAGCCCCTTTTTAGAGATGAAGACATGAAGGCACAAAGGATTTACTTAATTGAACCGAGACCATGAAGCTACTAGCTGTGAGCAGTCTAATATGTGAGTGCAAGCAATATCTTGCTCTCCAGATTCTTTGATCTTCAAATCCCTGCTATACTATGTCATTAATCTTAAGGTAACCTAAACTTTTATTGAAATATTTTAATATTTATTTATGTCTAATATTGGGAGTTGAACATAAAGAAAATACAGCAATGTTTGGTCAGTGTTACGGGAATTTACTTCTGCATATTCATTTCTATCCTTGGAGAAAGAAAGACGCTAAGGCCAGAGAAATGTTCACGTTTTAGATAGCAAGAATGTATTAGCTCAAAATGTAGCACAAAGTAAGACAATTTTGTTCTGGTCAACCAAACCCAGAGATTATTTGATCTATCTCCTCAAATGAGGTAAAGACACTAACCAAACCATGACACCTCTACCTGAGTCTCATGAGGAAATAAGTCACTAAAAGACACACATCTCATTTGAGGCAACAGCCTAGAGAGAGAAGTACTAGTAAGAAGATAACCTTACTGTGATAGATAGGAGCTGGGGCAGAGAGAAGTACTTAGTGTAAGCTGTCATCATAGACTGAGGTTGTTATTAGTGATGTTATCTCTACCTCTGGAGGCTAAGGCTCTGAGATCAAATGCTAGCCCTTAGGCTTGCACCAAAAGGAGAAAGATGGTACCCAGAGGACTAATCTTTGATCTAGAGGAAACATTAACTCCATGTCAAGCCAAAGAGTAAAATGCACATCCTACAGGAATCTTCTATATTTGGTCAGAAATTAGAAATGGCATATGGTGTATGGGGGCAGTCATGGAAGGAAGTGGCTCTGTGATATCTGGTACCATTTCAGGATTCCTACCCATGTACCAAATAAATGGCCAGGTGGTTCTCTGTGTATGTGAACATGTCTGCTTAGGGATTTTGCTTCCTTTTTTTTTTTTCTTAGGGATTTTGCTTCCTTTTTTTTTTTTTTTTTCTAAGCGCCTATGGAAAACCGTATGATTAAATGTTCCAAAAAATTATTTTATTTTACTTTATTGAGAGAGAGAGAGAGAAAGTGGGGTAGGGGCAGAGGAAGAGGGAGAGAGAATTTTAGTAGGCTCTACGCCCAGCATGGAGCCCAATGCAGGGCTTGATCTCATGCCCCTGAAATCATGACCTGAGCCAAAATCAAGTGTCAGATGCTTAACCGACTGAACCACCTACGCGCTCCTCAAAAATAATTTTTAAAAATGAACCAAAAATTACTAAAATTAACCTAGAAGCCATTCTATAGCAAATATTTAATGCTTTTAGAAGCTTTATAAGGGTATTAGCTTATTAAAAGAACTATATGAGCCTTATGTAACACAGAACAATCCAATATATAGTTGCACAAAATAACCTTAGGAAACTTAATTCTTTCAAGAGTATTAAAGCAACTCATGTTATTCCTATATTCACATCCTTCATTGCTGTGTAAGTTCTAAAATCCCTTCTTGGCCTTTGTCTTTTAAAATAAAAATGTGTATACAGTTCTTCCAGTTTACAATAACACTCTTAGTGAGTAATAATGCACTCGTTTTTGCTTCACATTGCAAACCATTTTCTTCTGCTCTCTTTTTGTCATCTCAAAAATGGGTAATATCTGTCTCTGAAGAAAAACACAGCATATAAAATATGAGCACACTCTGTAAGGATTATCTGACAGTGTCTTGTGATAGATTATTCTAAAGAATACATATAACTGCTCTTATCCTTCATCATCAGATCAAATGCATCATTTATCTAGGGTTTATTTTTCCATGAAGAGTAAGTTCCAAAAGAAGGCAATAAACATCACTGCCATTTTGACATGCACTGCAAATGTCAGTGGGAGATATGTCATGTGCTAGGCAATAATGCAACTAAGACACAGTATAAGTGAAAATTGTAACTAATGCATATTGATTTTACTATTGTTTAATGTTTGATAAAATAAATGTGTAGTTTAACTTTATCCTTTTCATCAACTGAGAAAGCAATATTATCCTTAGGAATTACTATAAATGCAGCTTGTCATTTGTTAATCTGGTTTAGGAGCAGGAAGAAAACTACATATAATTAGTCGCCCTAATCCATCCTTTTGAATGTGAAAGTCCCACATAGAGACAAAGTTACTGCAATAGCTGAAATAAAATGTGTCCTTAACATGACTTGTTAAAGGGAACTCGTATATTATTAAATGATCTTCATTTTGATATTCAACTTGTTCTTTTTAATCATGCTTTCAGTTCAAGACCTATAATCTAATATACCAAACCACAATATAGTCCATATAACAATAAGCAACAGAAATTAGCATATTTGTAATATAAATGGTTCCTTAAAAAAAAGTAGAGAAGGGTTTTAGTGCACAATTATTTTAAAAGGAAAAAGAATACTCATTTTCAAAAAATATGCACCTTTTAAATGTTACTGGACCTCATTATTTCTTGAAGGCCTATCAGGTCATGAGGGCTATACAAATATTACAAAGTTCAGAATATGATCCTTTCTTATAAATATCTTTCTTCTTGCCCCTTATTTTTATTTGACCTCAACTAGTCCTACTAAAATAATCTTCTGTAGGATCATATTAAGGAGAAAAATGGTGGTAGAATGAGGAGGCAAGTGGGAAGGGCAATAGTTAAAATATTTAATATAAAGGAAAATTAAAAGGTATAATTCCACAGAGACAAAGAAAACAAAATGGGATACTGAGAAAAGAGAACAAGTGATTGAAAAACACTGAGAAAGAAAGCAAGGAAAGGGAACTGCAGTGCAGAATTTTCATAGAGGGGTACAGTTCAGAGAACTAACTTGATCTATATATTCACAGAGAGACTGGGACTAGGAAAAAGCAAGCAAGCTTTAGACCAGCAGTGAGAAAAGAGGCTAAAAATATATGGCTCACTGATCTACACATAACAGATAACTCCCATTTACTCCCATTTCTCCTCACTATCCCTACCCCTACCATACTATTCCTGTAGCACAGAATAATCGGGAGCCAGATAATTAAGATCTTGAGGGGAAAAATGTTCTTTTCTTAAGAACTGATCAAAATGCTGGGAAAAGTAAGAGCTAAGTGAATCAATAATTAGTATAATTAATATAGATGTTGGTACTCAAAGAAAAGTCCCCTAAATTATGGCATTTAAAAGCCACACAGCAATGATCAGCTACTCACCCATGCATCCTATACCAAGCTTGCCACAGTTCAAGCCCAACTAATCCACCAAGAGATCCCACTCAGGTTTCATATTGAATCATTCTTAAGAGCAAACATAAAATCAATAATCAGAAGCCATTTAAGAAGAGAATCTTGCACCATTACAGAAGGCCAAACATATTTTAAAAAATAATAGCAAGATTCCAGATAAAAGAGTAGTGCCAGGATCTAAAGATATTATTTTAAAAATCTAGTTACCCTAAAGAATATATTACATTCATTAAGATCAACTGAGCAAGAATAAGAGGCCATGGGAAAATTACAAAACAAGAAAGAACTAGTTGAAATCAAATGTGTCCTTCACAAAATAAAAATTTTCAGTAGAAATGAAGTTATAGAGTACAAGAGAAAGTATAAGTGAAACAGAGGATTAATATAGGAAGACTAACAAACAACTAAGAGTTCCAGCAAAAGAGAACAGACAAAAATGTAAAGTATATTTCTCAGACACATAAATCTACAAAATGAAATTGCCTAGTGAGTGGTAAATAACTTGACTTAAAAAGAAAAAAAAAAACTAGCCTCTAGACTTACCATAGTAAAATTTCAGAAAACCAAAAATCATAAAAGAAAGAGGATTACATTGGTTTCAGACTCAATATTAGCATCACTGGATGCTAGAAGACACAGATCAATTCTTCCAAAGTTCTCAGCCAAATTTTTTCAAGCTGGAATTTCATCTTTGGTCAAAATTTAGATTAGTAAAAATTGCATATTTTCTTAAGAAGTTACATAAGAAAGTACAATAGCAAAATGAAATTGAACCCCAGTAAAAAGGAAACAAAATATCCAGCCAAGAAAGCGGCAAATGGAAATATCAGGATGACATCAGGGCAGCAGACCTAGAGAGTTACTATGTGTAACCACTTCTGACAGAGCTGGAAGAAAGATCTTGAGGAAAATGCTGATACCAGAGGATGTGGAGAATAGATTTCACTAAATAAATAATATGATATGATTGAGAGTTTAGAAAAACTTTAAGACATAATAAAGGAACAGAACAAGAGGAAATACAAAGGCAAAAAGCAACTTTAAAAAAATGAAAATCTGCATTGGAAAGTCAGCATCCAAAACTAAAGCAACCATCATTAGAACAGAAAATCAGTGAGCTTCAAAAGAAAAATGTAATGTACTCCAGGCAATAAACATAATAAATAATAGAAGTATACATTTCTTCTTCTTACAGGAAACTAGAAAGGTAATTACAGATTCAAGTGGGAAATCTATACCAAAAAAAAAAAAAAAAAAAAAAAAGCATGCTAACGCTTCTTTTTCTTCTAAAAAAAAAAACAACAACAACAACTAGTATCTGGCCCAATTTTGATTATTAACTGGGGTGTGAAAACAGGACCCTATGTGTGGACATTCTTTTTTGAGTAGCCCCAAAACTTTGAAATAAAGTAAAAGAAATATGGCTTTAGAACCACTATATAGTTCTAAAAATAAACAATATTTATATCATGATAGCAATGGAAATGGAGTTCACTAGTGTTCAATTTTTATAAACAACCTAGAGACAGAGCACAAAAGATTTAAAAATTGGTTGCAGATTAGAATGTAAATGTTACCAATCTTAAAAAATATAAAATCACTGCTGACGGATTTTAGGAAATGGAAGGAGAATGAGAGGTAAAAGAATGGAGAGGAGCTATAATAGTGTGATCTTTCAAAGGAAAGACACAAGATACTCCATTTCATGAATCTAAACATAAAGTTTATCAGCTAATATAGGTATTTAATTACATTTACAAGGAAAAATAAAGTAAGTGATATAACTATATCAAGAGAGGAACAAGAAGGTTAAAATAGTAAATGACTTAAATTTTCAACCAACATATCAGGAAATCAATAAATACATCTAAAGTTGGTAAATCAAAAATAAAATATGGGAATATTAGTAAGAAATGAGGATTAACTACAAAAGAAGCACAAATACAGATAGATCTTTAAAGACAACTGTCTCTCAAAGGCAAAATCTGAGGTAGGTAAAAGTGGCATAGGGTATTTATAAGCTCTTCTGTACAGTTCACTTCTTCTTAAGTAGAACACTCAAAAATATTTAAAAGCAGGAAACCCAAATGCCCAACATAGCAGCAAACTTGAACAGAGGCCACAAAAGAAGTTAGAAAAATACATTGAACCTCTTCCTAAAAATCTTTCAGACCACATCCTGGAAATCCCCTAAAATGAGTTGGGACCATCCTTCAGGGTGATTGGCAACATCCTTCAGGTGTTGCCAGTTCCTGCAACAACGGAGGATGCTCTTGATTCAGTCCTGTGTGTTTATGTATGTGTGTGTGTGTGTGTGTGTGTGTGTATGTGTAGCATACATATGTATATGCATGTGTAACAGTGTATGCATAATGTGCAAAACTATAATATAAATATTTTATAATATAATTTGTATGTTATGTTTATACATAAAATAATATGCCTATGAAGCCAACTAAATATACATAATATATATATGCATGTATATATATATATATATATATTATATAATATAGATAGATAAAATAATCACATACCTGTGGGGACTACTGGTATGAAAGGGTATATTTCTAACTAAGTTTTATATTCTTTATAGAGGAACTTATTTCTAAAATAGAAATTGCTGTTTGCAAAATTAAAATGAGAGAATATATGCTAAGCATGTAATTCAGTCCCTGGTACATAGTACAAACTATTAAAATATTACTTATTATTTCTTATGTATGCTCAGTAATAGTCCACAGGACAGCCCTGAATTATCAAATTATCTAATTTCAAAACATAATGCACAATCTACAGATAACTGTGCCATTTTCCTCTGTGTAAATATAACCACAAAAAGTATTATTTGAACTTGTGTTTCATAATATAATGTAAGAATACAATTAATACTTGAATAATTTCCTTCAAGTTACTTTAATAATTTAAAATAGATACATGCACTATAAGAAATCCAATAAATCAAATTTTAATTTGAAGAATGACATCATGTCTGATTTACCAACGCATCCTGTTAAAATAGATTATGCACTGAAAATCAAAATTAAAATAATGCTACCAAATTTCTTTAAATAATAAGAAATTTTACTGCTCTACATCATGTTTTTTAACTAATTCCTAGACATTTAACAGTTGAAGAAAAATGAATTTCAAAGTTCGATCTTCATTAAAAAGGACAAAAAAACACTACATTGGAAGAAAAGATCTTTGATTTAAATAATGATCAAGTATACACTTACTCACATGAAAACACAATAAGTGAAAAAGGTGTTTCCAAATTAGGCATGACATGGTCCCATTTTTGCAAAACCAAAATAAGCTATGCATATGTTAACTGTGCCTGTGCATTAATAATTGTGTATTTTTTAAAAGAGTTTATTTATTTATTTGACAGAGAGAGCGAGCCAGAAAGTACAAGCTGGGGGGAGGGGCAGAGGGAGAAGGAAGAGCAGAATCCCCACTGAGCAGGGAGCCAGATGTAGGGCCTGATTCCAGGACCCTGAGAACATGATCTGAGCTGAAGGCAAACACCTAACTGTCTGAGCCACCCAGGCACCCCAATAACTGTGTTTTTAACACACATATTGCCACCTAAATAAAGAACGAACTATTTGCTCAAATGACAATAATAATAATAATGGGGAGAGCCTCATCACACAAAGATCTGGCCGTTAATGCATTCTGAGAATCTGTGTAAACAGAAGTGTATGGCTCACAAACAAGTCATGTGTATGTGACAGAATGAGGCTATATTCAAAGTATCCCCCCTCCACTACAGACTAGGACTTTGGAAATATATCTATTCAGACTCCTGAAAGGACTTAAAGTCTCTCCCACTTCCCTTTCCCTCACCACCATCCTGCTTCCCCATTAAGTAAGGGGCTTCTGGTACTGATGTTTTCTGGCAAATTCAGGCCAGCAAACTTACTACATATGATGTTCTGCTCATCCAGGTGACCACTTGAGATGTGTGCCCCTTCTGGCCTTCTACACTCCTTCTCTTCACCTCATCTTCATCCTCTTTCATGTTTGATAACCTTCTCATTGCATTCTCAGGTCATTCCTATTTTGTGGTTAACAAACTCTTCTATGTCCTCAACATCTTCACAAAGGACTGCCTTTAGCTTTCTGCCATAATTGGCACATTGCCATAGGCCCTCCTCTCTCATAGCAACGAAGCCCCTTTATTTCATCATACCACAAAGATTCTGAGGTTTATCTATTATTCTGATCTCTAGTACCACGTATATAACAGTCAACTAGGCAGTTCTTTACTCAGATATTTCACAGACACCCAAATTTCATCATGTCACAAACCAACTAATATTCTTTCCTCCAAAATCCTCCCCTCACCCTGCTCTTCTTTTCCAATAAATGAGAACACTGTTAATTCTGCTACTTAAGCCAGAATATTTGGAATTTCTTCTCTTGTTCTCACACACTAACTACGTAAGTAATCCAACCAAGAAGACCCAGAGTTTGCCTCCTAAGTATCAAATCGGTCAACTCCTCTCCCTACTCTGTTACTTTTTTAGCCAAACTGTACCCATTTCTTACCTAGAAACTGCATTTATCCCTGACCTGGCATCACTGCTTCCAGATTTGCTCCACTTTAACTCAATTTTTGTGAGCTAAAAACTTTTCAGATACAAAGTTCCTAAGCACAGCCTCTTCAGTAGGAGTGTGAAGGGTTATCTTAGGATAAAGCGCTAACTGTTCGGCATGGCTTCAAAAGGCCTCCAATGGCCTGGCCCAGGTCTGCTGTGAACATTGCATGCTCTTTGCATGCTTTCTTAGCCACACTGAAAAGTTTGGGGCTGACCTCTAGGTCTCTGCACATGCTACCAGAATTTCTCCTCTTCTTTACCTAGCTTGCTCTCAACTAATCCCCCAGGCCTTACCCTAGTTGTCACGTAATGCAGAAAACCTTCCGGAATCCCTCAAATGTAGATGAATTGTATGCTTCTCTGTGCTCCTTTAACATACTCTAATTTCCTCATCAGGGAAATTTCAATAATTGCTTTGTAATTATTTCCCTCTTTTTTTTAATAATTTTTATTTTGTTATATTAGTCACCATACAGTACATCCCCAGTTTTTGATGCAATGTTCCATGACTCATTATTTGAGTGTAACACCCAGTGCACCATGCAATATGTGCCCTCCTTAATACCCATCACCGTAATTATTTCCCTCTCAATTGCTAGATTCTAAGGCTTAGAATATAAGCCAAATATAGGCAGGAACGGTGTTTGATTTATTCACTGTTATGCCAAAGTCAACCAGCACACAGTATGTCTTCAAAATAAATTAGTAATCTGAAAAAAATCCTAAAATATATGGAGATTAAACAACACCCTTCAACATAATGCATGAGTCAAAGAAGAAATAATGAGAACTTTAAAAATATTTTCAACTACATGAAATTTGAAAATACCTTACCAAAATTTATAGGATGAAGTGAAAGGAATGCTTAGAAAGAAATTATAGCATTAAATGCGTATATTAAAAAGAAAAAGAACTAAAATGAATCACTTAAACTTCATTAGAAAACTAGGAAAAAAAAGAGCAAATTAAATCCCACATAAGCAGAAGAAAAGAAGTAGGAATTATAGCAGAGATCACTGAAATCAAAAAAAGGAAATCAACAGAGAAAATCAACAAAACTGAAAATTGGTTCTTTTAAAAGATGAATAATGATGATAAATCTTTAGTAAGCTAAGAAAAAAAAAGAGAGGACACAATTACTAATATCAGAAATGAAACAGGACATCATTACAGATCACATGGACATTAAAAAGGTAATAAAAATTAACATGGGGCGCCTGAGTGGCTCAGTCGTTAAGCGTCTGCCTTCGGCTCAAGGCGTGATCCCAGCATTCTGGGATCGAGCCCCACATCGGGCTCCTCTGCTGGGAGCCTGCTTCTTCCTCTCCCACTCCTCCCTTCTCTCTTCTCGCTGGCTGTCTCTCTGTCAAATAAATAAATAAAATCTTTTAAAAAAATTAATATAAACAACTCTATGCTCAACAAATAGAAAACCTAGATGAAATGAAACAATTCCTTGAAAGATACAATCTGCCAAACTGACACACACACAAAAAAACAATTTGAATAGGCCTATATGTATTAAATAAATCAAATCAATAATTAATAATATTCCAAAACAAAAAGCACCACAATCAGATGGGTTCCACTGGTGAACTCTTCCAAACACTTAAGGAAGAAATTATAACTTTTTTTTTTTTATAATTGATCTTTAGACTTAATGGAGCACCATTCAAAGTTCAGGCAAGGTATTTTGTAGTTATTGAAAAACTAATTCCAAAATTAATACAGAGAAGCAAAAGACCCAAAATAGCCAACACAACATTGCAGTAAAACAACAAAGTTAGAAGACTGATACCTCCTGACTTCAACACTTACTTTAAAGCTACAGTAATCAAAATAGTATGGTATTCACAAAAGAAACAAGTAGATCAATACACCCACATAAATATAGCCAACTCATCTCTGACAAAGGAGCAAAGGCAATACCACAGAGTAAAGGCAATCTTTTCAACAAATGGTGCTGAAACAACTAGACATTCACATGCAAAAAAAAAAAAAAAAAAGAATCTAGACACAGACACTGTACCCTTCACACAAATTAAATCAAAATGGATCATAGTAGACCTACCTAAATGTAAAATGCAAGACTATAAAATTCCTAAAAGATAACATAGGAAAGAAACCTAGATGACCTTGGGTATGGCCATGTTTTTTTAGACACAACAACAAAGGTAAGATCCATTAAAAAAAATAATTGATTTCATTAAAATTTAAAACTTGTGCTCTGCAAAAGACAATGTGAAGAGAATAAGAAGATAAGCCACAACCTGGGGGAAAATATTTGAAAAACACACATCTGATTTAAAAAAAAAAAAAAAACTGTTCTCCAAAATATACAAAGTCTTAAAACTCAACAATAAGAAAACAAATAACCCAATTACATAAACCTATGACATTAACAGACCCCTCACAAAATAACATATACAGATGGCAAATAAACATATGAAAACATATTCCATATCATATGTCATTAAGAAAAAGCAAATTAAAACAATGAGATACCACTACACACTACTTAAAATGCCCCAAATCCAGAACACTGACATCACCAAATGCTGATAGAGCAAAAGGAACTCTTATTCTATGCTGGTAAAAATGCAAAATGTATAACCAATTTGGAGAATATTTTGGCAGTTTCTTAGAAAAATAAATACATTCTTACTATGCAATCTAACAGTCATGACCTTGATATTTACCCAAAGGAAATGAAAACATATCACATAACACCTGCAAACGAATGTTTACAACAACTTCATTGATAATTGCCAAAATTTGGAAGTAACCAAGATGTCCCTCACTGGGTGAATGGATAAACAACCTGTAACATATACAGAAAATGGAATATTATTCAGCACTAGGAGTAAATGAGCTCTCAAACTATGCAAAGACATGAAGGAAAATGGATATTACTGAAAGAAGCCAATTTAAAAAGGCTACATACAAAAAAGTATGATTACAAGTACATGATATTCTGGAAAATGAAAAACTATAGAGATAGTAAAAAGGTCAATGGTTGCCAAGGGTTGGGGGCAGGAAGGGATAAATAGGTAGAGCACAAAGAATTTTTACAATAGTGAAAATACTCTGTATGATACTATGATGACATACACATGTCATTATACATTTGTCCAACCTATATTAATACACAACACCAAGTTTACCAGTAAACCATAACGTAACTATGGACTTGGCTGATTATGATGTGTCAATGCAGGTTCACTGATTGTAACAAACATACCATTCACACTGAGGATGATGATAATGGGAGAGGCTACACATGTGCTGTAGCAGGAGATATATGGGAAAGCCATGTACCTTCCTCTCAATTTTGCTGTAAACCTAAAACTTTGCTAAAAAAAAGTCTTAAAAGATATTTAATATTAAAAAATTGTCTTAAAACCATTAAATAAATGCCAAATTTTCTTACTGACTATGCTAATTTATAACTTAATTTTCTATCTGATAAGTAGATGTCACCTAAATATTAAATTTGATGTTTTATTTATCTAATACTTCATTAAGATATAATTTATTATTAAGATGTCATTAAATTAGGATAATTTATTCATTAATAACTAAAATCCAATGCTTTGAATTATTTTAGTTCATAAAATTAACTCATAAGTTACCTAAATATAAATAATAAACATTAATAGATGGTTAAATAAAATATTTATGGAATGAAGCATGAGAGGACTCTGAGAAACAAACTGAGGGCTTCAGAGGGGAGGGGTGTGGGGGAATGGGACAGGCTGGCGATGGGTAGTAAGGAGGGCACGTATTGCATGGTGCACTTGGTGTTACACGCAAATAATGAGTCATCGAACTTTACATCAAAAACCAGGGATGTACTGTATGGTGACTAACATAATAAAAAAATATTATTATGTAAAAAAAAAATAAAATATTTTGATACTACATTACCTTTCACATAGTACACATGCACTTACATGCCAAGGCTGGCAGCTTATAATCAAGTAAATAAAATTGTTTTTTGTCCTGAGAAAAAAAAACATTTGATCTAACATGTGAAATCCTCGAAACCAACATTCTTCCATTCTTCCCTATTCCTATCCACTAACTCCCACAGGCATGTATTGAATAAATCTCCAATGAGAATAGATGAAATAATAAAGTAACTGCATGAAGTTTATAAACCTATTCTTCTACTAGTAAGCCTCCACTATCTGATTCATGAGGAAAAGTGAAAAAAAAAAATGGGAATAGAAAACTACCGAAAAATGTGAGAAAATAGTATTTAAAATCCACTATATGCTAATATACAAAATATACTAATACTATGTGCCAGATAGGCTAATCCACTATTCTTCTGCTGTTAGTTGAAAGAAGTTGAACATAAGGCAAGCTCCCTTTGGATTACCTATAATTTTATTTCACATTATGTCTCTTCTTGTTATCTAAATCTAAAGCTCCTTTTTGACATTACTTCAACTCTTACAGACCCTATACTAAGTAAATGTACTTCCCAAACTCATCCTTTTTTCCTCCTCTCACCCATTCTAGAACAACTCTAATGAAAAATGAGATTATCTTGGAATATAAAATATTTTAATTCTAAATAAGGCATTTAAATTTGTTATGATTTTACTTCATAGATTAAAAACAGATTGTTTACTTATATTCTCTCAAAAGACATATCAAAAAAAGAATCATAATTACTAAAATTAAATACTGGACTTTTGACTGCAGCAATATGAGACTACATACTTTGAAAATGTTTTCCACTAAAACACAACAAAACCTAAGTAAAACATAATTTGATTACACTGTTTCACTCAACATGAGATAAGGCAAAAATCAGGCAAAATAGCTGATATATGTATATTATTGGCAGTAAACATATGTAAAAGATGGGTTGCAAAACCAGAACTGTAACGATGAGACTAAGCTTGAGGACCAACATAAGCTAGAGAAGCAGAATCTTAGTAACATAAAGAAATAAAAAGTATACACACAAACAAGTGCAAGCAACAAGGAACTAGCAATAATTATCAAGAATAGTCTTAAAAAAAACAAATGTAGCCTTCAGAAGTATAAGACAAAACTGTTTACATATAAAAACACAAGGATAGATTTTAAAAGAAATTCAAAATATATAGAGAGAAAGCTAGAAGAATGAAGAAATTTCTGAGAATGCAGCACAGGGAGATAAGAATATAAAAAATTTGAAAAAGAAGTCAAGAAATATGAAGACAGAATGTGACAGTATAACATATATCTAATTGCAGCCCTAGATAGAACAAATTTTTTAAAATGAAGGAAAGCCAATATTTACTGTAATAATGAGTAGAAGATTTAAGATATGACAAAAGACATGAATCATAACAAATACAGGAATCATAACATATTCCATAGGAAAACGAAATAACAAACTACAGGACAAAAAAGACAAAGATGAAATCTTAAAAGCAGGCAGAAAAATGAAATAAATTTGTAGATATATCTAAATAAGCATTATCTTTAGAAATTGCCTTTATAAAATAACAAGAATATTGTCTATTTTCTTATGCTAAAAAAAAACAGAACTAAGACCAGACCAAATATATATATAAATTGGGAATGTTTCATTCAGAGTTAAAGAGTTTGAAGATCTTTGTATTAGTCAAGTAATTAATTTTAGATTGTATTACATATGCATGTAAAATTTTTAAGGGTCAACACACACACACACACACACACACACACACACACACACACACAAAAGGAAAAATACATGGTAAAAATCACTGTATTTTAAAGCATGGAATAAGAAATAAAAATATGAGGGGCGCCTGGGTGGCACAGTCGTTAAGTGTCTGCCTTCGGCTCAGGGTGTGATCCCAGCATTCTGGGATCGAGCCCCACATCAGGTTCCTCCACTAGGAGCCTGTTTCTTCCTCTCCCACTCCCCCTGCTTGTGTTCCCACTCTCGCTGGCTGTCTGTCTCTGTCAAATAAATAAATAAAATCTTTTAAAAAATATGAAAAGATGAATGTAACACACAAAAAAAGATGGTAGGTGATATATCAATAATCACAAAAGGTGTAAAACAAATAAATGTAAATGAACAAAATTATCAGATAAATAAAAGAGATTATCATCTATGTGTTATTTTTTACTAGAGACAACTAAACATAACACAAAAATATTGAAAATAGAGGCATGAAAAAATGTACTTAGTAAATACTAATCAAAGAAAGAAGTAGCTATGTAATAGAAAACAGACCACAAGACAAAGCATTACCAGAAAAAGAAAAGTTTGAGGTAAAGAAAAAATATGTACAATAAACATGAATACAAGAAACGGCTCTTTAAAGAGGATTTCTTTATGTGTCACTTTCAAATCAAATTCTAGAACAAATACTTACTTATAATCCTTGAGCCAATGATGTCAATTCTTTAGGCTTATCCCAAGGAAATAGAGAGATGAACAGAGCTTTTATTTACAAAGATTGCCTCATCGGATTATTTGAAATCGAAACAGTGGAAATAACCAAAATGAGTAGACACTAGGAGATAAAATCTTATGAAATATACAAATAATGAAGTATTATAAGGACATCAAATCTAGTTTTCTGAAGAACAGATATTGTCATGAGAAATGCTTATGCTATTCCATGTAAAAAATGAATGTACAAAACTGTATATAAAATGTGTCAAATATATTAGCATTTTTACTAGAAAAAACTATATAAACTGTTACTCCAATTTTATTAAATATACACTTTATATATGTGTTATAAAAATACCAGGAGGAAATAAACACAGTATTGGTATTAAAGTTGATTTAAAATAAAAGATTGAAATCATATCATGCATATTTTCTGACCACAATGCCATGAAACATGAAGTCAACCATAAGAAAAAATCTGGAAAGACCACAAATACATGGCGGTTAAAATACATGCTATTAAACAATGAATAGGTCACCCAGGAAATCAAAGAGGAAATTAAAAGATACATGGAAAGAAATGAAAATGAAAACACAATAATCCAAAATATTTGGGATACAGCAAAAGCAGTCCTAAGAGAGAACTGCATGGCAATACTTTAAGCCTACCTTAAGAAGCAAGAAAAATCTTAAACAACCTAACCTTACACCTAAAGAAGCTAGAAAAAGAACAACAAACAAAGCCTAATGACAGGAGAAGAAGGGAAAAAATAAAGATTAAGGCAGAAATAAATGATATGGAAACTAACAACAACAACAACAACAAAAACAATAGAACAGATCAATGAAACCAGGTGCTGGTTCTTTGAAAAAATTAATGAAATTGATAAACCCCTAGCCACACTTACCATAAATAAAACAGAAGGGACCCAGATAAATAAAATGACAAATAACAGAGGAGAAATATCAACAAACACTATAGAAATACAAACAATTATAAGACAAAGAAAAACTATATGCCAACAAATTGGATAACATGGAAGAATGGATAAATTCCTAGAAACATATGAACTACAAAAACTGAAACAGGAATAAACAGAAAATTTGAACAGACTGATAACCAGCAAAGAAATTGAATCAGTAATCAAAAATCTCCCAACAAACAAAAGTCCAGAGTCAGATGGCTTCACAGTGGAATTCTACCAAACACTTAAATGAGTTAACACTATTTTTCTCAAATTATTCCAAAAAACAGAAATGGAAGGAAAACTTCCAAATTCATTCTATGAGGCCAGCATTACCTGATACCAAAACCAGATAAAGACTCCACTAAAAAAGATAACTACAGGCCAATATTCCTGATGAACACAGATGCAAAAAATCTCAATAATAATAGTAGCAAACCAAATCCCAACAATACATTAAAACAATCATTCTCCACAAACAAGTGAGATTTATTGCAGGGATTCAAGGGTGGGTTAATATTTGCAAATCAATCAACTTGATACACCACATTAATAAAAGAAAGTATCAGAGCCATATGATCCTTTCAATAGATGCAGAAAAAGCATTCAATCAAATACAATAGTCATTCATGATAAAAAAAAAAAAACCCTCAATAAAGTAGAATTAGAGGGAACATACTTCAACATAATGGAGGCCATATATGAAAAACCCACAGCTAATATCATCCTCAATGAGGAAAAACTGAGAACTTTTCTGTCAGGAACAAGACAGGGATGCCCATTGTCACCACCATTATTTAACATAGCACTAGAAGTCCTAGCCACAGAAATCAAACCAAAAAAATAATAATAATAATAAATGGCATACAAATTGGCAAGGAAGAAGTCAAACTTCTCCTATTTGTGGATGACATGATATTTTAGATAAAAAACTCTAAAGACTCCACCAAAAAACTGCTAGAACCAATAGATGAATTGAGTCAAGTCACAGGATACAAAATCAACATACAGAAATTGGTTGCATTTCTATACATCAATAATGAAGCATTAGAAAGAGAAATCAAGGAATCAATTCCATTTACAATTGCACTATAACCATAGGATACCTAGGAATAAACCTCACCAAAGAGGTGAAAGACCTGTACTCTAAAAACTATAAAACACTGATGAAAGAAATTGGAGAAGACACAAAGAAATGGAAAGGCATTCTATGCTCATGGATTGGAAGAACAAATATTGTTAAAATGTCTATACTATCTGAAGCAATCTACACATTTAATGCAATCTTTATCAAAATACCAACAACATTTTTTACAAAGCTAGAACAAATAATCCTAAAATTTGCAACCTTGAAAAAGAAAAGCAAAGGAGGCATCACAATTCTGGACTTCAAGTTATATTATAAAACTGTAGTGATCAAAACAGTATGGTACTGGCACAAAAACAGATACATAGATCAACAGAACAGAATAGAAAACCCAGGAAGGAACCTAAAACTCTATGGTCAACTAAACTTCAACAAAGCAGGAAAGAATATCCAATAGGAAAAAGACAGTCTCTTCAACAAATGGTGTTAGGATAATTGGACAGAAATCTGCAAAAGAATGAAACTGGACCACATCCTACACCATCCACAAAAATAAATTTGAAATGGATGAAAGACCTAAATGTGAGACCTGAAACCATAAAAATCGTAAAGGAGAACACACCAGTAACCTCTTTGACATCAGCCAGAGCAACTTTTTTCTAGATATGTCTCCTGAGGTAAGGGAAACAAAAGCAAAAATAAACTATTGGGACTTCATCAAAATAAAAAGCTCCTGCACAGCAAAGGAAACAATCAACAAAAGTAAAAGGCAACTTCCAGAATGGGAGAAGTTTTTGCTAAAGACCTATCTAATAAATGGTTAGTATCCAAAATATATAAAGAACTTATATAATGCAATACCCAAAAATGAATAATCCAATTAAAAAATGGGGAGAAGGGGTACCTGGGTGGCTCAGTCAGTTAAGCATCTGCTTTCAGCTCAGGTCATGATCCTGGGGTCCTGGGATCAAGCCCCACACTGGGCTTCTAGCTAAGCGGGAAGCTTGCTTCTCCCTCTCTCTCTCTCTGCCCCTCCCCCTGTTCATGTTCTCTCTCTCTCTCTCTCTCAAATAAATAAATAAAATTTTAAAAATATATATAAAAAGTGGGGAGAAGACATGAATAGACATTTTTCTAAAGACATACAGATGGCCAAAAAACACATGAAGACATGTTCAACATCCCTCTTCATCAGGGAAATACAAATCAAAGCTACAAGATAAAACTCACACCAGTCAGAATGGCTAAAATTAATACTATAAGAAATAACAGGTGTTGCCAAGGATGAGTATAAAGGGGAATGCTCTTACACTGTTAGTGGAAATGCAAACTGGTGCAGTCACCCTGGAAAACAGTATGGAGGTTCCTCAAAAAGTTAAAAATAGAAGTACCCTATGATCCAGCGATCACACTACTAAGTATTTACCCAATGAACACAAAAATACTAATTCAAAGAGATACATGCACTCTGTTGTTTATAGCAGCATTATCAACAATAGCCAAATTATGGAAAGAGCTCAAATATCCATCAGCTGATGAATGGATAGTGAAGATGTGGTGTGTGTGTATTAGTGGAGTATTACTCAGCCATAAAAAAGAATGAAATCTTGCCAGTGGCAATGACATGGATGGAGGTAGAAAGTATTATGCTACGCAAAATAAGTCAGTCAGAGAAAGACAAATATGATATGATTTCACTCACATGTGGAATTTAAGAAACAAAACAAATGATCATACTGGGGAAAAGAGGAAAACCAAGAAACAGAATCTTAACTAATAAAGAACAAACTCATGGTTTTACCAGAGGGGAGGCTGGTGCAGAGATGGGTGAAATAAGTGATGGGAATAAGTAGTACACTTCTGATGTGCACTGGATGTTGTATGGAAGCGTTGAATCACTAAATTCTATACCCGAAACGAACATTACACTTCATGTTAACTGGAATTTAAATTAAAATATATAAATAAATAAACAGGAAATATTCCCCATCTTATTCAAAGATACTACTGTTACAAAAGGACAATGACTAAAAAGAGAAATTAAGGGCCAATTTTATTCATAAAATAGAGTAAACATCTTTAAAAAAAACAGTGAATTAGATGTATAAATCAGATAACGTATAATGAATAAGTTTAATCACAAGAGTGAAAGAGAATGTTTACATTAGAAATTCTGTTACTTATCACATTAAAATATTAATGGGGAAAATCACCACAAAAGCAGAAAACTCAATATTTATTCTTAATAAAATCAATTTTAACACATGAGCATGATAAAAAAATTACCACTCATTTATTTTTACCAAAATTAACACTAACTCATGATAAAGCACAAGTAAACAAACTTAGCAAACATGGAAACAAAGGTTAACTTTTTTAGCCTGATAAAGAATATCTACCAAAGGCTTATAATTACTATCATTTGCTTATGTTGAAACATCATATTCATTACTTTTAAAATCAAGAGCAGAATAAGAATGCCCTCTCCAACCATTTTCACTCAACAACTTTCTAGATGTCTTAGACCATGCACAAAGATAAATATACATAAAATTCTGTAGGTTTGGAAAAGGAAAATCACAACCATCATTATTCATAGATATCATTATAAACAAAAATTAAAAAAAAAACAGAAACAAACTTTTCAAAGGGAAACTTTAGCAAGATAACTGTATTTAAGTTCAACCTAGAGTAATCAATTTCAGGTCTACAGCATGTCTAACAGCAAGGAACATTTTTTTTTCACCTATGCATTGACTCAAATACAAATATTTATGGATACTTACTATTTGCCAGTCATGTTTTTGGCACTGGGAATATACTAGTAAATAAAACAGATAAACATCCCTGCTTTCATGGAGCTTACATTCTAGGGAAGAAAAGGTACAATAAGCAAGTTAATAAGTAAAACACAGATATGTAAGAGAAAGATATGTAAGACATGTATGGAGGGGGGAAAAAAGCAGGAAAGAGGCCGAGAAAGGATTAGGGAATGAGGGGCAGCATTAAAATTTAGATTGGGTGGCTATAGCCAGTCTTTTTTTAAGGAGATATTTGATTAAAGCTTTAAAGCAAATGAGGGGATGAGTCATTTGGATGTCTGAGGGAAGAATGCAGGCAGAGGAAACCTCAAGTAAAAAGCCTAAAGGCAGGGGCATGTGTAGAGGGTTCTACAAACAGGTAGGTGGCTAGTGTGGCCACAGATGAGTCAAAGATGGGAGAATAGCAGGAAATGAGATCAGAGAGTTAAAATAAGGCCACCATGTAGAGCATCAGAGGCCATAACAACTTCGCTTAAGACAGAATGCCACTAGAAAATTTTAAGCAGAAAAATGTTATGGACAGACTTATGTTTTAAGAGAATCACTCTGACTGCTGCGTTCAAAGAAGACTAAAAGAAAACAAAGACAAAGCAGAGAGACCAGTTAAAACACTATCGCAATAATCCAAACTAGAGATGATGAAAACAAAAACTAAAGAACAGAGAGCAACAGTGTTAGTAGCAAGGAAAGATGAAAGTGTGGATATTTTTCAAAGATAGACCCAAAATAGTTTCTTTTCATATCTGATGTCAAGTGTGTGAGAGAGAAATGACTCAAGGGTAACTCCAGAGTTTTCTGGTTAAGTAACTAGAGGAATGGAGTTTCCACTAATTAAGATGGAGAAAACTCCAGAAGATAGAGCTTTAGTGGAGACCTGATATCTAACTGCACATGTCAAATATGCAGTGGGATGTACAAAACTAGAGTTTAGAAAGAGATCTCAGTATAAGATGTGAATTAAGGAGTTGTTAACATATAGGTAATTTAAAACCATGAGACTAGATGAGGTCACCTACAGAGTGGTGGCAGCAAACAGAAGACTCCCTAGACCTGAGCTCTGGAAAACCTCAACATGCAGGAATTGGAGAGATGAGGTTCAAACAGCAAAGGAAATGAAAAATTATGGCACCTATCTCCAATATCAAGGCCTAGGAAGAAACCAGTAAGTGAATGAGACTGGAACAGGATCACTAAAGCAGAGGCTATCAAGGAACTGAAAGTCCAGAGTCATGAAGAATTATAAAGCATGAAAAATTATAGCAGGAATCATTTTTAGAAAGTGACAATATCATAAGGATTTTTTAATTTAAAAAAAAAAAAAAAAAACCTGAGAAGTGCCTGTATTAAAAGTGATAGTGAGTAGGATAATCCGATGATATGAGAGTCAAGGCAGATTGTATTCATGAAGGAAAGAGGAGAAAGGGACTTGAAAGCAGAAATAAGAAGCACAGGGGACATTTATCTCAACTCCACATCCAACGTTATGGTTGAGTGGAGAGAAAACAGTTACCCTTAAGATCGCTACGGGACAGGGTGAGCTGGAGTTGGCTCATACTGGCTTACTTTTTTTAAAGATTTATTTATTTATTGAGACAGAGAGAGAGAGAGAACATGAGCAAGAGGGGCAAAGAGAGAGGGAGAGAGAGAATCCCAAGCAGACTTCTGCTGAGTGTGGGGCCCATTGTGAAGCTCAACCCCAGGACCCTGATATCATGACCTGAGCCAAAAACCAAGAGTCAGACACTTAACTGACTGCCCACCCAGGCAACCCTAGCTCACACTGGCTTATAATTGCTCACTGTGGACATCAATTTCCAACTCCACACTTGGCAAATTATGATGGAAGATGAATGACTTTGATGTATTTATAGCAAAGAAACTGGAAAAAAAAACAACAAGTCGAGGGTTTTGTTTGTTTCTTCTTCCAAAGAGCTGACTGTTAAATATTTACTAGTACCCCCTGGCTGCAGGAGAAACTATAACTAGGGAAAACCTAGATTTCCATTAGCACAGAAGGGGAAGGTAACATTCACAGAAGTTAAAAATACAAAGAATTTTGCTGACCAGTAATCTTGAGTTGCAAACAGTACATACAAAAAGTTTCAGGAGTCAGGAGAAGTAAGGAGAGACTGGGTAGAAAAAGTGATACAAGGAAATGTAGGGAGAATCAGAATTCTGGAGCTAATGAACTGGGAGTCCTGAACTGCTTATAAACACTAAAAAGAACACAGATACAAGGTATGAGTGTTGAAGAAGTACAGGATTAAGGATGGGCAGGCCAGGAACATGTGTTGCTCAGAATCTCCCATTTGGCTCCTGATGACAGAAGCACGTCCTGTAGATGGGCGGTCTTATTCTGTGTACTTGGGCACTCTGTCCTCTCCTGTCAATGGTGTCCTATAGAGGTATGGTCTTACTCAAAGTTTAAGAGTTCCCTCTCCACCCCTGCTGATAGAGGAGGCGTGGAGTCGGACAGAAGGTTGATCTTGCACTGAGCTCAGAGGCTCCTTCTTGATTTCTGTTGAAGGAGGCCTCAAAGCCGACAAAGGGACAGGTTATTTATTTTAACTACTTGTACATATCATTTATAATAGCAAAAAATTATAAAGCACTTGGAATTACATTTAGCAAAAACATATACAAGATCTGAATGAAGAAAGTATAAAAATGTTACTGAAAAATACTAAAGAAAATCTAATATATGGGGAGATAAACCATGTTCATTCATGCATCAAGCACTCAGTACCATAAAGATCCTAATTATCATTACGGAGATCTATAAAACCTAAGCTATTTCAATAAAAGTCCCTAGCAATGTTTTTGGAAATTTGACAAGCCTATTTTAAAATATACAGATAATTACAGAATAACTAAAATTGTTCTGAAGAACATACATAAGGTTGAGAAAAGTGCTCTCAGATATATCCAAACTTATTAAAAATTACAATAATTAAAACGTATGGTACTTCCACATGAGTAAACAATGAAACATAGTATAAAACAAAGCCACATATATCTAGAAACCCATGGAAACAAGTTAAATGACAGAGTTGATACTGCAGGCCACGGGGAAAAAAGAAAAACCATATGATAAATTGTGCTAGGACAAACAATTATCTTAATGAAACAAAAAAAATTAGATTCCTACTTCATTCCACATTTTTTAAAAAACTGATTTCAAGGTAATAAAATATTTTAAATTGGGAAGCAAAATTTTATGAACACATGTCCAGTCCAAACTAGACAGTATAGATTCATCTCTCTCCCTATTTTTCCCTGCAAAGTACAACTATAAACCCTGAAATAATGCAAGACAACCCAAGTGGAACTCTGAAGAGTGGAAATAAGACAATAAACTGGTTAGAGATGCCAGGATTGGAGAAATAGTGTAGCCACAGGATATTTGACTACCTCCCACTCGAAGAAAAGAAGATGATACAGGTCCAACCCCTAACCTAGCAAAAAAAGGTAACGTGTTCTCTGATCATGATCAAATCAAACCAGAAATCAATAGCAAAAAGACAAAAGGAAAATCTCTTGAATGCACAGAAATTATACAACATACTTCTAAATAATCCATGGGTCTAAGAGGAGGTCTCAAAGGAAATAAAAAGAAAAATATATAGAACTGAAAGAAAATGAAATTGCAACATATCAAAATATGTGAGATGCAGCTAAAGCAGGCTGAGAGGGAAATTTATAGCATTATATGCTTACATTACAGAAGAGGAAATGTCTTGAATTACTAACCTAAGTTTCTACCTCAAGAAAGAAAAAGAAGAGCATTAAGAAACTCAAAGCTAGAGGCCCCTGGGTGGCTCAGTTGGTTAGGCATCTGCCTTCAGCTCAGGTCATGATCCCAGGGTCTGGGATCGAGCTCTGCATTGGGCTCCCTGCTCAGTGGAGAGCCTGCTTCTCCCTGTCCTCCCCACTCTTGCTTTCTCTCACTGTCTCTCTCAAATAAATACATAAAATCCTAAAAAAAAAAAAAAAAAAAAAAAAAAAGAAAGAAAGAAAGAAAGAAAGAAAAGAAACTCAAAGCTAGAAGAATAAAGGAAATAATAAAGATGATAGCAGACATCAGTGAAACTGAATATAGGCAAATAATTCAGAAAATCATGAAAAAAAAGCTAGTTTTTTTTAAGAAGTTAGTAAAATTGATAAAACTCTTTTCTACCATGATCGACAAAATTAAAAAGGGAGAAAACACAAATAGCCAATATCAAGAATGGAACAGAAACTATCACTATAGATCCTGTAGTCATTAAAAGTATAATAAGGGAATACTATAAAGAACTTTACACAGAGTATAAATTTAGCAACTTAGAAAAGACCAATTCCTCAAAAAACACAAACTACCAAAATCCAATTAAAATAAAATAACCTGAGGTCCTAAAACTATTAAAGAAATTGAATTTATAATTAAAAGAAATCCTCAAGCCTAGATGATTTCTTTTATTTAAAAAAAAATATTTTTAAAGATTTTATTTACTTGAAAGAAAAAGAGAGAAAGGCAGAGAGAGCACGAGCAGAGGGAGAAGCAGAAGGTGAGGGGACAAGCAGGCTCCACACTCAAAGCCCAATGCAAGGCTCGATCTCACCTCTCTGAGTTCCTGACCTGAGCCAAAATCAGGAGTGGAGGCTGAACTGACTGAGCCACCCAGGCACCCCCAGATGGTTTCATTAGAGAATTCTGGCAAATATTTTTAGAAGAATTAGCAACTACTCAGCAATAAAGAAAGGAAAAATTATTGATCTATGCAACAGCTTGGCTGAATCTCAAGAGAATTATGCTGAGTGTAAAAGTCATCCCCCCGTGTTAAATGCCATATAATTACGTTTAAATAACAACCTTGAAATGACAAAAGTATAAACACAGAGAACACATTAGTGGTTGTCTAGGGTTGAGAATTAGGGGGAGTAATTTTATATGATTATAAAAGGGCAACACTAGGAAACCTTGTGGTGGTGGAAATGTCCCATACTCTGATTGTATCAATGCCAATATCCAGATTGTGATATTGTATTTTGGTTTTTCAAGATGTTACCATTGGAAGAAAGCCGATAAAGAGTGCACAAGATCTCTTTATTTCTTACAAGTGCACACGATTCTACAACTATCTCAAAATAAAAAGGTTAGTCTAAAAAAACTACAGAGATATTACTGGAACAGTAAAATTTAAATAAATTCTGTAAATTAAATAATAGTATTGTAAAAATTTTGATTTTTTTAATAGATTTATTTATTTTAGAGAGAGAACATGAGTGGGAGGGGCAGAGGGACAGGGAGACAGGATCTCAAGCAGACTCCACGCTGAGTGTGGAGCCTGACCCTGACGCAGGGCTCTATTTCACACCATGAGATCACAACATGAGCCAAAACCAAGTCTGACACATAACCGACTGCATCACCCAGGCGCCCCTACATATTGATTTCTTGATTCAAATAATTATATTGTGTTAATGTAATACAGCATCTATGTGTTTAGGAATTATGCACTAAAATATCTGGTTAAAGGGGAAAATAAATAATATGCAAATAAAAAAAACACAAGCATAGCATTCTGACCTTGGGATAGGAAAGAATCTCTTAAGCACTGTCAATAGTCTTCCATAATAGAAAGTATTAATAAATTTGACTACATTAAAATAAAGAACTTTTTGTGTTTTTTAAATAAAATTGTGTATATTCAAGATATAAAGCATGACAAAATGAACAATTATTCATTAAAAGATACTATGAAGAAATAAATATAAGTCACCATCTGGGACAAGATACCTGCATTCATGTGACTGATCAAGGAATTATTATCTAAGAAATATTGCAAATATACTTAAAAAGAACAACCTAATTGAAAAAAATCAAAATTTATGAAATGATATTTCACAGAAGCTAACATATGAATAACCCATAAATAAAAGAGAACATGTTTAATTTAACTAATCAGAAAAATTAAGACCCAATAGGTAACGTATTTTACTAATTAGATTGACAAAAATTAAAAACATTGGCAATACCAAGTGCCAGAAAGGAAAGAGTAATAGAAACTGTGTGTGTGGGTTTGTTAACATGTTCAACTAATTTGGAAAAGAATATGACACCATACAGTAAAATCTTTATCCCCAATAACACAGCAATTCCACTCCTGTATTAGTATCCTACAGAAAATCTTGCATATGGGCACTTGGAGATATACAAGAATATTTCTGGAAGCATTGTTTATTAGACCAAGACTTTGGGAAGAAATTGAATATGTGTTAATAACAAGATGGAAAACTAAATAGTGGAATGAAATACAGCGACATATGGCAACATGGAGGAATCTTAGAAACAAATGCCAAATGAAAAACCAAGTTGCAGACGACTACTACATAGTGTGTAACTAACATTTACGTTATTTATACATATTTATAATATATAATAATATATATTTATGATCAAATATATACATAATATATTTAAATTAAATAAATATTACTTGAACATATTTATTTTTTTAATTGTGAAATATTTAATCCACAAATTCACAATTTTTCATAAAGTATTACTTTTAAATATAGATAATACAGATAGTGACTGAAGTTTCCAAAATGTAAAATCCTGAGCATATTTTCATTGCAATCTCATTTTTGTATTTTCTAAATGATCCACACTTATGCATAATTCAAAATAAATAGTATAGTTTAAAACCTGAGAATAATTAGTACTTCTTAATTGCTTTTATTGATTCATATTTATTTCTTTTTATGTAAGCAGAATATATTTAGTGTAATAATGTATTTCTATTTATTTGATTTTCTACTCAGAATTATAAACAAGTTGTCTTAATCCTTATGTATTTAACATGGCATGGTATTATAAATAAATATTTGACTAATATATTTCCTCAGGGATTTTTAATGCATTATTATTTCGACTGGTGAAGACATTCAACATTATCAAATTATAGGCAATAAAATTCCCATTTGCACATGGTTGTAGACTTTTTAATACCTTCCACATTTTCACACTCTAAAGAAAATGCAAAACTAATTTCCTTAGCAACTTTATGTCTGATAAATAGACTGATATAACATCCTAATGTAAGATTCACAGTTACTAACAAAATGTCAGCCAGATCCTTGATTAATGCTAGTCAAAATGAGGCTTAGGCAAAAAATAATAATGACTACTGTACAGCAATATTCAAGAATACTATACAAACTGCAACTAGACTCACTCTAATACAAAGTATCTGCATGTAAGTGCATCTAACTGCTCTTGAAGTACACCATTAGCATGCTCAGTGTGGCATAACAGAAGATGACATACACTGTCTTATCAGAGCTAAAGGAACCCTTTCTCTCCTTTTCACATTTTATCATTATAGTTAATAAACTATAATCTATACAATCATTGGTGAATGTCATGACAAAGATATGAATTAAGATCAGTTTTTAATTAAGTGAAGCAAAATACTGAATAGCCTCTAAAGAAGTTGAGACTTGTGTACAATCTTTATGGCTATACCAGCACTTTCAAATATGTAACAGGAAATATGCAAACAATAGAACATCAGAATTAGCCTTTATCATGCTCTAATTTTCGTATCTCCATATATAATCTGAATTAGGGAAACTACACTGATAATCTAGAAAGCCACTGCAAAATGTTTCAAGTCATTATATAATGAAGTGAGAAAAATGCTTAAAAGGAATGAATTTGGAAGTCTTTGACAGACTTCTAGTCAGAGTTACCAATATCATATTTAACATAAAAGAATAAAATGGTATTAACAATTAATTATTATTTATCTTTGGTAGATAATCTTTCCTACCAAAACACTGTATTTTTATAAGTATAAATTCTGTGATAGGTACTGTGCTAGGTATATTACACATATTATTTTATTGCATCATGACAAAAACCCTTCGATGCACATAGTATTCTTCCCAGTTTACAGAGATGGAAGCACAGAAGTTAAGTAATTTGCCCAGGTTTGTACAAGTAATGCAGTGGTAGACCTGAATTTCAGATACAGATTAGGCTTCAAAATAATTCACAATCTAAAACATTTCTGCCAAAGTACATGCTACACTATGTTAACAGATGCCATGCTGAAGGAAAAAGGATTACAGCAGTTAACTTATGCAAGGGTAGTTATAAAAGTACTAAATTAAGGCTGAAAAATATCTTTCTGCTCCCTAACAGAAGATATATACATATATATTGATATAAATATATTCATATATATATCATTTCTGAATATATAAAAGAAGTTAAGATAAATAGGAAAATATGAAAATCATCCATATCTTATGAGAAAGTAGTTTAATAGCTATATTGGTATTAAAAGCTAAGCTGTGATAAGCTATTCTTACAGAACATGTATTATTAATAAACTTATAAAATTAAATGATTAAAAAATAAGGTAACAAAATGTTAACTGCAATTAAAAGCCATTTTAATGGAAATACTTACACTTTACCTAAAGATTTTTCTTATAATAAGCTTGAAATAATTGTTGCTAAACCAGCTGTTGCCAGGGTAAATAATCTAAAAAATTTTAGCAAAGATTTTTAAATTACTCCTTCAATAAAATTTTTTAATTTCTTTAAATATGAAGATAATATGACTATTTCCCAAATATAAGAATTTCTCTTAACTTTGAACATTTAAGTTATAAAATACTTTGAAATTTTTTTGTATGTATGTACTGTTTAGATATCCTTCCCAACATATCCTCTGTCCCTATCTATCTGGAGAATATCTACTTTTTTCATAATATCTTTATAATACTTTGAAACAGGGTTTCCAGTAAAAACATATGTCTGTTTCATGTAGAAGCATAAAAAATAAGATTTTTTCATTTAAAAAAGAATGTCTGTACTCCAATCCAAAAGAGAGCAAGCATTAAATCAGGTAGTAAAAAGATGGAAGGAGCAAGGTAGCAGTCCCTTATCTTTCTTAATTTACTTCCCACTTTCTTGAAATACTTTCAATGGTACTGTTTTTGTTTTGTTTTTCATTTTTCCTGCATGATCACTGAATACATAGTTCAAGACACAAGGTAAGTAGTAAGTTTTTAATACATAAAAATTATATAAAAATTGTATTTGTAAGCTTCAGGGAGTCATTAAAACAGCAGAGCTGAACTTCAGTGGATGTCATATAACTCTGTTTTTCCCTCAATGAAAAATAAATTCTACACATAAATATTACCTTTCAGAACTATTAAAATCTACATGGAATTGTTCCATTCTGCTTCTCTTTAATAAATATTTTGGCACATTGAAAATTTCACATGTATAATAACCATTCAAAGTCTCAATAAAGTAGTATTTTTCCTCTTAACTGTGACTTATGTGTTTGCAAAGTATCCAATTAATTGTATAATGGCTCTAAATTCCTTTAGAGTAAAATATATTTCACAGATAGAAGGAAATTATGTTATAATATATAGCTATCTTTACAAAAACAAACCCATCGACTATTTTAGCAACCCCACTGATTACCTTAAAGACAAAAGAAAACTGCTTTCCCGGTATTGACTCAAATTGTTTCCTTAATTAAAAAAAAAAAGTTTAAACTATAAGAATTAGCTTTAAAGCATATAATCTCATTTTTTTAAAGATTTTATTTTTATTTTTTTATTATAATAACATTTTTTATTATGTTAGTCGCCATACAGTACATCCCTGGTTTTTGATGTAAAGTTCGATGACTCATTAGTTGCGTATAACACCCAGTGCACCATGCAATATGTGCCCTCCTTACTACCCATCACCAGCCTATCCCATTCCCCCATCCCCCTCCCCTCTGAAGCCCTCAGTTTGTTTCTCAGACAACAAAGGATTTTATTTTAAAGTAACCTTTACACCCAACATGGGGCTCAAATTCACAACCCCGAGATTAAGAGTCACAGGCTCCACTGATTGAGCCAGCCAGGTGCCCCAAATATAATCTCATATTAACTCAACTTTATAGAAGGAATTTTATAATGTTATAGAACTACATAATGTAACTAATATGGCATATTAGGAAGCCACATACCTAACTAGTTTGAGAAGTAAAAAAATACAATTGTTTAAGGAAGACCAATATATAGTGGCAAAGTTTCAGAAAGAAATACTTAATGCCACACAGAGGGGATTACTGGAGGACAGTCTAGAAGGCTGCTAAGGTAGTCCATGAAGACCAGTTTTAGAAGGGTGGGAAGGAAAATTAAAAGGAAAAAGAAGCAATGAAATTGGTGGTTTGGGGGTGGTTTTAAAAGAAAGCCCCTCATAATCTCCATCAGATCCCCCAAATTCAACCAAAATAAACATTTAACAAGTAAATTTGTTCTGCAAGTGAAACTTCTAGATACGTTCCTTAGGCCCTTTCCCACAAGTTCTGTTTTGTTTTGTTTTATTATGATATGTTAGTCACCATACAGTACATCATTAGCTTTTGACGTAATGTTCCATGATCTCTTGTTTGCGTATAACACGCAGTGCCCCATGCAATACATGCCCTTCTTAATACCCTTCACCAGGCTAGCCCATCCCTCCACCCTCCTCCCCTCTAAAACCCTGTTTCCCGGAGACCATAGTCTCTCATGGTTCGTCTCCCACTTTGTTTCCCCTCCCCCTTTATTTTTCCCTTCCTTCTCCTAATGATCTCCCTGCTATTCTTTATGTTGCACAAATAAGTGAGACCATATGATAATTGTCTTTCTCTGCTTGACTCACTTCACTTAGCATAATCTCCTCCAGTTCCATCCATGTTGATGCAAATGTTTAGTAATCATTCTTTCTCATAGCTGAGTAATATTCCATTGTATATATGGACCACATCTTGGTCCAACAAGTTTTTAACTCCTAGTTCTCCACTCCCCACCCCCATCCCCATATAGAAACTCGGAACTTGTCAAGTAATGTGAGTACAACACTAATGAGAGAGTAGGAGACACCAGAAGGACGGGATCAAAAATCATGCCATAATTTTGAACTGAATGAATTGGTAGAATGTAGACACTATTAAAAGCCATCTCAAAAATGAAGAAATTAGCCTATTTGGGAAATAAGATGAGATTTGTAAATTAAGTCATGTTAATTTTGAGGTAATGGTAATAGTTCAGAATGGAAATTTCTGTAGATAGCTAAATTATTGCTATAAAGCTACAATATGATAATATGAATGTTTGAAAATCATCAGCAAAGAAGTTATATTGAAAATAGATTATAAGTTAGGAAATTCACTTTAGGAAAACCAACTCTAATTATAACACAGATTTTATGGAGAAAATTAATTTATTCTGAGTACCAAAAAGAATTTAAGAATACAACCCAATTTAATTTGAGCCATCTATGGTACTTGTGAAATTAATATTCTTTTTAAAAGTTTTATTTTGATAGCAACAGCATAATTTTGTTGAAAAGCATGAAGAAAAACATTCATGGCAGATATTACTATGAAGAAATCTGAGACTGGAAAATCTTGAGTCTTCAGATTTCCTTGAGCTCTCTGGACCTGCAAAAATAACCTGTTCCTCCCTGTTAAAGGCTAGTATGCCTTCCTTGACCAAAGGCAATTTTATCCCCTGCCTTGCAAGGCAACTCATGCTCCTCCTACAATATATCCCCCACTTCCTCTCTGGCTAACTGACTGAAATCCATTTAAGTCACAATAAAACCCAGCCAGGGAAGTATTGCCTCTGTTAAAAGAGAAAAAGAACTATACCCAAAGGAACTACAGGAACTAGCCAATATGTACCTGTGGGTGCCAAGAGAATATTGCAGGTCTGGACCCTGAGGCTTTTGAAACAAGGGAGGTAGAACATAAAGTTGTACAAGGGAGAGTTTATTAATATTAAAGCATTCTCCTATGAATTAGTAGCATGGCAAGGACCCCCATGTTAATATGATGCTAGGATAGCTCTTACAAACTTAAAAAAAAAAAAAAAATGATGGCCTAACTAAATGAAATAGACATGCCAAAACTACCATGCATGACAAATAATGCAAAAAGGATCAAAAGAAAGAAGTGAGCATGAGAGAATAGATATACCATGGAGGCTGAAAAGCCCAAAGAATGACCAGAAGATACACCAACTACAAAACCATTAAGGATTGTAACTGTAAGAGGGGCAGCAACATCACTGAAAAGCTCAGTTGTGACTCTCCTCTAGAATGATGGTAGATATTACCAGAGAATGTAGCTCCTTTAAAGCAATGGGGATGAGAGGAGCCTGATAAAGAGAGGCCAGGTGGGAGCACTCAGGGGTCAAAAGCACGGTAGGCACAATTATGAAAAAGAGCAGAGTAGCTGTCAGGAGAGCCTAATCCACAGAGAGCTAGGGAGACAGTTACTACAACATAATACCTCAAAGGCTAGGACAATGAGAAGCCACTTCTGTATAAACAGAAGAAATCAATAATGAATCATTAGGATGCTAAGGGCAGCCACTTCCATAAAAAGACACAATTTCTTGCCTGGTTTTCAGACCTGAGCCAGTTTTCCAGTCATTGAACCTACTGACTGAAGAAGTGGTCAGTTACAATGTTAGTCTAAAAATAACAATACGCAAGGTTGTTCTTGCATAGCCCATGGAAATCAAGAGTTCACAGAAATGGAAGTAGCCCCTCTCATTATCATGTCTAATAACCAACCAACAAAGATGTTGCTTCCTGCCCCAAAACTTTGGACTCTGCTATTGGATGGCTTAATTCAAAATGAAAGAATGCTTCTAGTGTGGCATATAAAGAAGGCACCATTCAATTAAAAGTTAAGTCTGCCATCTAGTGATTCAAGTATCTCTGTGATCGCTTGGTACTCTTTGACAGGACTGCTGCTTAAATGGTGGATATGGAGAGTACCCTCTGGAACTCAGCAAAAAATCTGGGTCACATGTTATTACTTCCATGTTAACTAGTAGATGTCAATGGAAAACTACAACAATTCAAGATAGCAGGATTACTAAATACTCACACCCTTTGAGATTGAAGATACAGGTCAGCTCACCAGATAAAGACCTCAAAACAGGCAAAATCCTGGCTAAGCAAAGGCAAACACTAAATGAGCACTAAAAAAAGAAGCAGCATTATTAACTACATATCATGACTGGAAGCAGATTGTTTAGCTATGAGCATTTTTGTGTTATATATAAACATTTTTTTTTGCTTATACCTCCCCTAGCATTATGTGTTGGAAGTTCCTTCTCTCATATTCTACATCCCTTACCTGGTTCCAACTCCTACTAGACAGCCTCCTACTTAATAGTCCTCCTACCAAATGCCGTTTTGTGTCTCCAACACAAAAGATGGTGGCAGTGTTCTGCTGTTGCTAATCTCTGGGTAGTCACCCTGTCCCCTATTTGACATCTCAGTTCTTCAATCACTTGTGTAACCAATTCCATGTATTAAAGTTACCGTGTTCAAAAGATCTAAAATAGTTCTTCCCTGACTTAAGCCGTAAGTGTTTTCCTGATTTTGCCTGAATGAAGAAGCAAAACATCAGAAAAATTCATTAAATAACTGCTTTCAGAATTGCAAAAGAAATCATTCTTTTGTCTCTATTTCTTCCTCACTTTTATACAGAGGACACATGATAATGCTTCTGCATGTAGACTAAAACCAAAGAACTCCCTAAATTAGGCAGACTACCTTGGGAGATACAGGACTGGAAAGAAAAGCAAAGCTGGAAATGACACTAAAGTAACCCCTGCCACCAAGACACACACAAAGATCTGGCAACTTACATGGAAGAGAGGGTGACAGGATATGAGTGTAGGGTGTGGGAGAGGAAATGCAGCCTCAGTAAAATATACCAATGTGTTTCAACCCCAATGTTCCAAAATTGCTCTATCTACTTTGGCCACTGTTGGTGCTAAAGTCTGCCCAGCCTCCCTGCCTCCTCTACTCCAATGTCCCTGGCAGCTGACTCTCTCATCCACTTACAGTGAGCCCACAGTCAGCCCTAACACATCTATCAATGCAGAGGAAACTCATGCCAGTTTGGAATTTTGATTATGACAGAGAACTAAATTCTTTAATTACTAACCTGCGATAATTCTATAGCTTAGTCTAGTCACTTCATAAATATGAATTTTCAACCAAGGATCCCTAGTCATTTGAATAAAAATAATAAATTATAATAGTAAAACAAAATGTAAGATGAGGATGAAGACAGACTGTGGAGGAAAGAATTTGAAGAGATTAAACTCATTTTTTAAAAAGTCTATTGCCTTCAAGGAGATAGAAATAAAATTATACCTATGAATGAATAACGGGCTTCTATGAGAAAGGCCTTATTGGAGAACAAGACATAATCCTGGAAGTGGAGAAGAGAATTATCAAAATAACAATGGTGATAAATCAGATAAAGCCAATTCCTAAGCAGTTAAAAAGGCAAAGTTTAGAAGATATATCAGAATGCAAAATAGACAAACAGATGGAAAATATAGTGGAAAAGTTAAAGTTTATGAAATATTGATTATAAGTCTAAAATTATCTATTGGGAATTTCATAAAAAGCAAGAAGAAACTATGGATTCAAAAAATAATAAAAAAGAAATTCCCTAAGCTAAAGGAGAACATTAGTCTTGAAACTGGAAAGTTCTTCTCTGTGTTATATGAGATATGAAAAACAAACACAAAAAAATAAAAGCTCATCAAGCTACATTCAGCTGAAATTTGACAACTCTTAAATAATAAAAATACTTAAAAATACTTAAAAGATTATACAGAAAAGAATGATGGGGAAATTAAATTAGAAGTTACACAAAAGCACCAAGATTCAATACTTTCTATAGTCCAATGGAAGTATTAGACCATTTACAAAAATTTTAAAAGATTTAACTAAAAATAGTTGACACTTTTCAACTTTTTACACACATTAAAGATGTAGGAGGGTTAAGAGATGCAGAGTATATGTAACAAGGATTTCTTTAGAGAAAGCCCTCATGTGTGTCCTACCCCTCCAAGAGAAGCACAGGGCAGGAATATCATAGTCACAAACCCAGTGTATGAGCCACTAACAGGGCCTGCCAGGAGCTGAATGTTTGTTCTTTGCAGCTGGAAAACACAATGGATCTGTGCCAAATGTGCAGTCCACAACAGCAAGGTAAAGAACTTACTGAGGGGAAATACTGTGTGTCCTTTTAACAATGGATCACAGGGGAATGAAACCCAGGGACCAGAATATGATACTAGTAGAAATATTGGCCTAAAATTGTTTTTAAAAATATCTAAAGGGCAGCCTGGCAGGGAAAAGAGACCCAAGTAGAAAGAAACAATAAACTGTACCACTAGAGGTAATATGGTAGCTGGCCCAAGGGGAAGCACTGGCCCAGGAAAAGAAGTTCCTTAGAAGAGTTGGGAGGGGATTTGGAAGAACTCATGATAGTGCCCATGAGAGCAACACCTTTCCAATAATAACTTTTCTATTCCTCTACTGGAATACATACTGAGATCTGCAATTTACCCCATAAAGAATTCAAAATATCTGTTTTAAGGAAACTCAACATGCTCAAGAAACAAAGACAATTCAACAAAAATTAGAAAACCAATACATAAACATAAATGAAATTTAACAAGGGGATAGAAACCAAAAAAAGTACCAAACAGAAATTCTGGAGCTGAAGAATTCAATGAATGGAATGAAAAATTCAATAGAGAACATCAACATCAGAATACACTAAACAGAAGAAAGAATAGATGAGTTAAGATAGGAATTGTTGAATAACCCAGTCAGAGAAGAACAAAGAGAAAAGAATGAACAAGAGTGAAGAAAGTACACATGACCTATGGAATGCCATCAAAAGAACCAATATCAGGATTATTGGAGTTCCAGAAAAAGAGAGGGAGAAAAGGGTAGAAAGTTTATTTAAAGAAATAATAGCTGAGAACTTCCCACACCTGGGGAGAAACATGCACATCCAAGCTGATGAAGCTAATAGATCACCCCATTATTTCAATTCAAAATAGTCTTCTCTAAGGTACATTACAGTGAAACTGTCAAAAAACAAAGACAGAGAATTCTAAAAATAGCAAGAGAAAATAATATTATAACTACAAAGGAATGTCCATCAGTCTATAAGTGGATTTTTCAGCAGAAATCTTACGTAACAATTCAAAGTGGAATCATACAGTAAAAGTTCTTCAAAAAACAAATTGCCAGTCAAAAACATTCTATCAAGCTATCCTTCAGAAATGAAGAAATACTTTCCCAAAAAAAGAAAAGCTGAGGGAGTTCATGACCACTAAACATAGCTTACAAGAAATACTGAAAGGAGTTCTTCAAGTTGAAATAAAAGGACACTAACTAATAACACAAAACCTTATCAAAATATATAAGACATTGCTAAAGGCAAATATACAGTCAGATTTAGAAAACTCTAATTCTGTAATATGATGATGTAGTAACCAGTTAACTGTACTATAAAAGTTAAAAGAAAAGATTAAAAATAACTGTAGTTACAATAATTTCTTAACAAATACACAACATAAAAAAAGGGATAAACTGTGACATTAAAACATAAAGACATGGGAGGCAAAAGGGTGGAGGTTTTGCATGTAATCGAAGTTAAGTCACTATGTACATAACATGGACATGTTTTCTGTAAGCCATATGGTAACTTCAAAGAAGAACATAAAGCAGATTCACAAGAGATAAAGATAAGGGAATCAGAGAATACCATCATAGAAAATCACCAATTCACAAAGGCAGGCAGCAAGAAAAGGAAAAAGGAACAATAAAACTACAAAACAGCCAAAAGCTATTAATTAATAGACATTAGCAAGTCCTTACATATCAATAATTACTCTAAATGTAAATGGACTAAATTCTTCAATTAAAGATACACAGTGAATCAATGGATAAAGAAACAAGACCCAACTATATGCTGTCTATGAGAGGTTCACCTCAGCTATAAGGATACACATAGGCTCAGAGTAAAGGGATGGAAAAAGATATTACATGCAAGTGGAACCCAAAAGAAAGCAGGGATATACAGATATCAGACAAAATAGAATTTAAGCCAAAAATGGAATCAAGAGACAAAGATGGCCATTATATAGCGATAAAGGGATCAGTTCATCAATAAGATATACATCCAATATCAAAGCACTAAAACATATTAAGTAAAAGTCAACAGATTTGAAGGGACAAATAGACCACAGTAAAATAAGAGACTTCAATATCTCACTGTCTGCAATGGATAGATCATCCAGACAGAAAATCAATAAGGGAACATCAGACCTGAATCATGCTTTAGACGAAATGTACCTAACATACATAAAGAGAACATTCCATCCAATATATGTTCTCAAATCCACAAAGAACTTTCTCCATGACAGATCATGATAGGACACAAAACAAGTCAGCAAATTTAAAAAGACTGGAGTCATACCAAGTATCTTTTCTGACCATAATGGCATGAAACTAGAAATCAACAAGAGGACAGCTGGAAATTTTACAAACATGTGGAAACTAAACACACTCCTGAAAAACCAACAGGTTGAAGAAGAAATCAAGCGTAAAATAGGGCCATCTGGGTGGCTCAATTGGTTAAGCATCTGCCTTTGGCTCAGGTCATGATCTCAGGGTCCTGGGATCCAGCCCCATATCAGGCTCCCTGCTCAGTGGGGAGTTTGCTTCTCCCTCTCCCTCTGCCCCCCCAACTCGTGTGCTCTTTCTCTCAAATAAATAAATAAAATCTTTTTTAAAAAGGGAAATTAAAAAATTCATGAAAATGTACATACAACATACCAAAATCTATGGGATGCTGTAAAAGAAGTTCTTAGTGAGAAGTTTATAGTGACAAATGCATTTATTAGAAAAAAGAATGATCTCAAATTATCAAGCTAATTTTATACCTCAAAAAACTAGAAAAAGAAGAAAAATAAAGCCCAAAATTAGCAGAAGGAAGAAAATAACAGGATCAGAGAAGAAATAAATGAAATAGAGACCATAAAAACAATGAAAAAGATCAAAATTAACAGTGACTTTTTTGAAAAAAATAAACAAAATTGGCAAACCCTTAGCTAGATTAAGACCAAAAAAAAGTAGACTCAAAAAATCAGAAATGAAAGAGGAGCTATTGCAACTGAGCTCAGAAATACAAAGGATCATAAGAGACTGCAATGAATAATTACATGCAAATAAATTGGATAACCTAGAAGAAATGGACAAATTCCAAAAAACACACAACCTACCAAGACTGAATCATAAGGAAATGGAAAATCTGAACAGACTATGAGACTATTGAATGAGTAATCAAAAACTTCCCAACAGAAAAGGCCAGGACCAGTTGGTTTTGATGATGAATTCCACCAAATAGTTAAAGAAAAGTTAATGCCAATCCTTCTCAGACTTTTCCAAAAAATTGAAGAGGATGGTACATTTCTAAACTTGTCTTATGAGGCCAACATTACCCTCCTACCAAAACTAGAATAGAATACTTCAAGAAAACTTTGGACCAATATCCCTGATGAAGAAACATGCAAATATTCTCAACAAAATACTAGCAAACTGAATTCAACAATACACTAAAAGAATCATACACCATGATCAAGTGGGATTTATTCCTGGCATACAAAGATAGTTCAACAAATGTGATTAACAAATGTGATACCATATTAATAGAATGAAAGATTAAAAAAAATCATATGAGCATCTCAAAAGATGCAAGAAAAGCATCTGACAAAGCTCTACATCCTTCCATAATGGAAAACATCACTAACTGGATAGAGAAAGGATATACCTCAACATAATAAAGGCCATATATAAGAAAGCCACAGCTAACATCATAACAAATTGTGAAGGGTTGAAAGCTTTTCCTCTAAGAACAGGAACAAGGCAAAGGTGCCCATTTGCACCACTCTTATTCAACACAGTACTTGTAGTCCTAGCTAGAGCAATCAGGCAAGCTAAAGAAATAAAAAGAATCCAAACAGATTCCTTCCTTCACCAATCAGAGGAGGTCAAGAATGGGAAGAAACTCATCTCTAGAAAGGTCTTCCCCATCCTCAACTTTTCTTACTCCCCCAAAACACCAATGCATATATATATAGAGAGAGAGAGAGAGAGAAAGAGAGAGAGAGAGAGAAAGGTGTGTACTGCCACCTAAATATTGAGTCATTTCCCAAAGGAGAGGGGACAGACCTGTTGTCTTTGGGCAACATCTCATCACTTCCTCTTGCTTTTGCTTTTTCCTCCCTGCCCTTGGTTTCATCCTATTCTACACTTCAGATTTCTATTTTTGTGTTGAACTTGCTCCTTTTTTTCATATTGAAAAGATGACACTGCCCCCAAGAACCAGAAATAAATGGGAACTGAAAAGCATCCAAATAAGAAAGGAAAACTAAATTACCTTCTTTGCAGATGATATGACGTTATATATAGAAATCCTAAAGACTCAACCAAAAACTTTTGGAACTAATCAACAAATTCAGTGAAGTTTCAGAAAATAAATCAAAATACAAAAATTGGTTGTGTTTCTACACACAATAAAATCACTGAAAAAGAAATAAAGAAAGCAATCCCATTCACAATACCATCACAAACAATAAAATACTTAGGAATAAATTTAATCAAGGAAGTGAAAGATCTGTACAATGAAAACCGTAAGACGCTGATGAAAGAAACTGAAGACACAAATAGATATTCTGTCCCCATGTATTGAAAATAATTAATATTGTTAAAATGTCCATACTGCCCAAAGCCATCTATAGATTCAATGTAACCTCTTTCAAAATTCCAATAGCATTTTTAACAGAAAAAAAAGTCCTAATATTTGTATAAAACTGCAAAACACCCCAAATAACCAAAGCAAGCCAAAAAAAAAAAAAAAAAAGAACAAAGCTGGAGGCAGTATCACACTTCTGATTTTCAAACTATACTACAAAGCTACAGTAATCAAAACAGTATAGTATTGACATAAAAATAAGACACATAGACCAAAGGAACAGAATAGAGTGCAGAAATAAACTCCCATATACACAGTCAACTGGCATTTGACAAGGAAGCCAAGAATATCCAATGGGGAAAGGACAGACTCTTTAATAAATGGTTTTAAGAAAACTGGATAATTATATACAGGAAAATTATATTGTATATCCATCTTACACCATTCACAAAAACTAACTCGAAACTGATTAAACATCAGACCTGAAACCATAAAACTCCTAGAGAAAATATAAGGAAAAAACTTCTTGACATTGGTCTTGTCAATGATTTTTTTGGACATGACACCAAAAGCACAAGAAACAAAAGCAAAAATCAAGGGGACTACATCAAAAAAAAGCCTCTGCACAGCAAAAGAAACAATCAGAAAAATGAAAAGGTGACCCACGGAATGGAAGAAAATATTTGCAAGCCACATATCTGATAAGGGGTAAATACCCAAATACATAAAGAACTCACACAGCTCAGTAACAAAAAAAAAATAATAATAATCCAACTAAAATACGGGCAAAAGAATGAAATACATATTTTTCCAAACGACACATACAAATAGCCAAGAGGTACAGGAAAAGATGCTTAACATCATTAATCATCAGGAAAATGGAGCTCAAAACCACAATGTGATATCTCACATCTGTTACAATGGCTATTATCAAAAAGACAATAGATAACAATTGTCAGTAAGGATGTGGAGAAAAGGGAACCCTGTGCAGTGTTGATGGGAATGTAAATTGGTACAAACACTATGGAAAATAGTATGAGAGCTCCTCAAAAAAATAAAAAAAGCACTACTATATGATCCAGCAATTCCACTTCTGAATGTATATCAAAAGGAAATGAAAACAGGACCTCCAAAAGATATCTGCATTCCCTGTTGATCACAGCATTATTCATAATAGCCAAAACATAGAAACAACTTAACCTATTGGTTAATGGATGAATGAATAAACATTATATGATGTGTGTATAAACACACACACACAATGGATTAGCTATACACACACACACCCGGATTAGTATTCAGCTATGAGAGAAAAGGACATTGTGCCATTTGTGACAAAATAGATGGGCCTTGAGAACATTATGTAAATGAAACAAGTCAGAGAAAAATAAATACTGTATGATATCATTTTTATGTGTGAATCTAAAAAAGCAAAAACTCATAGAAACAGAGTCGAATGGTAGTTAACAGGAGCTGGAGGGTGGGGACATTGGGGAGATGTTGATCAAAGTGTACAAACTTGTAGAGAAAAAAATTAAAAGAGAAATATTACTAAAAATGATTACTTGGTGAAGGGGGGAGGAATTCAATTTATTCTGCACTTTCGCCATTTTGTAAGGCCCAAATTTTTCTTTTTTTTTTTTCTTTTTTTTTTTTTTTAAAGATTTTATTTATTTATTTGACAGAGATAGAGACAGCCAGCGAGAGAGGGAACATAAGCAGGGGGAGTGGGAGAGGAAGAAGCAGGCTCATAGCGGAAGAGCCTGATGTGGGGCTCGATCCCATAACGCCGGGATCACGCCCTGAGCCGAAGGCAGACGCTTAACTGCTGTGCCACCCAGGCGCCCCCCAAATTTTTCTATCATGTGGTAGGTATTGTGTTAAATATTTTAATGCGCTGAAAGAATATATGATGCATAAATATTTAATGTGTTTGTCCCATATTGTAGTAGCTTTTTGTCGCAAAAACAACTTTGTGTTACTAATGTAAAGTCTTACAAGCCATAAGCATGTAGTGAATGCATCAACAAATCATTCCTAAGTATGACTTACTACCTTAAAGAGAATGCTATGCCATTAGAAGATGAAAATGCTCCTCGTGACAATCACCACCATCACACTGAAAATCCTTAACTCTGATTTTTTTCTTCATTTGGGTTCTTTATATGCTCCTCTGTTCCCAAATGAGAACAAGAACTACTTGTTGACAGCAAGAGACTTATCCTCCACCACTGCTTGCATTCAGCAGAGATGCAAAGGCAGGTAGAGGAGTGGGAAAGCTTTATGGTTGCAAAAAGGGAAGGTCCATCCTGATAGGAGGTTGTTGGCACACGGAAGCTTGAAGGCATGGCTGACAAGAAATGATCTACCCCGAACAACATAAATCCTAAATTAATAGTGATAATAGAGGAACAGTAAAGTACTAATCTGAATATTACAAAGTAATTACCAAAGCCTAAGTATAACTCAAAATTGTTTAGTCTGTAGCTTATTCAGTATTATATATAGTACTGGATTTCAATGCATACCTTTGAAGAAAAAACTTTATTGATATTAGCTAGATAAAAGGTTTATTACATTATTTTAATGCATAAAAATCTATTGTTCTTACAGAATTACTACTACTAAAAATATTATAAGTATTTTCATTTGTAAATACATAACAGGTATTTTAGAACTCAAACAACTATGTACTTTGTAAGAGAATTCATTACCTCAGCTAGACTTTCATGCAATTTTCATAACAAGAAATTAAACTCCTTACAGGTTTTATGTGCTTTTCTTTCTTCCTCATTTTTGATCTCTGACCACACATTTTAATACCATTTTTCTTTCATCATTATAGACCTGTTTAGTTATCAGCCTGATTGCAAAGCAAAGGTATTCAGATATAAGGAGATTTTTAATGGGCCAAAATTCTTCCCATTCTACTTTTAAAGAAAACTAAGAAAAGTTTAAAGTTATACTATGAGAAAAGAAATAAGGGATGATGTGGGAGTTATTTCTTTTGGATAGAATAAACAGAAAACTGAGTAGGTGAGCACACATGCATATGATTAAGTCGGAGTAGGTGGCAGAATGATTCACTGAGTTGTCTCTGCCACCAATAAGCATAAGGCCCTCACATATTACTAACATTTGAGGACCACCATTTTTATCTATAAACCAAGGGGCTTGGAATTTATAACTTCTAAATTCCTCTTCCAATAAAATGATGATACCATACGAGTTCATGGATCTGAAGATCTAAGAGTTAAGTATGAATTAATGGAAACAAGAACAAAAAGTCATACCTTTGTATTATTTTTTATCTTTGTTTTATCTTTGTTTTTTTCCCTGGCTTCACGAAGACCTTTCTGAGTAGGACCTTCTGGTGCATTTTCTTTTTCAGAATTAGGAACAACTACAAAGATAACACAATTTATTCTTAGTATCTATACTGTTTCTCCACAATAAATATAATTTTAACTAAACATATGAAAGCCAAAGTCATAATGATACATGTATTTTTTAAAGTATTAAAACTAATAATATTAAAATACCACCAAAATGTTTTAAGTGAGGTGTCAAATTCATTTTCCGAAAATTCACGGTGTCATTACTGCAAGGTCAGTGAAATGGCATGATGAGCCAGTTAGAGATCACAGAAGCCAATCTCCAATTATATTATATCCAAATTCCTGTCATGAGGCTTAATGTGTATACAAGTTGAAAAGGGTCAAGGAAAGAATGGTAAGCAATGACAAAATTTCTCAAGTGGAATTGGATAACAAATAACAGATTTTTAAAAGGATACTGTATTAATAATAAATAATAATTCTTTATGCTTCTCAATGTTGAGAAAAACAGAAAGGAAAACATTGGGTAATATTCCAATGTAGTTGTAACATTGGTCTCCAAACTCTCCTGGACATAAAGAACAGTCCTACTAAAACCACATGAGAGAAAAATAAAAGGATAGGGAAAGTCTCTTTCTTTTATACACATAACTACTTAGGTATACATAACTTCCCCCTTTATTTCTAAACAGGAAACTAATTGCAAATAACTAATAAAGTTATAATCATTAACTCTTAAATAAAAGAAATGACTATATGTTCTAAATATAACACTAGATTTATAATAGAGAAAAGACAAACACAAAAATATCTGGATGAGTCCAGGTTCTCAAAGAATTCTGAGTAATAAAGGCAAGGAAGTACATAGCTGGCTTTTAGATTCTTTCTGATCTGACTTTTCCTATTCAGTACCAGTTTCAGACAAAGGAAAAAAACTCCAAAATAACCTTGACAATAACATAAAAGCAGAATATTGAATAACACAGTTCTACATGAAAGTACTTAAAAGACTTCAAGCATTTGGGTGGATATCCAGACTGCCTATCCTCCCTGAGTGGTGCTAAAAGTTAGAGCCCCACAGCATGTGGGAAGTCAAAGTGTGGGGGAAAGGCAACAATTACAGCTCACTGACAATAAGGAAAAATTTTCACTTCCAGTTCTCTTTTATTTAATTCTCCTTTCAACAACCAACAGTGACATCCTGATAAGGACAATAAATTAAAATAATAACAATTAGCATTTATGCCTTATTGACTTTTTACTACATAACAGCCACTAGTCTAAACAATTTGCATGGACAATTTCATAAAATCCTGTCTATAACCCTGTCAAGGTCACTACCTTTTGTTCCCCTTTATATATGAGGAGAATATATATGGTAGTATCTATAGGGAAGTAATGAGAAAGCAGTGGAAGTAATTCTAAGAACATGAGCAGATCTCAGGTAGCATGCAAAACATGACTAAGCACCACTTCATAAGAGAAACAAAATAAAAATCAAGAAAGCAAACAAACAAAATGTTAAGGATAACAAATGAAAGTCAAAAACCAAAAAGACCTTGTTTTATAAGTATATGTAGTTTTTCTACAACAAAATGAAATTACAAAAGTTCACACTTAATCATTTTTAGGAAAATATTCAACACTTGGAAACAAAACATGAGAATAAGCATTGCAGAATACATGTGGAATTAGCAAAGAAATAACACTTCTCCATTATGTCTCGGTGTAGCAAGTACAAACATGATTTCCACTCTCCATCAGATAAACATCACTTTCACTTGCACAAAGATTTGTAGAACAAATAAGAGGCTCAGACATTAAAGTCTATGTCACATTCATGGTTAAATGCATATAATTCTCAAATTCCACATAATGCTTCTTAATGTTTAGTAATATACTAGCAAATGCCATGTCTCTATCATAGCATCTTTATGTTTATCACACCCAATGCTTATTAATGACAGGCCTATATTACTGATTCGTGCTGTGCAGTTTCCCAGATTTTATTTGGGCACAATCAGCATCTTAAGGAAAGTATAATTTCTTAAGAGAAATGAAGCAAACATCAAATAAACACATTTTCACTTATAGCAATTTTGTTTATTGTACCTCCAGTGCTATATTTCATCCATTCAACAATTCCTTCATGTATGCACACATCCACTCAATCAATGTTAACTGAATATGTTTAGCCTCCTCGCTGAACGTCAAAAATTCATGAATACAGAGGACAATAGGGGAAGGGTAGGAAAACTGAATGGGAAGAACTCAGAGAGGCAGACAAACCATGAGAGACTCTTGACTCCTGGGAAACAAACTGAGGGTTGCAGATAGGGAGGAAGGTTGGGGGATGGGGTAAATGGGTCATGAGAATTAAGGTGGGCACGTGATGTGGTGAGTACCAGGTGTTATGCACAGCTGATGAATCGCTGAACACTACATCAAAAACTAATGATCTACTATACGTTGGCTAACTGAACATAATTTTTAAAAAAAGAAATAAAATAAAAAATGAAACAAAATTTTTTAAAAAATGAATATGTAAGGATTGTGCCGGTCACTAACTCTCTTACAGATTAAACCCAGCTGAAAAGAGAATTCTTTAACTGAAAAAGGTTTTGAAGAATTATCCACAATTTGGTCTAGAGAGCTAAACAGAAAATATCTAAGAGATTATGATACATGTAAGCTAAAATGAGGAGTTTAAACACTTATCTAATTGTAATTCAGAAAAAGGCAAATAGAGGTAAAGGAGAAGAGGATTTACTTTAAATATTCTTTATTTTTACTTTAATTTTACTTTCTAACCTAGGCCATATAGCCCATACAGTCATATGAAATTGGCATCTTGTAATGCAATTCTGAGCAGCAACAAAATATTCAACTTAAAAAGCATCAATTTATTAAGCTAAAAACCTTATGGAATACTTTGCTTTACTCCATATGACATCTTTTTCCTCTATGAACCTCTGAAGTCAGCTTTCACAGTTTTTCATTATATCTAACATTTCCCATTTCTAGCTGTTCATACTGAATTCATAATTTCCTATCATAAGTTATAAGATATATTAAAATAGAATTATATGTATCTTTATAACCTGCTTTGGAAATAGGCATTATTTTTTTTAAAAGATTTTATTTATTTGACAGAGAGAGACACAGCCAGCGAGAGAGGGAACACAAGCAGGGGGAGTGGGAGAGGAAGAAACAGGCTCCCAGCAGAGGAGCCTGATGCGGGGCTCGATCCCAGAACACCGGGATCACGCCCTGAGCCGAGGGCAGAGGCTTAATGACTGAGCCACCAAGACACCCCGGAAATAGGCATTATTGCATTCAAATTGCAACCTTATAGGAAAGCAAAATAATATAAGTTAATAACCAACACAAACATATCAGAATCAGCATATTAATAAGCTTTTTGAAATTACGTAATTTGTAAAAAACTGCTTTTATCTCATAATACATAATATTAAAGTGCTTTCTGTATAGTTTCTTATAAATATGTGATATGTATTGCATTTCATAACAACAAAGAAAAATTATACAAAATTGTCACTTCAAATATCTAATCAGTAATAATTCACTATTTCATAGTTTTTCCTAGGAATTTTTCTACTATTCTACATACCATACAAGAATAAATGTAGAACTAAAAACCTTTTTCAGGTGAGAAAGTTCAGCAATGTAGTATTAATAATATTCTCTCTGGGTAGTAGAATTACGGATAATTTTAAAAATAAAGTTTGTCATTCTTAAAATTTCTAAAATGGGCATATCACTTTGATAATAAAAAATATGGTATACTTAAAATTACTTGATTACTCCAAATCAGTTCAATTTTTGTCTTATCCCTAAGTTTGGATTGAATAACAATTAATTTGTCTTTTTTCCCAAAGTTAGAATAAATGACGGTCAATTCATTGTTCCCTAAGTACAGAGTGAATAATATTTAATTTTAAGAATCTCTACTGGCATACTAACCTCTGCCCAAAATAAATGGATAGACTTTTAAATGGATGACAGGTAAACAAAGTTTTTAAAAATTAAACTAAAATGAACAAATAGAGGGAGAGGGAGTTAAATATATGCAAATAATTGTGAAGGATGACAGTATTTATGAGAGACAACCAGTTAACCAATAAATCAACTTCTCTTCAACTTAGAGTTCCTGGCTAAGTAAGGTTCCAAGTTGATCAGGCAATCAGAGAGATGACAGAGTCTGACATGACACAGCCAAATGCTAAACCCAGAAGCTTGGGAAAAGGTACTTCAAGTCCCGTATCTTACACTAGAATGCATGTTTAAAAAGATCATAAAATTATTCAGTACAGAATTTAAGGAATTAATTTTATTCAGGTAGTTGGGATTACTCAATTAAAAGAACCTATTTCTTTGTGTTGGGTCGAAATTTATTTCTTTTGACCAAAAGCTACTTCAAAACATCACAGATCAAAATACAATTACAAACTTGATCTTCAAAGTAACTTAGAAAAATATGCAGTATGTTCATTTATAAATTACATTAAATAATAGAATATAATTTCATAAGGAATTATCAGTAAACCATTAGTTTATTTTAATAGAGATTCCAAGGATAAATATATAAAATTACGAACTAATAGTTGGGAGTAGAATGGAGCATTAGAGGTTAACTGATACAACCATCAACCCAATGCATGAAGTTCCTCAACCTTTAAGCCTTCTCATATATATTATTTTTCACATTCTTTAGTCATTTGGGAAGTTAGAGTTCCTGAAACTATGATAGTTTGATACTACCCCTTCATATTTACATCTGATTGTATTCTTAAAAGTTATTTACACATGGGAACAAGTAATTTTTTATCTTAACAAAAATATATATTCTTTGTATAAAAAACGCAATAAGGAAAAAATGTAGAAAATAATCACATCATGAAATTAGGCATATATTTTGGTGTGTATCATTTCTTTGCATATATTTAATAGCCATGAACTTATACTATATAAATGTTCTAATTTTTTAACATTTTATTAACATGATGTGAGCGTTTTCTTATGCATGATTTTTAAAGAATTTCTAGTTGTATGAGCAACCATACTTAAACATTCACTTGTGGTTAAAGATTAAGATTGTTTTTACTGTTTTGTCCTATAGACATGACTGCAATAAACATCCTTGGTCCATAGTGTCTTCAGGTATAACTGAGCTTAACTAATATTTCTTTAACATGAAATATAAGGATAGGAACTCCTGAAACAAGGCTAAGAAAAAAATTTCAAATATGAGAATGCTGCCTATTTTTTTAAGCTTTAACTGATCATTTAACACAATGAACAGTCATCTGTAAATGACAGGATGTTACGTTTATTAAGAAAATTCACTATTTTGCAGCCTTTCTATATTTCAGTTTCCATCATTCTTTTTTAAATCAAATATAGTGAGGTACAATTTATATATAATAAAATGAATACTTTTTAGAGAATTGGGTAAGTTTTAACAAAAATGAACAGGCATAAAACCACCACCAAAATCAAGATTTAGAACATTTGTACCACTCACGAAATTATTATTTCCTTAACATTACCATTTATAAGGCATGTACAAATACTTTTACCTCTAATTTCAGAAGCCTGGTAATTATGCCCTACTTCCATATGCTTCAGTGTTGCTTGAAGCCCAGAAATCTAAAAAATAAAATCAAAAGATATGGGGTTATATACAAAATAACCCAAAAAGGACTGAATAAAATGCAATGTTTAAATATCAACTTCAAGATATAAAAACATCAACCTCTCAGATTAATTCCTATGTATTAAAAATATTTTAAACATGAATTGTAACAAAAAAAACATAATTTAAAGTTAAATTCAATTCCATGGGTAATTATTAGGTATTCATTATAAATAAGCATCTGAAACATTTATTTCACAGCATCGTTTCCTGAATCAAGAATACCTATTGCACACTTTGAATGATAATGATCCAGTACTCTACTTTGAGAAAAGTTTCTCCTCTATTGAAATTACTTCACAACAACTTAATTCATCTTTCTGTTTATAAAAGATAAGGAAAGTATTAGTTGGGAAGTAAAATATGAAGAGACTATTGTTTTTCCTGAAACACTTAGCTCATTTTCCGCCCACAGACACTCCTTGTTTTATTAAACATGTTTTATAATTAAGAACATTTGTTAGTTTGGTGGCATATCATTTACCTATATTTCCTGAACAATAGACTTGAATTAAAAACTCAACCTTAAAGAGTTCTCTCATCACTCATTGTATGTGATTATACCAACACAAAAAAAATCTGTTTAATTATATAGGGATACACACATTTTTCCTACTATCACTGAGTAATAACATTCCTTTATTAATTGAAAATAGTAGATAATAAATTGTAACCTACAGATTAGTGCTCATGAAATGCCTGGATGGAAAAAAAAAAGTAAAAAATGTATATCTATTCTTGGGTGCCAAATGGATTATAAAAATTTTAAATACACTTATTTAGAATAGTATAAAATTTACATAAAAGTGCAATGTAATACAGAGTTCTTGTATACCCAGCAACTTATTCCCATTAACATCATCCATTATCATAGTGCGTTTGACACAAGTAATGAGACAATACTGTTATGTTACTATTTAAAAAGTCCATATTGCTTTCTAATTTCATTAAGGTTTTTCTTTTAAGATTTTATTTATTTGAGAGAGAAAGAGAGAGAGTACAAGTGGGGGGAGGGAGAGGGACAAGCAGACTCGCTGCTAAGCCTGAAGCCCGATGTGGGGCTCTATCTCACCACCCTGAAATCATGACCTGGGCTGAAATCAAGAGTCAGACACTTAACTGACTGAGCCACCCAGGCTCCCCAAGATTTTTCTAATATCCTTTTTCTGTTCCAAGATCCCAACCAGGATACCTTACATTTACTCATTATGTCTTTTTTATTATTATTATTTTATTTAAATTCAATTAATTAACATATAGTGTATTACTAGTTTCAGAGGTAGAGTTCAGTGATTCATCAGTTGTATATAACACCCAGTGCTCATGACATCACGTGCCCTCCTTAATACCCATCATCCAGTTATCCCATCCCCCCGCCCCTTCCAGCAACCCTCAGTTTGTTTCCTATGATTAAGGGTCTCTTATGGTTTGTCTCCCTCTCTGATTTCATCTTATTTTATTTTTCCCTCCCTTCCCCTATGCTCCTCTGTTTTGTGTCTTAAATTCTACATATGAGTGAAATCATATGATAAAGCCCCGAATCGCCAGGGAAATGTTGAAAAAGAAAACCAAAGCTGGTTGCATCACAATTCCGGACTCCAAGCTCTATTACAAAGCTGTAATCATCCAGACAGTATAGTACTGGCACAAAAACAGACATATATCAATGGAACAGAATAGAGAACCCAGAAATGGACCCCCAACTCTATGGCCAACTAATCTTCAACAAAGCAGGAAAGAATATCCAATGGAAAAAAGACAGCCTCTTCAACAAATAGTATTGGGAAAATTGAACAGCAACAAGCAAAAGACTGAAACTGGACCATTCTCTTACACCATATACAAAAATAGACTCAAAATGGATGAAAGACATCTAAATGTGAGACAGGAATCCATCAAAATCCTAGAGGAGAACACAGGCAGCAACCTCTTTGACCTCGGCTACAGCACCTTCTTACAAGACATGTCTCCAAAGACAAGGGAAAAAAGGCAAAAATGAATACTGGGACTTCATCAAGATAAAAAGCTTTTGCACAGCAAAGGAAACAGCTGACAAAACCAAAAGACAACCAACAGAATGGGAAAAGATATTTACAAATGTCTTATCAGATAAAGGGCTAGTATTCAAAACCTATAAAGAACTTATCAAAGTCATCGTGTCTTCTTAGCTTCCTCTGGACTGGGACAGTTTCTCGGACTTTCCCTCATTTTGATGATCTTAACAATTCTGAGTATTTGTCAGGTAATATTTTGGAGAATGTACATACATTTGGGTTTGTCTAATGTTTTCTCATGTTTAGATAGGAGTTATGGTTTTGAGGAGGAAGACCACAGAGTAGAAGTGTTATTAATAAGGCATCAAGGGTAATATCAACATGATTAAAGACTGATGATGATGTTAACCCTGATCACCTTTGTGAAGTAGTATTTGCCAGGTTTCTCTACTGTAAAATTACTCTTTCCCCCACTTCCACTGTACTTGTGGAAACAAGTCATTTAGTATAGCCAACAATGAACAGCTGAGGTGTTAAGCTCCACCTCCTTGAGGGAAAGATTATCTACATGTCATCTGAGATTCTTCTTTAAGAGAAATATTTTTATTTTCCCCCATTTACATACTTATCCATTTATTTATATCATTATGAACTCACAGATACTTATTTTATACTCTGGGTTATAATCCCACACTGTATTATTTATTTTGTTGCTCAAATTGTTCAAAATTTGACCATTGGGAGCTCCTTCAGAACGATTCCATTTCTTGATGTTTGACTGCTAACACTTTTTAAGCCTTACTTCCTACTTTCCTTACGGCCCCACACCTGAGCAAGCTGATATGAAAGCCTGGATGCTCCCTCCTTTACCACTGGTGGGAGATTCAAACCACCTAAGCCCCTCCTCCCACATAGGAACTCTCATCAGGCTCCCAAACCCTAACCACATCAAAAACCCCAAGCCAGTCTCCTTCCTTAGTTCTCTCAAGATGTCTCAGACCTGCACGTAAGGCATGTGCTGCTCTCCCCACAGAGCTCAATTATATAACATAAATGTTTCCATATCCTTTTGCTGTGTGCATTGCACAATCAGTTTCAACATCCAAACCAAATTTGATTGTTAGTCCATTTAGGAAGTGCCCTCGACAGTTCCTTTGTCCCTTGACATACTCTAATGTCTTGTTTGGTCCCTTCCTCCTTTCCCTTTCCCCCTTCCTTCTTTCCTCCCTTCCTTCCTTCCTTCCTTCCTTCCTTCCTTCCTTCCTTCCTCTCTCTCTCTTTTACTTTCTGAGTATCTCCTAACATTCTAGTGCAACAAGATGGGACAAATATTCCAGGTTCATTTTGTATTTTCCCTGCCCAGCCTATAATCAGCCACTTCTCCAAGGAGCTCTAACGTCCTTTTATTAGAGAACGGTATCAGAAACATATATCTATGCACCAGGTATACTCATTTGCTATTGGAGCATCATTACTTCTAGATTCTCTCAGCAGACAGACCTAGAAAATATATACATTTATTTTTTAGAATACCTCCTGAATTAGAGACCCATAATCCAAAAAAGGATAAAGTTTAACTTATTTATTTACACACACACACACTAACAAATTATATACCTTTTCAATCATAGGACTGTAATTCAGAATTTTGAACATTTTCAGTAATTTTGTAAAACAAAACAAATTATAGGTTTATCTATAAGATTTAAATAAATTTGGAAGTTGCTATACCATTACCTACCAAAAAAATTTGAAAACACATACTTCTTTTAGATTTTTGTCATCTCACAGTATACTTTCACTTTTACATACAAACTGAATATCACTTAAAAATTATAAATTCTAACCTTTCTTCTTGCAAGAGATTAGAGAGATATACATGTTTAAAGAGAATGATAGTGAGCTAAATGTTCATTAAGATAAGGTTTTTAAAGAAGTCATGATTAGGAATACAGATAAAAATTATAAGATACTTTCTACTGCTCCAAGCTCATATCCCAAAAGTTTTGGTTAGAAGTGACTTCTCAGAAGGGTGCCTGGGTGGCTCAGTAGGTTGAGCATCTGACTCGATTTTGGCTCAGGCCTGTGGTCTCTGGGTCATGAGACTGAGCCCAGTGTAGGGCTCCAAGCTCAGTGGGAAGTCTGCTTGAGATTCTCTCTCTCCCTTTTCCTTTGTCCCTCCCTCACTTCTCTAAAATAAATAAAAAAAAAAAAAAAAAGAAATGACTTCTCAGAGCATCACTGAAATAAAGCATACACTGGAAATAAAGATGTAATCAAAAAATAAGCATAAAAGTTGATGTATCTTTCATGTTAAATCATAGAGGAACTTTGCATATATTTTAATATAGTTTCACTTTCAAAATTTTTTAATAAATTCATTCTATAGTTCATAACACATTAATAGATTGAAGTTAAAAGGTTAATCCAAGACTGTATATCCAGGTATACTTGATATGAATGTTTCAACAGGAAAGGAAAAAAAAAAAAAGACTTGGGTGGTAATAAACCATTTTTTGTATGAAACATTCTCAAAAAGTTCAGCTCATTAAATAGAACCTTGGCTTGTAGTCCAACGATAAAGATGATAAAACTGAGACTATACTGTCTGTCCTAATTTGAAGAATGTACTAATTGATCTTAGGATTAGCCTGGAGTAAGGGATATCTGACAGCCATTTTGGCCACTCAGCATCTTGGGTTCATTAATCGTGAGCCTCCCATCTTTCAGTATAGATATGAAATACTTTTTTAAATTTTATTCATCCTCTCTTGTAACTCGGATGCTAACTATACCACATAGGCTCCATCGATCATGTGTGCCCATTTTGGATCCTGAACAAAATCTGATGACATGAGAAACCATGTATAATACAGAATTCATCCTGAGAATGGCAGTTGCCACATCCAGTTTCCACTGACAGCAATAAAACAGATCTGGAAGGACATACAAATACCCAGTATATTGGCATTGTCCATGGTGAAAACTATGGTGGGCAGAAATGGCACCTTCTACTCAAATCCTACTATGTCAAATCAATCTACTGTCTTAAACAGGTAGATGTGATAGAGAGAGGAAAGCTATTTCTAAATCCAAACTTCTCCTTTTTAAATAACAGGAAATAAACTCTAGAAATTTTCAAATAGTATTTTCCAAATTGGATTTTTGTTTGGTTGTTGCTGTTGTCATTGTTTAGAGTAATAATGAAGCTATTATATTAAGGTATGTTCCCTCTAAAACACCTTTGTTCAGAGTTTTGATCATGAATGGACGTTGTACCTCGTCAAACTTGTTCTGATTCTACTGAGATGACTGTATAGTTTTCATCCTTTCTATTCTTAATGTGATCTGTCACATTGATTGATTTCTTAATATTGAACCATCTGTACACCTCTGGAATAAATCTCACTTGATCATGGTTAATGATTTCTTTTAATGTATTGTTGGACTCAGTTTGCTAATATTTTGTTGAAAATTTTTGCATCTGTGTTCATCAATTGACCTGTAGTTTTCTTTTTTTCTAAATGTTTTTGTTTGGTTTTGATATCAAGGTAATGTTGGCCTCATAGAATGAATTTGGAAGCTTTCCTTCTAATATTTTTTTAAATAGTTTGAGAAGAATAGGTATTACTTCTTTAAATGTTTGGTAGAATTTACCTGTGAAGCCATCTGGTCCTGAACTTTTATTTGTTGGGAGTTTTTCTTTATTACTAATTCAATTTCATTGTTAGTAATCTATCTGTTAAAATTTCTAATTCTTCCTGATTCAGTTTTGAAAGTTTACATGCTTATGGAATTTATGCATTTCTTCTAGGTTGTCCAAAATTTGGCATACAAATTTTTACGACATTGTCTTATGACAATGTATTTCTGTGATGTTGGTCATTATTCTTATTCATTTCCATTTTTTTATTTGATCCTTTCTCTTTTTCTTGATGAGCCTGGCTAAAGGTGTATCAATTTTGCTTACCTTTCCAAAAAACCAGCTCCTGGTTTTATTGATCTTCTCTATTTTTTGGTCTCTATTTCATTCATTTCTGCTCTAATCTTTATTAATAATTACTTTCCTTCTACTGCTTTTAGGCTTTGTTTGTTCTTTTTTAGATCCTTTAGGTGTGAGGTTAGGTTGTGTAGTTGAGATTTTTCTTATTTCACGAAGTTTATTGCTATAAACTTCCCTCTTAGAACAGTCTTGCTGCATCCCAGAGATTTTGGACCCTTGTGTTTTCATTGTCATCTGTCTCCTTGTGTTTTTTATTTCATATTTAATATCTTGGTTGACACTTTCAATTGTTTAGTAGCATGTTATTTAGCCTCTATGTATTTTTGTTCTTTCCAGATTTTTTCTTATGATTTCTAGTTTCATACCATGTAGCTAGGAAAGATGCATGATCTAATGTCAATCTTTTTAAACTTATTGAGACTTGTTTTGTGGCCTAACATGTGATCTATTCTGGAGAATGTTCCACATGCTCTTGAAAAGAATATGCATTCTACTGCTTAGAATTTAACAAAACAAAACATGAATGTAGGGGAAAGAAGAAAAAAAAGAGAGAGGGAGGCAAACTATATGAGACTCTTAACTGTAGAAAACAAACTCAGGGTTGCTGGAAGGGAGGTAGGCAGGGGACGGGCTAAATGGGTGATGGGTATTAAGGAGGGCACTTGCTATAATGAGCACTGGATGTTATACGTAAGTGATGAATCACTAAATAACACTCCTGAAACTAATACTACACTATATGTTAATTAACTAAAATTTAAATTAAAATTTGAAATTAAAAAAAAAACTTAGAGAAACTGATAAAAATAAATTGTATCTATTAATAATACCCTGTGACAACAGGTGTAGATTAGGACTGCCTGGAATAAATGTGGATGCAGAGTGACTGATAATGTAGAAGAGGACAGGAAGATATTCCATCTAACAAAGAAGTATAAAAGGCCCTATGCCTGAGAGGGAGAAGAAGTAAGCATTCATATATGAGTAATCCATTTCACCTTTCAAGCTAAAAATCCAAGTGTGGCTGGTTGGGAAAAAAAGGACACAGAAAGTCAGATAATTCAAAGATTCTCCAAGTATAGACTAAACTTGCTCCCAGCTTCTTAGGGAATAATCTAGGAAAATTGACAGTCTCTTAAAAAGACCTTCATATTTTGCATTGTGCTGGAAAACCATAATATCCTTCAGGTGGTGCCTGGACATTGATTGAAGATAATAGGTCTGTGTAGATAGACCTTAAGTGGTTTCCAAATTGCCCACAGGTTGAATTAGCAGTGTAGGAAAATCAGAAGTCTCAACTTGTCTCAGTGAAGTACATGAAAACGTTACCATTTTAGCACTTAACCAGAAAAAGGAGGAGTCAGGATGATGAGGCTATAGATATTAAGGAACTCAGAGATGCTGTGACAGAAGCCATGGATTTAGCAAGGTATATCAGGTTCCCACTCAAAAGAACTACCTAGAACCATGTACCTCAACACCAGGAATATGACCATTTAAATAGTCACACTGCACTAGCAAGTGAAGGCCAAGCATGTAGGCTTCAAGCCATATGGATATATAAGTGCCCCTTGTTGTTGGAACCACCTGGGAAAGAATGAGAAGATGTGATTCAAAGACAAAAAATTAACACTGATACATTTTAGCTCAACAGTTAATATAGCATTCAGATACCATGCGTTAAACTCAAAGAAACTATTTTAACCCAGGAAGACCTGGATAGTCTTTAATAGCAGGTTCTTTTTTCTTTGTCTTCAGCAGAAGTAGGGGTTCAAAGATTAAAAAAAAAAAAAACTTGCAGATAATACAATTCTTTGCTAATATGAACAACAGTGTATAAAATTCAACCCTGTCTCATACAGTGATTTAATTTTTTAAACAAGTTTCCACTTTTAGACACATATCAAACATAAGGCAAGTAATCTGATCTCTGTTTAATAGGTAAGAAAACAGATATATAAGTAAAATGACCTGAATGCTCATATGACTACTGTTCAGCCAGCTGGGACTCACACGTACACTCCCAATCTTTAGTTCTTCTAACTAAACCAGTGAGAAACAATCTGAAACTCAAAGAGTGTATGTGACCTAAATATGTTCTCAAAAAGGCCTTTGATCTAACCTCAGACATTCAACTCATATTAAAGATAGGGGAATTGATGGTCTTTTCAGGAAGATAACTTAGCCCTATTTACACATAAAATAAGTGTAGATCCAGTGTAGGACAGGTTGCAGATACAGAAATCAAAAATCAAGGGAGGAGTGTAAGCACTTGCTAGCATGGATTCCTGGAAGACCCTAGTGTCCTTTTTTTTTTCTTTTTTTAAAGATTTTATTTATTTATTTATTTGACAGAGAGAGAGAGACAGCCAGCGAGAGAGGGACCACAAGCAGGGGGAGTAGGAGAGGAAGAAGCAGGCTCCCAGCAGAGGAGCCTGATGCGGCGCCTGGTCCCATAACGCCGGGATCACGCCCTGAGCTGAAGGCAGATGCTTAAGGACTGAGCCACCCAGGCGCCCCGACCCTAGTGTCCTTGAATAGTGAATCTCAGTTTGTGTGGTCTGTCAGAGGTGTCAAAGTATACATGATCTTTTGGGAATATATGGCCAGATCACAGATGGATTCCTCCCTGGAGAAGGATAATAGTGAGATAAGTATGTGACCAGGGAATAAAGAGAATAAGATGGATAGCAAAAGTCTAAGCAGGGTCTGTGGCAGGATAAGAAGCAGACACAACCTAAATCTAGCACGAAGTACTCCAAGAGTTGTGTCTTTTGTTGGGATACTGGGGAGAGGGGTTAGATGAAAAGGAGCAAGGAGATGAAATTCTGAAGGTTTGTCATATAATGCCATAAAAGTGTAAATTTTTATTAAACTCCTTTTATGCAATATTACCAATAATACAATTCAGACATTCAAGAATACAAAATTAAAATTCAAGCACAAAGAAGCATGAACACAAGTAATGTTTAGCATTTTAGTAGCTAAGAATTACACTCAAAAATGGGCAAAATACAACTTGATTAAAGCATGTCTTAACACTAAAATCATTCAAGGAAGAATAAAACCATCATGCAAGCTATTGTAGTTTCTGAAAGTTTGGCCAAAAATGAAAATTTACAGAAAACAATAAAAGAATGTTAAGCATAGTTGCACTTTTATATTTTCTAACAAGCTGTTAGATACTTTTTAAGTGGCCCATAAACATTTTGTTTTACCTTTCTTGAATTATATACCAGAAGTTCCTCATCACTGTCCCAGGCCCATGCAAAAACCCCCAGGAAGAATGGAAAAGGGTGTTGACAGTAGAAATTATGGAAATTGAGTCCAAAACTAGAGGTGTCAAATATTCATATGGGGGTAAATTCCATATAAGTTTCACAATATTAAAAAAAGGCAGATCAATGTGGCTATACTTTATATATGAGAAATCTGAGTTCAAAGTGTTTAAGGCCCATGTTTACAGGTGTCAAAGTTAGCATTTAAACCCAAGTTTGGGGATACCTTGGTGGCTCAGTCTGTTAAGTGTCTGTCTTTACTCAGGTCATGATCCCAGGGTCCTGGGATCGAAACTCACATCAAGCTCCTTGCTCAGCAGGGAGCCTGTTTCTTCCTCTGCCTGCTGTTCCCCCCTACTTGTGCTCTTTCTCTCCCTCTGACAAGTAAATAAATAAAATCTAAAGAAAACCCCAAACAACAACAAAAGCCCATAAAAATAAATAAATAAACCCAAGTTTGACCTCAATGGCTGAGTTTTTTCCTCTAACTATACTTTATATCTCCTATAAATTTATGTTGTAATTAAATGTTTAGCTTTGTAATAATCTTTATAGGTTTAAAATAAACAAAATAATTTTTATGAATATTTCCAAATGAATCTTTTACAACATAACTGTTGAAAACCTTTCAAGATTTATCTCAGAAATAAAACCAATATTTCTACTTATATTATTAAAAAATAAATGGTTAAAATCATTTCAGGTGGTTTTGATGGCCTCTTTACCTGCCCAACTGCTCTGTCTCTTTCCAGAGAGGTTAGCATTTTCTGCTTCAGTAACGCGTGATGCTTCTCATGTAACACCCTGATAGCTGGTTCATACGATGCATAATGTAACTTTAACCTATGAAAAATAAAGGGCATCTTAAAGGGTAATTGAGTTAAATCAGTGATTTCCATCTAACATCTAAACCCTTCTCTCTCTCCTCTCTCTTTTTGCAGTCAAATAAAAATGAATAACCATATAAAGGTCAACATAATAAGCCAAGAATTGCCAGAAATACTACCTGGTATGCTACTTCCCTAAACATGGTAGAAACAAGGAAGACAGATTTCTTTTGAGTTAACTAGTTTTCTATTTCCTACCAACAGTTTTGTTATATTCAAGCACGTAGTGAGATTGCTATTCACTGCGAGAAAAACTTGCAGTTTCTTTAATCAATTCAGAAACAATTGTCAAAAAGACAACGGCTCCAAACAATGGAAGATTAAACAGAAAGAGTGTCATTCACATCAAAATAAAGGATGGTCTTGAAAACAAGTTTGATTAACTTGTATTAAGAAAATTAAGTATAAAAATATTTCATTATCTTATGGGAGAAATAATTCAACTCAACATATAAGCACCTTTAAGAAACTGTTTTATTTGAAAATGCCTTCAAAATATATTTTTTTTTACCTTTTTTACTTAAGTGTAATTTACCTGGAATAAAACATACAGAGCTTAAATGTTATAGTTCAGAGTTTTCAGAAATATGCATGCCCAGGTAGTCCACATTATTATCAAAATATAGAGCATTTCTAATGCCTCAGGAGATTCTAGAACTTCATATATTTGGAATCATAGAATATGTTCTCTTATGTAACAACCAACATCACAGAAATACAAACAATTTTAAGAGATTATGAAAAACTATATGCCAACAAATTGGATAACCTGGAAGAAATGGATAAATTCCTAGAAACAAACTGTGAAAACTGAAACAGGAAGAAGTAGAAAATTTGAACATACTGATAACCAGCAAAGAAACTGAATCAATAATCAAAAAACTCCCAAAAAGCAAAAGCCCAGGACAGATGGCTTCCTAGGCAAATTCTCCTAAACATTTCAAGAAAAGTTAATACCTATTCTTCTCAAACTATTACAAAAAATAGAAAAGGAAGGAAAACTTCCAAATTCATTCCATGAGGCCAGAAACTGACTTCTTTCACTCAGCATGTTTTTTAGATTCTTCCAGGCTGTTGTGTATATCAGTAACTCATTTCTTTTTATTGTGAGTCATATTCCCTTGTATGTATATTCTACCATGTGTTTATTCAAAAATTCTGCTGATGAAGAACTGATTTGTTTTTAACTTGGGGCCATTATGAATAAGGTTACTATGAACATTCTTACACAAAGTCATAGAAGATATTTTTTGGTTCTCTTTCTCTTAGAAAAAATACCTAGGAGTTGAATTGCTGGGTTCTAATTTATACTTCCAACAGCAATATATGACAGCCTTGGTTACTCTACCTCTCTGGCAACATTTGGTGATTAGTCTATCTAGTCTTGTCAATTTTATTATCAACTTAATCAGTTTTATTATGTTTTCAAACCAACATATGATTTCATTTATTTTCGTATATTTGTTCATTTTTCTTTATCCCTTTGCTAGCTTATTGGTTTCTGATCTTTTTATTATTTCTTTTTCTTTCTCTGCATTTAATTGGGGTTTTTTTTGAGCATCTAAGGTACAAGATTATATTATTAGCATAAAATTTTCTTCTCTAATATAAACATTTAAAACTATCAATTTAAAAAAATAAAAAAATTAAACTATCAATTTTATCTTAAGCACTGCTTTGGCTGCATCCCACTATTTTTAATATGCTGCATCTTCAGCCATTCATATCGAAATACTTTCTCACTTCCTTCTTTGACTCATGGACTACTTAGAACTATGTTACTTAATTGCCAAATATTTGGGAATTTTCCAGAGAGCTTTTTGTCATTGATTTTTAATTTAATTTGGTTGTGGTCAGAGAATGTATTTTGTATGACATCAATTCTTTGAAATATATAGAGACTTGTTTTATGGCTGAGCATACAACCTATTTTGTGCACATGAAAAGTCCAAAGTAGAATTCAAGAAATGTCAATTACATTCAATTAATTGATGCCTTATTCTATAGACTTAAGAGACTTTTTGCCTATTTTTCTAATAATTGCTAAAAGAGGAATGCTAAAATCTCCAATTGTAACTGTAGAAATATCTATTTTTATGTTTTATCAGATTTTGCTTCATATATTTTGAAGCTCTTATATTAAAGGCATGCATATTATGATGTCCTGATAAATTGACTCTTTTTTATCTTATTGAAATGGCCTTTTTTTGTCTGATTCTCAGGATGACCCTGAGATGTTGTTTCTGTATCCTTTCTCTTTAGGCCGGTAGGCATGCAGAGGTGGCTCTCTTTCCCTAGAGAGAGCTAACACCTTAGCTGTGCTGCAAACTGCAGTAGAGGTATCTTCCCCAAAAGGTAAATGATGCTCTCCTGAAGTCGGCCCTACCTCTCTCCTAACTGCCTAGCTAATGGTTTGGTAAGGGAGAAAAGAAAATATACATCCAAACTGCTGTAAGAATTAATCATATATGAGCAAGAACCAAAAAGCACCCCAGAGACTGGATTTTGAGATGCTAAAAAGGGCTATAACCTAAGACTGGATAAACAATAATTTACTTAAGATGCTGGATTTTACAAGTACTGAAACAAGTACTCTAGTAGACGTAATAAAAGTCACTGCTGAGGTGACTCTTAGAAACTTAGAAAAAGTGATAGGCTAACACTCAGAAAAGTGAAAATGTCTTGAGTTGCCCTACTGACAAAGAGTAGAAAAGAAACTCTATAACACCACAGCAATTATACACTGTGATGACAACCCCCATTCTTCCACAAAATTACCTATACCATTTACTTGTGTGACTATGTACTGGGAAAAGATATTTTAAGAAGTTATTATTAATATCCACAAACCCAGAGTGACATATCACAGCCCCTACGTTAGAAAGGGATTTACAGAGGCCAGAGAATAAGTAGCATCATGGCTAAGGTCTGGCTCAAAGTGGGCTTATTTGGTCCATGTACCTACCCAATGATCAATCCCAGATTCCTTGAATAAATAATTTTAAGTGATATATGAGGCAGCTGGAGTTCAGAAAGTCAAAGTTGAGAAAGTCACTCCAATATCTTCTTCTGACATAGGATAGACTACTTGAAATTGCCTCACAGGCACAATTCTGTTAATTTTTTTAGTCTTTTTTTTTTTTTTTTTTTTTGGTCTGAGGTTCTGTAAACTCTTTTCAGCTTCTTTCCTTAGTGAATTTTTTGTTGCAAATACGTTTTTCAGTTTGAGAACTTCTATTTGGTTCTGTTTATAGTTCCCATTTCACTTCTGCTATTTCCCAACTGTTCACTCATTATATTATTTTCTTTAAAATTCTAAATATTTCATAAGAGCTGTTTTAAAGTCTTCATCTACTAATTCCATTATTTCTGTCATTTCTGGGTCTATTTCTACTTTTTCCTGGATGTGGGACACATTTTCCTGCTTCTATATATGTTATATATATTATCATATGTTGGACATATATTTATCTGAACTTTGTTCTCTTCCTTTAAAGTTTTGTTCTGGCAGACAGTTAATTTACTGATGAGCAGTTTTCAAAGCTTACTTTTAATCTTTTATTAAGGCAAGTTTAAAGTAGTTCCTTCTCTAGGGCTAGAATAGCTCTGCTCCTATGCCATGGTTTATCAAGATTCTTTTTTTTTTTTTAAGATTGTGTTTATTTATTGGAGAGAGTGAGAGAAAGAGAGTATGAGTGGGGTGGGGTAGAGGGAGAAGTAGGCTCCCCACCGAGCGGGGAGCCTGATGTGGGGCTCGATCCCAAGACCCTGGGATCATGACCTGAGCTGAAGACAGACACTTAACTGACCGAGTCACCCAGGTTTATCAACGGTCTTAACTGAATGAGGTTCCTCCACTGTAGCGGGTCAGAACTCCTTTATCTGCAAACTCTGAAATCTCCATTTAGTTCCCAGTTTCCGAGCAGCATCATTCTCTCGCTATTCCACAACTTAGTACTTGGTCAAAGATTAAAGGGAACTACTACAAATATTTCTTAAATCCCTTTCATGCACCTCCCACCTTTTGTGTATCCTATCCCACAAATTCCAGTTCCCTTGGCATCCCTGAGATCAGATCTCTGCCTCATCAGTTAATCAAGACTACTGTGCTCTATGTTCTACTTTGTTACACTATTGTCTGAATAGTACTTCTGGGCCAAAACCTGAGGTGATCATGCCGCTCACGTTGAATGGTTCCCTTCTCTTAAGCATCACAGTCCTACTCTGCCAATTTTCTAACATCAGAAAAAAACAGCTGCCAAAAATTTTATTCAGCTTTGTAGTTCATTACAGTTGAAGAGCTCATCTATTACCAGCTGGAAAGCTAGTTCTATACCAGTTACTCTGACATGGCTGCAAGCAGAAGAACATACAAATAATTTTAAATGTTTTTCTATTAAAAAAAATAAGAGGACACCTGGGTGGTTCAGTCAGTTAAGCCTGACTTCGACTCAGGTCATGATCTCGGCATCCTGGAATGGAGCTCCAAGTCAGGCTCTATGCTCATCAGGGAGTCTGTTCGTCCTCCCCCAATCCCTTTCCTCTCCTCCCCCACTTGTATGGCTCTCTCTCAAATAAAAAAAAAAAAAATCTTTAAAAAAATAAAATGAGTCCTTGTTTTGCACAGTATTTTCATGAAAGTATAAAAGTCATTGATTTGTAAAGTCATATTTATCTTAACATAATTTATTATTATACCTCACTGCTGAAAGCAATAAAACCTAAGCTAAACTAAAGTTACATACACATTTGATATATATATAATGTGTATTAAAATTCAACCATATTCAGCAAAGCATGAGAGAGTAATAAGACAAGAATGTAAGTAGTATGTACAGTTCTATCCCCCATTCCTTTTAATGTGCTTAACATATATACACTTTGCTCTTTACCACACACTTCCATGAATATTATATTTTATAAACTCATATTCAGGTACAGAGTTATATACACAAAACAATGTGTACTGTAATTTGTGGACAAAGGAAGGATTGTTATTATTGATGGAACAATTTTTCCTGTATTTACTAATTTTACCATCTAATTCATTCATGGGCTATGGCTTGATAATACTCTATCCCAAGAATTAGCATCATGTAGAACACCACTAGAATATAACAAGGAAAAAATATTCAAAAAAAATTTCTGTTGGCAAGGATACAGAGAAACATGAACCCTCTTACACTGATGGTGCAAATGCAAACTGGTGCAGCCATTCTGGAAAACAGTATGGAGGTTCCTCAAAAAGTTAAAAATAGAACTACCTTATGACCTAGCAATTACACTACTAGATATTTACCTAAAGGATACAAAAATACTGATTCTAAGGGGCACATGCACCCCGATGTTTATAGCAGCACCATCAACAACAGCCAAATTATGGAAAGAGCCCAAATGTTCATCAACTGGTGAATGGATAAAGATGTGTTGTGTGCGCGCGCACACACACACAAACGCACACAACTGGAATATCACTCAGCCTCAAAAAGAATGAAATCTTGACATTTGCAACAACGTGGATGGAACTGGAGTGTATTATGCTAAGCAAAATAAGTCAATCAGAGAAGGACAAATACCATAGGACTTCATTCATATGGAATTTAAGAAACAGAACAGATGAACATAGGGGAAGGGGGAAAAAAGAGAGAGGGAGGAAACCATAAGAGACTCTTAACTATAGAAAACAAACTGACATTTGCTGGAGGGGAGTTAGGCTAAATGGATGATGGATATTAAGGAGGACGCTTGTTGTGATGAGCACTGGGTGTTATATATAAGTGATGAATCACTAAATTCTACTCCTAAAACCAATATCACACTATATGTTAACTAACTAGAATTAAAATAAAAACTTGAAACAAACAAAAACCTTCTGTTTAGTCAGTCTGAAAGAGTGTGTCTGTTTTGTAAGTTCCATAAGTAGCTCATAATTCATCTGCTTATAAGTTCTAACTTTTGATATTGATAATTCTGAAAATAAGTAAATTCATAAGATACTCATGTTAAATGAGAACTACTATAAAGCTGATAGGTAAAATCAACTAAGTATTCACTTAATTAAACAATTTACAGAAAAAATTAAGACTGATGTTTTGTAGTTTACAGTGAAAGGAATATAGATATATAACTGAAATATTTGGGTAAAATATTAACATAGAGAACTTAGACTCTAATTTAGCCTCGCATGAAAACCACTCTTTCCTTATACTTGATTTATTATGCAATGGTATAACTATCAGACAAGGTGTTCACCAGTGATTAACTTCATCTCTAGTTTTTTTGTGACTCTGATGATATCATTGAAACTTTGTTTTAGGTCCTTAGAAACACAAGTGATTCAGTCAAATGGTTAAATGGAGACATTATTCTTAATGATTAAATGTGGAAATAAAGGCTAGCTGAATACACGAATGTTAATTATATTACAGTGTAACGTGGATTTCTTCATCAGGACCCCTAAAGATTACAAAAATTATAATCCGAAAATGCTGAATTTTTACATGAAATGAATTACAATAGCATTCCCTTTAAACATACTAGGAAATTTAACAAGTATGATACATTTTTAAACATGGGCTAGAGACGCAAGAAAAAAAAAAACAATTTAAAAAACTCAAACAATTTACTAAAGAGTAGAATACCCAAGCAGCAACAGTGAACAATCATCATATTTCAGCTGCCACAACTGGATACAAACGTGTTCTTAAACTGTTTTGTACCCAAGTAACTGAAGTACTGAAACCTGTTTGAATTAGCACAGATAGTGGGAATAGAGTCAAACCTGTGATCTTTTCCATGAAAGAATGTGCTGTGATTCAAACTCACTTACTGTATGTGTGTGTGCATACACACACAAACTATTAAAATACCTCTGGGCTTTTCATCTGGGTAAATGGGTGGCTCACCCTAATGAAGGCACAACAATTATTTATCTTTGGACAAGAAAAAGCTTAGCTGGGGCGCCTGGGTGGCTCAGTCGTTAAGCGTCTGCCTTCAGCTCAGGGCGTGATCCCAAAGTCCTAGGATCGAGCCCCACATCAGGCTCTTCCGCTGGGAGCCTGCTTCTTCCTCTCCCACTCCCCCTGCTTGTGTTCCCTCTGTCACTGGCTGTCTCTCTCTAATAAATAAATAAAATCTTTAAAAAAAAAGGAAACAAAAAGCTTAGCAACCTTTAAAGGACTTCTACATGACCAGTAGGAACCACAGGCCCCTATAGTGTCCTGAGTGTAGAACAATTCCCAAATTTAAAGAATGTATTTTTTTTTAAGATTTTATTTATTTGACAAAGAGAGACAGCGAGAGAGAGAACATAAGCAAGGGGTGTGTGAGAGGGAGAAGCAGGCTTCTCGCCGAGCAGGGAACCAGGCGCCCCTAAATCATGTGTTTTAAAACAAAATACAATATACAGTTCTGAAAGACCTGTATAAAAATGCGAAAGGGAAATCTAGATAAAGTAGTATATATTCAACATACACTTTCCATGTTATGGTATATGCAAAAAAATTACCATGTATTATGTTCAATGTACTGTATCAAGTATTTATACATATTGATCCAAAATATATTATCAACATTGTTAAGGATAAGAAACAAAACACAGTGGACATCTAAAGGTAAGTGGTGAAGCCAGGCTTCCAATGTTTACAAGACACCAAAATCCAAGGTCCTTCCATTATACTGTACTACTTCTCAGTTACTGTTTAAGTTAAAAGGGTAACAAATCATTTTGAACATTTCTTCTGAATTTCTCTGGACTGAGAACAATTTTATGAACCAAAAAATGCAAACCAAAATATTAGACCAAAAGAACTGGTTAATGTCAAAGAATAAACATTCTCAAGATCCTTTTTTTTAAGTTAATGCAATGTCCCTCTAAATGGTGCTTTATTCCTACAGACACTTAATTTAAGAAAAGTAAGAAAAACTCCAGTTTCTACAATTTATTAAGTTTAAGTACATTGATTCTGAAGCTTCATGGAACTGCTATAATTTAGAAATCATAATAGCCACAATAACCATAATCACCTACAGAATATAGCAACTGTCATTACCATCCCTAAACTGTGTTGTCCCATACAGTAGCTATAGCTAAATGTGGCTTTTTAAATTTAAACTTAATTAAATAAAATTAGAAATGGGGTGCCTAGCTTGCACAGTCAGTTACGCATTTGCTTTCCGCTCAGGTCATGATCCCAGAGTCTTGGGATCAAGTCCCACATTGGGCTCTCTGCTCAGCAGGGAGCCTGCTTCTCCCTCTCTCTCTGCCTGCCATTCCCCCTACTTGTGCTCTTTCTGTCAAATAAATAAAATCATAAATAAATAAATAAATAAATAAATAAAATTAGAAATCTTATCCCTTAGTTATGCTAGTCACATGGCCAGTGTTTAACAGCACATGTGACTTAGTAGCTATTGTATTAGACAGTACACATATAGAATATTTACAACATCACAGAAAGTTCTATTGGACAGCACTGCCCTAGAACAAATAAAGGAAAATTTTCGTTAAGGATTATAAATTATTTTCTTGGTTTTTGTTTTATTTTGAGGGGTAGTTTCTTTCTTCAATTTGGAAGTAGGAGAGGAAGGGAGGAGGAAAAATCAAACTGAGTAATATTTTTTAAATGATTTCTAAAAACCTTTGCATAAATCCAAGGTCATTCGGTACATACACCCCCTCCACCTCACCCTTGTCAAGCAGCCTTTGCAATTATTCTCTATGCATACAATATGGTGAATATGCCATATTCCTTCATGACTTGGTGCCTTGGAACAGTATATACTGCCTGTCCAGAACACCCTGCTCCCTCTCCCTCTGTTAACTTATACTTCAGAATTCCTCTAGAAATAGGTCCCTGAAACCCTCTCAGTTCCCAGTCCGGTTAGGGTGACCACCCTTAGTTGGCACAGCAACAATGCAGAATATTTCAGTTTAACTCCTCCCCTATCACACATCCTAGTAGTCTCTGGGAACCTTGACAGCAAGGGCCTAAACTTACTTATCTTTGTATTTCAAACACATAGTATAGTCTGGCATACAGTAAATACTCAATAAATGTTGAATGATTATTTTACCTCAAACCTTCTGCCATAGCCAAGTTACTTAACATTAATTAAATAACTCTTTAATAAATATGGCAACAAATATTAGCAGCTTACCCTTTGAGGTCATTAATTAATTTGTTTTTTTCCTGGACTATTCGCTTATGGTGCATTCGGTGAAAATCACGTTCTTTTTGAGTTTTCAGCAGATCTTCTCTAGCCTTGCTGAAAATAATAATTTTAAAAATCACTGCTAATTCCAGAAAAGCATTTGACAAAGTACAACATCTATTCATGATAAAAACCCTTAACAAAGTATGTTTAAAGGGAACGTAACTCAACATAATAAAGGTCATATATGAAAAATCCACAGCTAATATCAACCAAATCGGGAAAAAACTGAGAGCTTTTCGTATGTGGTAAGGAACAAGACCGGGTGTCCACTCTCACCACTTTTATTCAACATTGTATTTTAAGTCCTAGCCACAGCAATCAGAAAACAAAAAGAAATAAAAGGCACTCGAATCGGCAGGGAAGAAGTCAAATTTTCAATATTTGCAGATGACATAATATTCTAGATAAAAAACCCCAAAGACTCCACCAAAAAACTGCTAGAACCAGTAGATGAATTCAGTAAAGTCACAGGATACAAAATCAACGTACAGAAATTTGTTGCATTTGTATACACCAATAATGAAGCAGCAGAAAAACAAATTAAGGAATCAATCTCATTTACAATTGCACTAAAACCATAAGATACTTAGGAATAAACCTAACCAAAGAGGTGAAAGATCTGTACTCTGAAAACCATAAAACACTGATGAAAGAAACTGAAGATGACACAAAGAAATGGAAAGACATTCCATGCGTTCATGGATTGGAAGAACAAGTATTAAAATGTCTACCAAAGCAATCTACACATTTAATACAATACCCATCAAAATACCAATAGCATTTGTCACAGAGCTAGAATAAACAATCCTAAAACTTATATAGAACCACAAAAGAAAACAAATAGCCAAAGCAACCTTGAAAAAGAAAAGCAAAGCTGGAGGCATCACAATTCTGGACTTCTTATATTACAAAGCTGTTGTAATCCGAACTATGGTACTGGCACAAAAATAGACACACAGATCAATGAAAGAGAATAGAAACCTCAGAAATGAACCGACAACCAAATGGTCAATTAATCTTCCACAATGCAGGAAAGAATATCCAATGGGAAAGAGACCACCTCTTTAACAAACGGTGCTGGGAAAAGTTGACAGCAACGTGCAAAAGAATGAAACTGGACCACTTTCTTACACCATACACAAAAATAAATTCAAAATGGATGAAAGGCTTAAAAGTGAAACCTGAAATCATAAAAATCCTAGAGGAGAACACAGGCAGTAACCTCTTTGACATTGGCCATAGTGACTTTTTTCTAGATATGTCTCCTGAGGCAAGGGAAACAAAAGCAAAAATAAACTATAGGGACTTCATCAAAATAAAAAGCTTCTGCACAGTGAAGGAAACAATCAACAAAACTAAAAGGCAGGGGGCGCCTGGGTGGCACAGTAGTTAAGCGTCTGCCTTCGGCTCAGGGCGTGATCCCAGCGTTATGGGATCAAGCCCCACATCAGGCTCTTCTGCTATGAGCCTGCTTCTTCCTCTCCCACTCCCCCTGCTTGTGTTCCCTCTCTCGCTGGCTGTCTCTATCTCTGTCAAATAAATAAATAAAATCTTTTAAAAAAAAAACTAAAAGGCAATCTTCAGAATGGGAGAAGATATTTGCAAATGATACATCTGATAAATTAGTATCCAAAATATATAAAGAATTTATACAACTCAACACCCAAGAAACTAATAATCCAGTTAAAAAATGGGCAGAAGACATGAATAGACATTTTTCCAAAGAAGATACACAGATGGCCAACAGACACAAGAAAAGATTCTCAACATCACTGATCATCAGGGCAACGTGAACCAAAACTACACTGAGATATCACTTCACATCTGTCAGAATGGCTAAAATCAACAATATAAGAAACAACAGGTGTTGGCAAGGATATGGAGAAAGGGGAACCCTCTTGTACTGTTGGTGGGAATGCAAACTGGAGCAGCCACTCTGTAAAACAATATGGAGAACCTCAAAAAGTTAAAAATAGAACTACCCTACAATCCATCAATTGGACTATTAGGTATTTACCTAATGAATACAAAACACTAATTGAAAGGGACACATGCCCCGTGATGTTTATATAGCAGCATTATCTACGATAGTCAAATTATGGAAACAGCCCAAACATCCATTTATTGATGAATGGTTACAGACAATGTGATACATATATGCAATGGAATATTACTCAGCCCTAAAAAAAAAAAAAAAAAGAATGAAATCTTACCATTTGCAACAACATGGATGGAGCTAGAGAATATCATGTTAGGTGAAATAGAGAAAGACAAAATACCATATGATTTCAATCACATGTGGACTCTAAGAAATAAAACAAAGGAGCAAAGGGAAAAAAAGAGAGACTCTTAACTATAAAGATCAAACAGATGATTACCAGACAAGAGATGGGTGAGGGGATGGGTTAAATAGGTGACAGGAATTAAGGAGCGCATTTGTCGTGATGAGAACCAGAAGTTGTATGGAAGTGCTGAATCACTGTATTGTAGACCTGAAAACTAACATTATACTGTACGTTAGCTGACTGGAATTTAAATAAAAACTTTTTTTAAATCACTCCTTATTCCTTTCCAAAAAAAAGTAATCAGTTCAAATACAGTACTGAACAATTCTAAAGATAATTTAAAAAAAAAAGATTCCATTATAATTCACATTGAAGGATTCTAAGCAACATAGTGCCTATGGGGTTGGGAGATGAATGGCCACTACCTATAGCTTCAAAAATATTCATTCACAATTCACTGAAGTAAAAGGAAATTAAATATATGCTGCCAAAATAATTTATAATCCATCTACTTCCAAAACGAGTTTGTTTACAAAGTTGACATACTTAAAACAGGATAATTCAAAATAATTATAAAGGAAAAGACATACAAAATTTAATTCTGAATTTGCTTGAATATATGGTTAAAATACAATGTATTGGGTTACTTAGTTCTGATAATTGTGAAAAAGAAAGCATATATGTTCCGGGAAACCCAGATTTTATTCTGGTAATGCACATGAGAAATATGTACCACCTGTAGATCATATTAGTAGAATAATTGGTAACTTGATGAGAAAGTTTCTTCTGTATCGGTGTTGTAATACAGAAGCATTCTTCAACTGGATATACCTTCTGCAAACCCCTGATAGAAAACAAACAAGGGTATTCTTTCTAAGCCTAGGCTGCGGGTAAAAAGTTAATGGGAATGTTTCACCTACGTCCACAATACATTAGTTTCAACATAATAATGTAAAATATAATTATAATGAAAAAGTAGCTATGTAACAGTCTTAGTTAACTGACAAAGTGCTACTGCATTGAGACACCCATATTCTGAAAAATGCGTGCACTGAATTCAGGTGCTTACATCACATAAGAGGTCACAGTGGAATAAATCTGCTTCTCTGTATCACAGAATTTCAAAATACAAATTCACATAAAAATAAGTGCAAAAAATATATATTTCTGCATGAAGAGCTATGTCAAAGCAATCCCCGAGGATTGGAATGCTGCCAAAGAAACAGGATGAGGTTAGGTTTTCAGACCCCTGATGGGGCATATTGTGATCAGTGAGACTTCTTACTGCAAGATCAAGCCCCATGCGGCATATGGTGAAAATGTCTCATCCATTCTTCCAAGTTTCTTTCTTCCGGTCTCCTCAAGTAGTCAAACCTCCTGCATTTTTTAACGTGAACTTTTTTTGGACATGTTCTTTATTTTACTGCCAATGTTGCACTTTTTTTAAAAAAGGAAAGCCCAAGTTATATCTCTTTGGAAATGTGAACAAAGCCTAAATCTTCAACACTCAATATTCCATTTTTTTAGTGTATTCTGAATATATGTATTTAGTTGTAGTTCCTCATTATTAAAAAGACTAATATAGCACATTTGTCTAAGCAGCAGACATTCAATTGAATCCTTTAAGGCTGAAAATGTACATAGATATCCTTCCAGACAGGAAATGATAACATATCAAGTTTATAATAAAAACAATTTTAATAATAAAAAAGTTGTAGTTTTTATCATAAGTATATAAACAACAGGTCACAATCCTCAAAGGCTACTACCACCATCTAACCCTCAATTTCATTTCAATGCCAACAAATTTGAAGGTACAAGAAATGGTTGCCTGAAATATTCACTCTTGAAAAATCATCTGAGGAATATGCCAATTACGAGATGAACAAACAATGTATTCTGTCCAGGTCTTAACCCTAATGAAGATGGGCCAAAAATGAGGGAATCCCTCTGCCACCATGTGCCTAATGAATAGTGAGTGAAGAGGAAGACAGACTTTAAGTAGAGTGATTTAAAAAGATAAGAGGCTGAGTTGATATTTTGTTGTGAAAACACAAGAATACCACCAGAATTCTCATTCATTTTTAAAGTGGTTTACATACCTTCTTGCACATAAAAATACTCAATAAATGTTACTGTTATCATCACATCACTATTATTTAGCATAGCAGAACAGATATATTCAATTTCTCTAAAACAGATATACTCAATTTCTCTAACAGCTTGATTTATTTACCTAAAATAGGGGGCATGCCAGTAGATAAATATCCTCTAATGGACAAAAATATCAGGATACATGCTTATTAGTAACACTGTAAAACTTTATAAAAGTATTTAAACTTCTATGAACATCTATTTTGAGTCTACTAAAGCTGTCTTACTTTCAACAACTTGATGAGTTATATAAATGAGCTAATGTTTTATTTCTCTTATCTGAAATGTAAATCCATAATAGGTTAAAAAAAAACTTAGAAAAATAATGTCGCAAAGTTTCTTAAGCAGAACTACAAATGTGCAGCAGTGCATCAGCTCCCTCTTTAAATATACGTTTACAGGCCTATTTGTACTTATCCCAGGAAAGAAAGCATAGGAATTGATTGAAGTATTAGACCTTAATACTTCAATCTGACCATTAAATTGGTTTTCAGGGACTTGCTTTCTATTTGCACAAATGAAGTCTACTCAGTAAAACAATTTAGATTCCTTTCATGGTGATGCTTCTGTTACGACCTTCCTGCTGCCCATATGATTAATAAAAAGAAAATAAAACTTGTACTAAAAAATAAAATTTACAATATTCATATAAGCAATTAACATTTTAAACTATACAATATTTTTTATTAATACAGCATCTTCGTGATTTAAAAACAAACCTACTAAGACACCAGAGATTCTACTTAAGTACAATGAAGTAAAAGTTATTCAACGAAGCATTCAATTTAGATTTGTTTATCATAAAGAACATACTTCCTACATGCTTTTTCTTAATGAGATGGCAGAATGACTAATTTCCCCACTTCAGAAAACCAACATACCAAAATCTACAATTAAAGTATAAAATATTAAAATACTCATATTTTTATATTATACAAGCACTGTCCCCAAAACTCCATGTTTCAAAATATGAATGTGATTTAATAGTGTGCTCTTAAAAATTATTTATAAATGAATGCCCCCAGTAAAATAATTTTGTTAACTGAAAAGTTTTAGCTAAGTATTTTACGTAACCACTTTATTTTTTTTTTTTAAGATTTTATTTATTTATTTGACAGAGATAGAGACAGTCAGCGAAAGAGGGAACACAAGCAGGGGGAGTGGGAGAGGAAGAAGCAGGCTCACAGCAGAGGAGCCTGATGTGGGGCTTGATCCCATAACGCTGGGATTACGCTCTGAGCCAAAGGCAGACGCTTAACCGCTGTGCCACCCAGGCGCCCCTACGTAACCACTTTATAATAGATTTATTGGGTTATTTTATGATTTGGCAAAAGGAAGCATACAAATATTTTCTTGCTTATTTGCACCAAAGTAGGCCATCTTTGTCATGTATTTTTCTCATGCACAAACAAAAATCAAAGTAACTTCTGGTGACAGTCTTACACAATCACCAATTATTTCACTGTTTCAACTGGTTAAAATGAATTCATTTAACTCATTAATATTAATATTGGAATAACTGTTGGATAGCCAAAATGGGTTCAATCATATTCAAGGAAAACTTTCCTTATATACTTAACCAAAAAAGAGAGGGATATACCCATGTCCAGAAAAAAATACCTTCTTAATTTAACAAGCAATTACCTAAACACTAAACCATAAAATTTTATAGGCCTCATTATTATCTTTATTTCCACAGTGTTTGTTTCTGAAAGTCATTAAATTAAATGGGTCTTCAGAAAAGCTGGATACTCTTTGACCTTCTACAAAAGTTAATTTTGTAAGTGAAGTTAGGGCTGCTTAGGAAAACACCTAAATTTTCCTCAATATTAATTGCTTTTTAATTTTAGTCTTTATGTCCATACTTTCTGGCAGAAGATTAAAAAAATTCATTATTTTTAAAATGGTACATTTTCATCTTCTAATTAGCAATCCTAGTCAGTTTTTATTTTCTGTCAAACCTTCAGTACACTCAATAAAACTTTTCTGGTCTGATTATATTTCTTTAATGTAGAAGCCCAGCAAAGGACAACAATACTCTAAATGAGGCAATACTTAACTTTATGGAAAATTGTTAAAAATTCAATTATAAAGGGAAAATGATGCCTACTCCAAAGGGATGGTATAAAAGGGGCAAAATCATCAATTAATTACTCTAAAAATTATTAAAAGCTTAATTAAAAAGCCAAAATGTTAATAACACACATTCACTTAAGCCCCTCCTACTCATCAGAGGTAGGCCCTGGGGTTATGTTGAGCACAAGATACTCCCATTATATAAAGCTCACAAAATAACAACAAAATATATACATTAGATAATTAGATGGAAAGGTATAAATTTCAAGCTCCTTCATAAATACATAGTATTAAATTAAGGATAATCTAAATAAATGGAGGGATATACCATGAAATAGAAGACTAAAATTTATGAATACATCAATCCTTAAAAATATATATGTATATGTAAATATATGTACACACACACACACTCTTCCCAAATGATATTATAAATTCAACTCAATCTCAAACCCCTACCTTTCTATAGAAATTGACGAAGTGACTCTAAAATTTATATGGAAATACAAAGGACCCAGAATAGCCAAACTATCTTTAAAGAACAACAAAGCTATAGAACTAACACTACCTGACTTCAAGAACTTACCTAAAGCTACAGTAATCAACAGTGTGATACTAGAATAAAGACAAACAAACAGATTAATGGAACAAAATAGAGTCTAGAAATAGACCCACAATTATACGGTCAAATGATTTTCAATAAAAATTTCAAGGAAATTCAATGATGGATGAAATTTTTTTAAGAATGGTGCTAGAACAATTGGATATTCCTTTAGAAAAGAAAATTAATCTCTAGCTCCTACCTTACACCATATACAAAAATGAATGATAGATATAGGCTGAAATAAAAATTCTTAATCTTTAAAGGTTTTAGAAGAGAACATAGACTAATATCTCCAAGACCAGGAGTGGGCAACAGTATCTCAGACAAAATATCGAAAGCAATACTATTAAAAAAAATTAATTAGACTTCATCAAAATTTAAGACTTCTGCTCACCCAAAGACACCATAAAGAAATTGAAGAGTGAAGCTATAAGCAGGGAGAAAATATTCGCAAAGTCCTGACAAAAGATTTATATCCATAATATGTAAAGAACTCTTACAACTCAACAGTAAGAGAAACAATCCAACCAAAAATGGGCAGGACTTACACAGAAAATAAGAGAAATGAACAGCCAATAAGTACATACATACACACACACACACACACACACACACACACACACACACACACACAATTTTCAATGCATATCAAAACCACAACAAGCTGCTACTATACAATTACTAAAATGGCTAAAATGAAAAACACTAACAACACTCAACATTGGTGACAATGTAGAACTAGAACTTTCATAGACCTCTACTGAGAATGTAAAATGCCCCAACTGTTGGAAAATGGACTGTGAATTTCTTATAAATACACACTGACCCTTTGGTCCAGTAATTCCACTCCTAAGATTTAACCAAAAGAAAGAAGACACATTCCCACAAGAAGACTTATACACAAATCTTCATAGTAGTATTACTCATTAGGAACCATATTTGAAAACAATCCAATAGAAAAATAAACAAAATGTGACATACACTATACAACAGAATACTACATAGCAATAAAGAGGAATAACTGATAAATTCAAAAATCATAGATATATTTTACAGAGTTTATGCTGAATGTAAAATGTCAAACACAAAGAAATGTACATTCTGTGATTCCATTTATGAAGTTCTTAAATAGGTAAACTGATCAAATACCAGAAAACTGATATATCAGAACACTGATTGCAGGGGCAGAGATGCCTAAGAAGGGACATAGGAATTTCTGGATAAACAGAAATGTTTACATTAAGATGGGTATAGAAGTGACAAGACTTTATCTGTTTGTCAAAATTATGTATAACTCAATAAAAGAACTATAAATACATTATACTTAGTGGATGTAGGGTAGGGTATGGGTGGGGGTAGAGATGAAATGGCAGAAACATGGTCAAGTGTTGAAACTGATAGGCCCATGCGGTTCATTATTCTATTTTGTTTACTTTCTAAATCCTTGATATTTTTTTCAGAATTAGGTTAATATATGTAAACAATATATTGCTAAGTACCTGTCTTTTGGAAAAAAAATACTACTTTTGGTGTTTATTCAGTGTTGCTGCTATTACTAATAATAAAGTTGACAACAATAATGATGATGATGCTATTCTACCTACTTAATATATATTGTATACCAGGTATTATGTTCATTATCCTATGATAGGTAAGTCAAGCACAATCGTTGCCTTCATCAAGTTCTCAGGAGTATAGAGAATATTAATAAGGAAATAAAATATAAACTTATAAACCAGAAACTAGTGAATGTCATGAAAGGAAAAAAAGGTGCTGTAATACAGAATACTGGTTTAATCTTTATTGAGCACTCACCATGTGACAGACATTGTGCTAAACACTTTAAAATGATTCCCCTCAAGGACAGATAATATCAACCCACTTACATATGAGGAAACTGAGTAATAATTGTATTATTATATCTAGTTAAAGGTAGAGCATCATGTAATTGTGTTGCTCTCTCCACAATACCTGACCTGGTATCAATGTCTGCTCTAAATTAAAGTTTGAGTGGGGTTTGTAATGCTGAGTTTGATAACAGGAGATATTGTTCTTTCAAGAATCTAACTCTTCAGAAAAAGTTTGTTTAACTTCATTATTATGCTGTAACCGGATAAGTCAACCTACAAGAAAGTTATGCAGGATATAATGTATTCCATATTTCCATCGTGTCCCTCCATCCAGTCTATTTTCCAACAAAAACAAGCTCACATTATGCTTTTCTTCAAAATTATCCATTGGCCTCACATACAACTCAGAGGGAAAACAGCAAAGTTCTAATATAGAGTTCTACCACTTATACCCTGGTTTCAGTCACTACGGTCTCCTTACTAGCCCCCTAACAAGCCAAACTGTGCCCACCACAGGCTCTGTGTACTTCCTTTTCCCTCTGCCTGGAATTCCCTTTTCCCAAGTTTATACATGGCCTCCCTCAGTTTCTTCAGGAACTTATATCATACAGGACTTTCCTCACCACCCTATATAAAACTGCACCCCATTTATCTCTGTCTCCCTTACCATGTTACTTTTCTTCCTAGAGTTTACTATCACATGTTGTATCTGTCAACATCCACATGTAGTTAGCGGCTATCACATTGGACAGCACAGCCTTAGAGAGTGTTAACAGTGCAGAGGTAAGAAAAAGGAAAAAAAAAAAAAAAAAAAAAAAAAGCTTGTCAATGAGTTAGAGGAAGAGGTAGAACAGCATGCTGTCACAGAAGCCAAAGGAAAAAAGGAATGAAATAAGATGCACAGTTAAGTGGAATAGGTGGGGTGGAAGCCAGACTGCAGGATGTTAAAGTACAAGTATAATGATGCTTTTAGGAGTAAACCATCCAATTGAGAATATTTTCAATGTCTACATTATGAGAAGACATAAAGCACTAGTCAAGATACAAAACAAGATCAAGCAAACAAGTTCTTAATTAATGAAACTCATAGTTTTTGTGGACCTCAGACTGAGGTGAATATTGTGGCATGTCAACTACGAAATAAAACAAGGCTTATGAAACAATGCCTTAACTGTAAAAGATATGATGATCCCAAGTGATGCTTTCTAGTCTTCATTCAACCAACAACTCTGTAAATGTGTAGCAGGTTGCTTAAATTCTAGATCTCTCCATTTAAAATGACAATTGGGACTATATCAAAATAAACTATTGAGGGGTGCCTGGGAGATTCAGTTGGTTATAGATGATAGTCATATTTGTGGTGAGCATAGCATAACAGAAGCTGAATCACTATGTTGCACACATGAAAATAATAAAACTGTGTGTCAACTATACTCAAATAAAAAATTATTCAAAAAGTCAGGTAGCAGACCAGAGCCATGAATTAAAGTTCATTTGAGAAAATAAATACTTTTCCCTATGTTCCTGTACCTAAAGACACCTGCAGATTGAAAGTGAAGGAGTGGAAAAATATTTATCATGCAAATGGATGTCTAGAGAAAGCTGGAGTAGCCATATTTATATTGGACAAACTAGACTTTTTTGTTCTCATATTGTTTTTATCCTGCTTTGGTATCAGGACAGTACTGGCCTCATGAAATGATTTTGAATGTGTTTCCTCTATTCCATTATTTTTAAGATTTTGGTAAAGATTATTTTTTTTTAACGTTTGGTAGAATTCACCAATCAAACCATGTGGTCCTGGACATTTCTGTGCTGAGAGATTTTGGATTCCTAATTCAATTTTCATTCTTATTATTGGTCTAAGATTTCCTATTTCTTGGATCCAAGATTCATGATTAAATCATGATAATTTGTGCATCTTTAGGAATTATGTTTATGTTAAGTTACCTGATTTGTTAGTATATAATTGTTCATAGCAATCTGTTACCACACTATGTATTTCTGTGGTTATCTGCTGTATTGTTTTCTCTTCCATTTCTCATTTTGGTTTTTGAGTCTTCTCTTTTTTCTTAAAGCATTGCCAATTTTGTTTATTTTTTTGGAAAAACTGGTCATTACTTTCAATGTTATGATATTATTTATTCTGGACTCTATTTTATTTCTGATTTTCTTTGTTATTTCCTTCTTCTACTAAATTACAGCTAAATATCATCTTTTTCTAGTTCCTTGTGGTGTAATGTTAATTTGTACTTTTTCTCTTAATACAAGCATTTATAGCCTAAATTTCGCTCTAACATCTGCTTTTGCTGCATCCCATAGGTTTTGGAATATTGTGTTTTCTTCTTCTTTTGTTTTGAGACATTTTGATTTGCCATTTGTTTTCTTATTTGGCCCATTACTTATGCAGTAGTGTCTTTAATATTTACATATTAAATATTTAATATTTACATTGTAGATTTTCCAGCTTTGTTTTATTGTTGATCTTTAGCTTTGTACCATTGTGGTTGGAAAATATACTTGACAAGATTTCAGTCTTCTTAAATTTGGATTATTCATTATGTCTCTTTTTATATGTGTACTTGAAGAAAATGTGTATTCTATTTTTCTTGGATGGAATGTTTTACATACACATACACACACACACACACACACACACACATTCTTAGAACCATGTATTCTGAAGTATGCTTCAAGTAAAAAATGTTCTTGTTGAAAAAAATAATTACTTTAACTGAGGGTAGTCATTTAAAATAAAGCATATGAGAAGGGAGGTGGGTGGGTGGATAGGTAAAATAGGTAAAGAAAATTAAGAGCACACTTATGATGAACACTGAGTAATGGTGTATAGAACTCTTGAATCACAATATTGTACACCTGAAACTAATATAACACTGTATGTTAACCATACTGGAATTAAAATGAAAACTTAATTTAAAAAATAACATTAGGAAACCATTGGGGAATATCAAAAACGGGAGTAATTCTAAATCTAAGAATTACTGAAGTAGATGTCAAGAAAATGAGAAAGTGAATTAAATTCATGATGTTGAGTTTCAAAATATGTCTAAGTGTATAGTAGTAATTTTGTAAGGAATTGCATTTGAATGTTTTGCCTATTCTTTAATGTGTCTGAAGGGGTCACAAATTACAAACAAAGTTGTAAGTCAGAAATAAATTTTTGTGGGATCTTAATTGGTTGCATAATCGGTCAAAAGTTACCAAAAAATGGGTTTTCACATATTTATCTATGACTTAATTTTAAAATTGAGTATTAAAAAAATATTTTTAAGAAGTAAAACTGAGTATTCAAATAGATGTACAAGAAAAAATAGATAAATGACAAATGGCCTGCATTTTATTATAAGGACAGTTATATTCTTTTTCAAAAAAGATTATCAAATTTGGAAACCACTCTAGAAAACAGTTTGGCAGTTTTTATGGAACTACCCCATGACCCAAGGGAAATGAATTATGTGTCTATAAAAAGTCTTACACAAGAATGTCATAATTGCGTCATATACAAAGCAGAATCTTGACACAACCCAAATTTCCATCAAAAGAAGTATGAATAGACAAATTGTGATATATTCACATAATGCAATACTATTCAATAATTTAAAAATTAACTATGGATACTTAGAAAACTATGGATGAATCTCAAAAATCTTAAGTGAAAGGAGGCAGACAGAAAAGAGTACATACTGTATGATTTCTTTCAAAAGAACTTCAGGACTGAGTTAAACAAATATATGGTGATAGGAATCAGAAGGATAATTGCCTAAGGGAATGGGTACAGGAAAACTTTTACCTTCAATGTAACTATAAACACTTTTAAATAGATTTTTTCCCTTAAAAACATCTATGTATAAGGAAATTTTCCAAACATTTATTTCTAAAACTTTTTTTATCAAGGTATAACTTATTTACAATGTTGTACCAGTTTCAGGTACATAATGATCCAATATTCATATATAGTGCAAAACGATCACAGTAAGTACACTTAACATCCATCACCATACACACATATATATATATCATATGCAAAACTATATTTTAGATAAAATAATCAATACTTGTAGTAAGATAAGGAAAACCTCTGTTCTAAAACAGGCACTGCTTACAACAGAGAAAAGGACCATTTTTTTTAATTATAGCAATTCAAATGAAATTCAGAGTGAAATATTTCCCTTTTCACATCTTCCTTTATGCTTCATCATTGTTGAATTTCAAAAATATTAATGATATGATGATTAAAAAAAATCCAAGGATGACAGCCTTTAGAGATATTGATAATAATAGCTGACATTTTCAAAGCACTTTGTGATTTACATGGCTCTTTAATATAGATTGTCTCATTTAATTATCACATCACTCCCTAGGAGTTAATAATTTTATGTATAATTACTCCCAGTTTAACAATCAGAAAACTGAGCTAATAAGTAGTAGAACATTGGAAGCTAGGTATTTGAACCTTAAGTTCAATACTCTTCTCATGGCAACTCTTTTCTCTAGATAAATACTAAGCTTATAGCTATAAGATTTCTCTGATTTTTCTAGATACATCATTAAACGCTACCAGTATAATCAGGACAATATATAACATATTTGTAAACCTCACTCTTTTTACATACATCCCTAGTCAACACTATTCACATATCTGTCTTTGCCAGAAGAAAAGTATTTAACATCTACACTTACCTTGCTTTAAGAAACAGTCTTACTCCTGAAAAGGAAAACTTTACGGTAAATTCTATAAAAGGAATCCCATATTTATTACTAATCCCTATTGGAAAAATATCTTCAAAAGTCAAATTGAAAAACCTGTGTGATAAAATATTACAATGTAGGACAAACTTATAACATGAGGGAAGTAGTTTTGGTAATATTTTACAAAACTTCATTCTCCATTTTAAAAAATGTATCCAACAGAATTAGGCTCCAAAGACATGCTTCACCAAAAGGCGTCACGAGAACAATGTGCTTAACATTCATTTAATGATATAAATATCAGGCACCTACTAAGGGTCAAGCATCTTTCCTTCAAATTTTCCATGTCAAGTAGATTAAAGCAAATAAATATTTTCCTTTTCTAATCTGTTAAAGTTTAATTATATCAAATAAGATATATTTAAGAGATTATAATCATAACCATTGAAACTAAAACTATATTTTAATAAATATAGCAAATTTTATATACATTTAGTAATCTGATAGTTTAGTAAACACAAATAAGAATAAGATTTCATTTGAGCAACATCTGTTTTAATTATGGGGTAATAATTTGCACAGGTAATAGTTTATATGGCTTTGATTATAGTTATTAAATATAATATTCAATAAACAACCAGTAATCAACAATGATTATTTAATGTCACTATGGCAAAAATCATTGCAAAAAGAGGCTCTATCTATTCAAAAGAAAATTAGCAAACTCAAGAAATAATTCAAAGAAGATCAGGAACTGAAACAGTATGCCAGGCAGCACTCTGAAAAATTTGCTGTGTCAAATTCCCAGTGCATCCATTAGGTGTCTATACAATATCACAGTGAGCATCAGGGCCAATAGTGCAAACCACTTCCGAGAAATGAACTGAGAATAGAGAGAATGCTGGTTCTAGTAACTTATCATACCATGATCATACACTTCTCTCTAAAATGTAAAATGTCAAACAGCACACCCATAGAGATAACATGAAACTTGTATAAACTGCAAAAACATTTATATAAGTGTAAGTAATAAATGAATAAATGATCACACAAATTATCTTTTATTTACCACCACCTTTTAAAAGTAGGAGTTTTAAAATTTTCCTTCACTTCGCAATACAAAGTCTTATTGCTTTATATTAAACTTTTTTACAAAGATCTTAAAAATATTATGTTCTTGTATGGTTGGTCTGCTTATCTAATTTTTCGTTTGATATGATTCTTTAACAGAGAAAACCGCTCTTTAAGTATGTTTAATAAAAAATAATGAACAAAGCATGAACTTCCTCTACTCCATATCTAAGCATTGATTTTCCATCTAACATTGTCTTAGATGAGTAGACTCATCCTAGTCAACACTATTCACATATCTGTCTTTGCCAGAAGAACAGTGTTTATCTAAATTTGTTGGGCAAAAACTATGTCTTCCATTAATTTCAGAAAGATTTGGCTTCTGTTAAGTCTCTCTTCTATGCATAAATTCATGTTAGCAGATTATAAAATAACAGTTTCCTTTGGGGAATTTTCAAACACCAAAATTCCTCTAACTAGGAATACACTAGGTCCTTCCACCCTCTTTGTCTTCTATAATTTTATTATTATTTTAGAAATTAGCTTATCCTCATAGGGGAAGATTTCCACAAATCATGAAAAGATTATCAAAACCATAAGAAAGTGAGTGTTACATAACAAATTAACCATCTCCTATACAATTCCCTGCATTCCAACCCCTGCTAGGTTGCAATTGTGAGAGTTCTGATCATCTGTTCAATTAATTTGCTAGCGAAGCCTTTCACATTCTTTCCAACTAGAATTTAAATATAATTCAATTCAGAATTAAAGCTCTGGTACATTAACCATGGTTAGCTTCATTCAACTCTCCTATTTAGTCCAAAAAAAAAAAAAAAAGTCATTTAAAAATTAACATACTCAGCTGCCTGTTTGTAGTGTTTCAAGTCTTTCTTCAAATTTTTGTTCTCATTTTCTAAAAGCATATTCTGCGTGTAGACATCTGGAACATGCCCAATATCTCTAAGTTCAGTTACTCCCTTCTGTATTAACTCATACCTAGGATAAAATCAAACAAAAGGCTTTATGTTGTTTCTTTCTACTAAATTGGCTTAATTTATGTACAATTCAAAAAGTTAAGTCCTAGGGGATATTTATAGAAATGAGTTGTGGTATTACTATTGTAAATTAAAAAGTCAAAATTCATAATATATATTTAAAATTTTTAAAAAAATAATTAATTGCTAGGTACTAATATAATTATGGTACATATAACCAAACATCTCGCTTGTTCCAGGCACTAATCCAGACGCTGGTGAAATTAACAAAACAGTCCAAGTCCCCATCCATTCTAGTGTGGAGAGTGATATGTTCTATGAAGTAAAATAAAGCAGAATAAGAGGGATAGAGAGAATGAAGTGGAGAGTGAGGTGGGCATTTGTGCTATTTTATATAGGTTGAACACAGAAAGTATGACTGGCAAAGTGCTATTTGAGCAGAGAACTGAAAGAAATAAGGAACTAAGTCATGGGGATATGAAGGAGAGGAGCATTCTTGGTTGACAGGAAAGTAAATGTTAAGACCCTGAGAAAAGGAAGTGCATGACATCTACAATTAAAAGCCAAAAGCCTGTATATCTGGAGTATCTGGAGCTGGAGAGAGGGAGAGAGTGGTGGGAAATGGGTCAGGAAGACAGCAGAAAGCAGGAGAGAGGAATGTGATTTTACCTGAATCAGACTGAAGCCACTGGAAGGCTCTGAGATACAAGTGATACTGATCAGATTTGTTTTAAAAGGATTAGTCTATTGGAGGGAGGTGGGGGGAATGGGTAGATGGGTGATGGGTATTAAGGAGGGCATTTATCATGAGCATTGGTTGTTGCATGTAAGTGATGAATCACTGAATTTTATTCCAGAAACCAACATTACACTGTATGTTAACTAAAATTAAAAAGAAAAAAAGAAACTTCTATTGTTAAAAAAAATATATTAGTCTGGCATCTGCTTGAAGAAAGTGACTCTAGAGGAGCAAGAGTAGAATCAGAGAGGCTGACTAGTTTGGAGGCTGTTGCAATAGTCCAAAAGAGAGAGAATGGTGGCATGAACAAAGTTGGTAGCAGCAGAGATTCTGAGAAACATGTCCCTTTTGGACATGCTGTAAAGGTGGAGCCAACTTATTGGTGGAGCCGATAAAGATTTTCCTACAAATCATCTGCCAAGTGTTGGTTAATAAAAGAGGTCAAAGATGATTCCAAGGTTTCTGGTGGAACAGCGATCCATTTACAAAGATGGGAATGAATGCTGTGCGAATTGGGTGGATGGAGAAATTAAGGATTTGTTCAATGCAATATGTCTACTAGGCAATCAAGTGAAGATGAATACTGGGTATACGTGTCCAGAGCTCAGGGAGAAAGTCAGGACTTGGAATTCAAATTGGGGAATCATCAGTAAATAGATACTATTTAAAAGTCACAAGACTGGACTAGGCCATCTAGGAAGTGAATGTAAAGAGAGAAGAGAAGTTCCTGGACTATTTCAAGACTGGTAAGAGAAGGAAATACTACCAAATAGAGACTAAGAATGAGAGGGGATAGTGAAGTAGTGAGTGACTAGGACAGCACTGTGGCTCAGGAACCAAGTAAATAAAGTGTTCCAAAAGGAAGGGTTCCAAAAAGGAAGACACAAACAACAGTGACAAATACTGCATACAGGATGAATAGGAAGAGTACTAAGGATCAGTCACTGAATTTGGCAATGTGAAGCACTGAAAAAACTTTTAGTAGAGTCACAGTAGAGATGATAGTGCCATTAAAGTAGGTATAAGAGTAGGACACGAGGAAGTGGCAACATACTCTTTCAAGGAGATGTGATAAAGTGGAGCCTAGGAAATCAAGATAAACTTAAAAGAGGATGTGGAGTTCAGGGTGTTTTTTTTGTGTTCTGCCTTTAAAAAAAAAAAAAAAATATATGTGTATATATATATATATATATATATATATATATATATATATACACACACATACACACACACACACACACACACACACACATTATGCTTATGGGAACGATCCAGCAGAGAGGGAAAAAGCTTAGAGTGCAGAAAAAGAGAGAGAAAGGGGGGACAATTGCCAAAGCAATGTCCTTGAGTAGGTAAGAGGAGCTGGGCTCCAGTAGACAACTGGAGGGTTGGCCTTAGATGACAGCATGAATGGTTCAGCCTCTGTGACACGTGAGGAGGAGGAGGCCTGAGAACAGAGGTGGCAAGTTAGGAGAGAGGGAGACTGGAGTCATAGAACTTCTATTTCCTCAATGAACTAAGAAGGAACATCAGATAATCATTTACAGATTTGTAAATAATTATAATTTTAATTATATGTATACATTATATATAGCAATAAAGCTAAATAAAAAATATAAACATAGAAAAACATTTCAGTAATAGTTATTCACAAAGAAATCCCTACAAAGTTTGCTATAGATGAGCTAAACATTTGTTTAAAAATGTTAATTATCAGCATTTTCATATTATAAATCTTAATTTTATTAATGTATTACACATTAATACTCATATGGTTGTGTGTTATATATCTTATCTGATACTAAACAAAAACAGCAAGACAAGCCTGTGGAACATCCAAAAGGCTAAGAAAATAGAATCAATATTAAGTAATATTTGCCACAATTTATAAAACAACAAATAGATAACCATTTAGTCATAAATTCGCTATTATATTCATACTTAGAATGTGATTTACACTTATCTCAGAAGAGAAGATGTAAGGATTGATTAAAGTATTAGACCATAAAGTTTTTCTGACCATAAAATTGGTTTTCAGCAACTTGCTTTAATACAGAAAAAAATCAATAAATTATTTTGATAAGAAAAAAAGTGATATGTAGTCATCTAAATTAAATGCTATGTAAATAAATTAATATGTGGTAAAATAAATACAAATCAAGCATAATACAACATATCACATACTATATCATATATATCTGAGGACATTCAAAAATAATTTATCAGGAAAAATTTCTATAATCTATGTAAAAATATCAAAGATGACTTTAAACTCACTAAAACTATTCTAATACTATTAGATAATTAGGAATCTTAATCTACAAACTCCAGAAATACATTAATACATTTCTCAGTAAAACCAGTATTTCCTACGTAAGATTTTTTGGTTTTGTTTCAGGTGTGTGTGTTAAGGAAATATCCTGGCCTTTTCATTTCTTCCTCTTTATACACTCACGCTTAGAATAAGACTGAAAAGTGTTCAGATAGGACAAAAGATTGTTATATAACTATTACGAACAGGAAATAAAATTTACTACCAACAGACCTGCCAATAAAATTATTGCCAATAAAATTACATTAATGGTCTTCATATTTACCATAAGGTCCATAAACTACTTAGAATTATATAGAAACAGAAAATACACATGTATTTCAGGAAGAAAGTACAAAAGCTTTCATAATACTTGTCTATATACCTAAAGAGTTTAAGGCCCACTGTCACAAATGACAAATAGCATGACAGAATTTCAGTGAACACATCAATAGTGTCGTAAGAGCAAGGGTTATTATTCCTTTCTGATGGCACCCAAGACATAGGATATAAAAGTTAGGAAAACAGTCACCTAGATAATAACAAATATCAAATGAGAATTTTTCCTCCATGTTTTCAGGGACAGTTAGGGAAAATATTTCACCAACTAAGACAAAATTCCGTTAGCTACTGCTAACCCACAGTGCAGACTTTTTTGTGGTTCATAGAATGGACAGAAAATAGTTTAGAATTTGCAAAAAATTAAAATTAAAAAAAAAGCTTTCAGGATATATGGTCTCCACGTGACTAACTAACTTTGCTGTTATAGCATGAAAACAGCCACAGACGATACTTAAAAATAAGGTTATGGCTATGTGCCAACAAAGTTTTATTTATAAAACAGAGCAAACAGATTTGTTTGCTGACCCTAGATTTAAAGAATTTACTGCAATTACCTTTTGAAGACTGAAAGACAACAATTTCAATTATACTGCCACATTTTGGTTACTTTGAGGTTTTTGTTTTACAAACTAACAATGGGGAAAACTTATTTATCAACTTTTGTAAGATTAAATGAATTCATAGCAATGAATACTATGTTTTTCTTCATAATAAAAAATGATAAAAATATATTTAATATTCCTATAGTCCTACTATGCAGAATAAGTAAAGGTTTCTGATCAAAGTAAAAAATGTTTCATGTGAAATAAAAATATTCAGTACTGTGTGATCTTATTACAAACACTTTGTAATAAGTGATAAGGATACAATTATTTGAACCACAGTATTACTAAACCCATATAATAAAGAGAGATATGAATTTTACTTTGATTATTGTAATACACTAAGTGGCATGCTTATATAGGGCTCTATAAGTCCTAATACCATTGTAGTTTCTTGAAATTTAATCTCAATTCAAACTGCTAAATCTAAAAGGATAATATGATACAACAAGCACTTAATTGTTAAGAGTATACTTGGTTCCAGATTTCTCAACAGGAATCATTTCACACTTTGGATTGGACAAACATGTAAGTATTACATATCCGAACACATCTTCTTAGGAAAAAAAAGAACTGAGCCACATTAATTTTTCATTTCATTAATACTGTAAATTAATCATCTACCTACTTTTACAAAAATGTATTTTCTAATACATTTATAATTATTTCTTAGGAACATTTTTACAAAAATCATTCATGCAATTTCCAAATTTAATAGGAATACTATTATTTTTCTACCATCCAACTTGCTTTTTCCTAAACTGCATTAATGAAAAACAGTTCTCTCCATTAAATTTATTAACTTTAGATATGCAATTTAAAGTAATAAAACTGACTTCTTCTATGTACATGGTCTCAGTAGATGAGAACCAAAAAAAGCAGCAAATAAAAATTACATCACAGTTGGATTAGTAGAAATTACAAATTGCGCCTTATATTTAAAATTAGGATTTAGTCCCAAAACACTAAAAACATCTTTCTACATCATAGTATTCCCTTTCCATGATATGGAATGGCTTTTAAAATGGCTCAAACATATTTTTATATCCAATTATTTAATAATATTTCATTAAAGAATGTTGCGTCTCTGAAAACATGCCTGGTGACATTACTGCTATAATAAAGGAATATAAAGACAGCATGCCTGCTGATTTTCATAACCAATAAGTTATTAAAATTTTCAATTATAACAAGAAAATCTGTGTTTAAGCATCATTTGAAAATATAAGTCTGCTTATTTTCAAATGAAGAAATATTTATAGAAAAACAGTCAATTAGTTGTATGAGTAGAGAAAGGCAGGCCATTCTACTAGATGTAAAACAAATGAAGTAGTACTCTTGATAGGATGTCTTAATGCAGGAAATATTACCCTTAATAATTATGCAGAATGTATTAGAAAAGTATTTCATAAAAGAGCTTTGTATTATATAATCCCAGGAGATATTCCATTTTCTTGATTTTTAAAAATCCCTCAAATTTGAATATTTAGAAAGGATGTTTAATAAAAACTTCTTTTAAATTGATAATTATGTGAGAGAGAGAGAAAGAGAGAGGGAGTGGGAGAGAAAGAGAGAGAGAGAGAGTGTGTGTGTGTGTGTGTGTGTGTGTGTAGGTGTGTGTGTGTGTGTGTAGGTGTGTGTGTTGTGGTTCCAGTGGTGGGGATGGGAAAGGCTTCCATCCATTTAATCCATTTTGCATAAGCTGAGCAACTTCAAGTCCTTTAAGACAGTTAAAAGTGTACATGTTAGCATTCCTAGAGAACTATTTATCCACATAATTGTTTACCATTCCGACTGAAAGCAATCAAGAGTTCTGGTCATTCCCATTTTGATTAGGAAATTGCAGAGAAAGTCTTCTATTACTTCAGGTATTGGTTGCTTTGAAGGAAGGACTGTTTTCTGTTCCTGAAATTAAAATGTGCAATTACTTTTGAAAATACAAAATCATCACTAAACTTTGATTATTGGTACAAATAAGCTGTTCATTTATTCATTCATTTGTTCACTTTTTCCTCTATTTTTGTTGAGTGTAACATTCCAGGGACTATTTTAATCACTAGGAAAAGCAGTAATGAATTTATACACTAGATAAGACTCAGTCTTCATATCTAATAGTCAAGTAGATGGAGACAGAAAATAAATAACTAAATTAAAATATACAATATGGCAGATGACACTAAGTGCCTGGGAGAAAATAAGCAGAGGACTGAACGGAGGGAGAGTCAAATGTAGGGCAGATATGAGTGTGGAGCTGGGCTGCTATATATATGTAGGGTGATGAAGGAAGATTTCACTGATAAAGTGGAATCTGAGCATAAATCAAGAGAAAGATAGGGTCATGATTCAGTTATAGCATCAGCAAATACAAAGACCCTGATTCAAGAGTGTGACTGGATTCTCTAAAGAAAAATACGGAGGTCAGCTTGTCCTTTCAACAGCATATAACACATTTAAAAAAAGGAAAAAAAAAAGTATGGACCTTTTAGTTCTTTCAATTATTATCATTATAAAAAGAAATATAATGAATTTTGGTGACGAGCTTTAGAAACACTATGATACAGAAGAAATTATTTGCTATGGAGTAGCTTATCCTACCATTTCATAACGAAAGTAAATCTGTCAACTCTATCAGGGGGTCAGCTAACTGTCTGTGTAATTAAAGTTTATTAGGACACAGCCATGCCCATTTGTTTACATATTGTCTATGGCTGCTTTCATACTATATAAGAGAAGTGAGTTGCAACAGACATCTCATGGCCCTCAAAATCTAAAATATTTACTATATGACCCCAGAGAACAAGTTTGCAGACCCCTGAACTAGAAAAGTGGACATATTTCAGCAAGTGAGATATGAAATTAGGACAGCCATAAAACTACCATAAATCAATGTATAAAATAAGTCAATAATGGGTAGCTACTTAAAAATATCAAAACATCATTGTCTCTAGAGTGCATTTTCTTCTCATTGGCAAGAACTAACCAATCTAAGTGCTGATCATTTAGACAAATCTATTTTCATATATAGAAACTCAACAGCAGACTTTCTTTCCTCTTCCCCTTCTTAACATGGTAATGGTTACATACCAGATGAATGTTACATACCTGGTAATAGTTACATAGAAATGCAGTAAGGAAAGAATCTCTGTTGCCCTAAAAAGTTCTTTTCAAAAGTGCAACAGATAATTTAATGCTGATCTTAATTACTAGTAGCTGCTACAACATTCAAAACAATGATCAGTTGAAGCAAATTTGGGAGGCTACAGAAATTTCCTGACAAATGACTAAGGTTTTAAAATGAAATTTTGAACACTCAAGCAGGATAATTTGGAGTATCTTCCCTAAGGTTATTTTATTTTAAAGATTTTTATTTATTTATTTGTCGGGGAGGGGGGAGAAAGAGAGAGAGGCAGGCAGAGGAAGAAGTAGGCTCCCCACTGAGCAAGGAGCCCAATGTGGGACTCCATCCCAGGACCCTGGGATCAAGATCTGAGCTGAAGGCAGATGCTTAACCAACTGACCTACCAGGCGTCCCTCCTAAGGTCATCTTAAAAGATATTATATAACAATGTTGATTTTGTGCAGGACCCTATATCAAATATGGAAGATGCCACGGTAACAGAATACAGCATCCCTGCCTTCAAGTCTGCATTATGGTGGAAGATTATATATAATTGCTGGATAAGGGTATAATATGGCTGGGAGTAAATATTCATTACACAGTAATAAATGCTACCTTGGCATTTTGGGGCAATAAATTTGATTATGATATTTAGAATGAGATGGATGATAGTTGAAGTAATTGGGAATACAGGAGGAAAAGGAGGAACAGAGAGACTATACTTTTTTTCTTATTTTTTAATGTGTTACAAAACACATTTCAGTATCTGTGTCCAATACCAAATTACGTGTGTTAGTGTTAAAAATCCTTGGTTTAATACCCAGTGAGATTAAACAGGCAGAGTTCTGCAGGAAGGTGTCATCTGTTGTGAAGTTATGCAAGAATAACCATGACATAGGAAATGACAACCCAAAAAACAATAAATCTGATTACTTAAAGTGAAGGTGCAATGATAAAGACACAGAAGAGAAAAAGGCGTAATAAGTGATAGGACAGCATTTAGTACATAAAACTTAAGTTTAGCCACTAATAAAGTCTCACTGCTAAACTACAGACTGTGTTCAAACTACACAAACAATACGTTGTGTTCACTTCTCACCAAAATCTGGGTATCTGTAGCCTGTTCTTGGACCATCTGAATTGCTTTTGCCAGATCTTCTTCACCTTCTGGAATGCTAAAATTGTCATCTGGTATCTAAATCAAAGAGAAAGAGGATAGGAAGTGCAAGCAGGAATATAAAAACACCTTACTTCATTTCAGAAATAATTTTTCTCACAAAACAATGGATCAAAAAAATACATCTTATGTAAGACACCATGTCATTCTGAAGTTCTGTGTCAAATGGATAACTAACAAACAGGAGGCTCTCTGACTTCCTTGTAAACATCACTCAACGTCACCTCTGATAAACTCGAGATCAGCTTATGTCTTATATATTAAGACAAATGTAGTCTAACAACTCTGCTGAGAAAAAAAGTAAGGCCACTTTTTTTTTTTCATAACTTACTAGCAACTGGCAATCTCTAGTTTATTAAAAAAATAAAATAAAACTCACTGCCTAGATTTTAAGCTCTTGGAAGAATGCAATTGACTCTAGGACATTAATGATGGTTAACACTTAGCATGTGTTTCTTATGTGCTAATCAGTTCTATGCCTTTTATATGAACCCTTCAGTAATTTCATGTGGCACGTATTCATATTATCTCTATTTTACTAATAGTAATAAAAAGTTTATCTGATGTTTGTTCTTTTACTTGTCCAGGTCACAAACTGCCGGGCTTGCTTCCACAGTTGTACTTACAGCGTGCCATCTAGGAGCAACTCTATACGCCAAGTCTCAGAAATAATGATAGGTCCATCTGAACTACACTACACAGAATTATAGTTAAGCTGAAAGGAAGCATGAGATCTGAGCTGCAACAAGTAGTGGGACTCTGGGAAACCCATCCAGGAGCAGAATGGATATTAGAGAATGCCCGCTGGACAGAGATGACAGTTTGTAGTAAGGATCCACAAAGCAAGGGAGAAGGAGCTAACTTTGAAGCACAACTAACAGGAAAACCAGAAGAGCCAGATACATTAGCCAATCCAAACTTTAAAATAGAACTTTCACACTTCACTCTTAAATAGCTGATATTAGGTAATTCAGTTGAAAAACCAGCATCTCTTAAGGAAAAAAATAAATAAAATAAAATGAATGTTTTATAAGAATGACTAGTGAATTAACAGACTACTAAAATGAAAAAATTACCTCTTCATATTCATAATCATCTTCAGATGCTTCAGTTATGGTGACCTCTGAAATCTTGTCAAGTGTCAATCTCAAAATATATGGAAAAAATGATTTATTTAAAATTGATTTGAATTAAAATTTAGTATCAGATCCATTTATATTACCAAGTTGGTAAATGTAATTTAAACTGTTTTTAAAATTTCTCTTCCCCATACAACCTACAAATATAGATATTTTAAAACAAAATATTTTTCATTATTATTTTAAATTATTGTTCTACATAACCCAAACCCATGAAAAACTACCTTCCCATATGTCTATTTACTATCTAATGATTTCCAGTTCGATTCCAAGGCTTACAAAAATGTACATGGTATAATAAGATAATATAAATTAGAAAGAGATAAGAAAAATGATGAAGAGGAAAACTATGGCAGTAAATTTTTTAAATCTATCTCAAACTAACTTCATTTCCCAGAGCTCCTAAGTCACTTACAGTGCACTTTGACTTCTTTATTTAAAGTATTATGAATTTTTCAAAAGCACACCAATATTTATAAGCAAAAACACATTTCAATGTTTTCATAATAAAAGTTACTTTAATCTCTACTTTTTTATCACATACCTCAATTTTAAACTTAAATTTTGTTCTCAGGAAATGAAGCCTAATTTTTAAGCAAATGTAAACTATACAGTAATCATAAATGAGGAGTTCATAAATTATCAAAAAATAAACATTAAAATATCAATGGAAATGACTCTAATAAATAATTCTAACAACACCGTTGTAAGATTTTCAAAAATTATAAGTTACTTTAATTACAAATGAAAATTTCAAGATAACATTTAATTTTGAAAGAAATCACAACATAGACCAATAACATTATTTTGTTGGTTGGTAGGTTTACATTTTTTCCTAATGTACACATGTGATTATGCCAAGTTCAAAATGTATGAAATTAAACACTTTAACATACAGTAATGGTTATGAAAATCAAAGATGAGATTAGCCTAGTTTTCATCTTGCTGCTGGTTATGAGATATCATCTTCCAAGAGCTAACTAAAATTGTATATAACATGTTATGTTATTTGTAGTAAGAACTGATATTACTTACAAAGTATTTAATAGAAGCCAGGCACTGTCCCTAAGGACAACTCATTTCATCTTCATCCCACCTACAAGCTATTATCATCTCCATTTTGTAGATCAGGACTCACGGGCACAAGGTCACACAGCTAGGACCTAACACAATTGGGAATCAGCCCCGGAAGTTATGTTTCACTATGCTATACTTAAACCTCTGTTATTCCATGTTCGTTTTCTATACCATGTAAACACTTGAATTGTTTGCCAATTATCTTGCACACAGTTCTAAACCTCTAAAAGATAGATTATGCAGGCTTGTTACTCAGCTGTAAATCTTCACTGTTTGCTTTATCCACTTGAGGAGACACTTAAGCCTAGTTATAACCAATCCTTAGGAACCTGACACTGTCAAACAAGAGTGCATCTCCCAAAAATATGGTGAAAAGTAATTAAGGCTCAAAAAAAACCTAGTTAATTAACTAATTAAACTAATTAAAATAACTAATTAAATGACTGATTAAAAACTAATGTAGATTAAACTACTACAGAAATAAAAATTTGCATACCTGCAGCTGATCTTGTAACTTTTAACTTACCCATGCTGGGTACCAGGACTGAAGTACCTACCTATATTAGTTATCTACTGTTATGGAACACTTTCCAATAGCATTGGCCTCACTCTCCTTTAATCCCTTGTCAACAGTCTTCTTAAAGACCATGAGGCTTCCACTGTTCACTGTTTTAGCTTTCACTAACATCCTCCTTAAAGAACTTCCAACATCTGTTCTATATTCAGTTCTAGAGCCACTCCAATACTTCAAAGCATTGCTTATGTTAGCATCCCACTTTCTGGTACCAAAAGCTGTACTTTTTATTATTGCTGCATAACCAACTCCCCAAAACTTAAGGCTTAACAATCCCCTTAACAATAAGCATCCATTATCTCATAGTATCCATGATCAAGAATTCAGTAGTGACTTAGCTTGTATATTTTGATTTGGGGTCTCTCATGGGCCTCAGTCAGGATGGCAACCTGACTTCCGAAGGCTCAGCTGAGGCAACAGGATCCATTTCAAAGATGGCTCTGACATTACTGGCTGAAGGTTTCAATTCCTCCCCATGTGGGTCTCTCCATAAGCTTCTTAAGCATTCTCAAGATATACTGGCTAGCTACCCCCAGAATAAGAAATACAAGAAAACAAAGTGGAAGCCACAGTATCTTTCATGACCAAGCCTCAGAAGTCACACATCATCATTTATTCACTATCCTATTGGTTATATAAGTCAACCCTATTCAATACATAAGGGAACTTATACAGGAGCATGAGGACAAGGATGTGGAGATCACTGAGCATCATTTTGATAGCTGGCTATCATTAAGGGGTTTCAAGAGTATTAAAAGAATTAATGTATGCAAATCATTTAGAATGGTGCCTGGCTTATGGTTAATGCTATGCAAGTATTTGTTATTATTTTCCTTTTCTAGAAAGAGATGAGTACCTGTGGAGAAGTCTCATAAGTCTCTCATGGCCCAGTTCCCCCATGCATTAAGATGATTGGATTAATAAAATACATTCTAAATCTTCCTGCTTTCTAAATTTATATTTTTCTGACACATTTTTGCTTAATTAGATAAAATTTCCTGAGGTTCAGCTACAGGAAATCAGTCCCTTTTTCATGAAAAAGAATGCCCTCTTCTGAATGACAGTTACTAAAACTTGATTTTGTAAAAAATCACTTATCTTTAAGTCTCTAGAAAAGCAATGTCATCCTTCATCACTGATGATACCATAATAAATTTTACAAGAAGTAAATATTCTAAAATCATTTGGATAGACTTTGAAAGTATAAATAAGCCAACTGATAAGATTAATGTGAGGAAGTAACATCAAAGCATAGGTTGTTAAACACGGCAATACATAGAAGAAAAAAGTGATTTGTCCTCAAAGCTTTGGAATTATCAAACTTACCACACTGGTACCCAGAAAATACTCGAGGCAACAGTTTTCAAACCCTAATAATATATTCTGTTCCCCAAAATCAAAAAGAATGAAAAAAATATCATTTTATAAAGCTTTTAAAAAGTACTGTCATATGGATCACTATCATGTTTATTCTCACAACAATCCTGTGAGATTGAATAACACAGACGGTCATTTCTAAATTTAAAAAAAGAAAGAAAGAAAATGAATCAGAAAGATTAAGAAATTTGCCAAAAATAATATACCTATTAGTGATAGAGGCAAGTTTCTTGAATAAAAAGATCAGGAATTTTCTATAATATCTTATTTCTACACGTTTCTACAGTGACACAAAAAGAATGTGCAATTTCTACCAGAATCCTAGGTAATGAACCCTCACTTATTTTCCAAATTCTCAAGTGTTATATTACAAACAGCTAAATCAAATCATTTAAATAGCTCAACATGAAGTCCCTAAAGGAGGGAGAGATATGAAAGAGCTACAGGCCTACAGAACCAAAGATATAATCAGCCAAGGGCAATGGATTAATGAGACAAAAGGTCAGGAAGAGGACAAACATCCAAAATAGGAACCACTATTTTCCTTGATTGGTATTTTCAGTATCCACAAAAATGATCTGTACAGAAAATCTTCCCAGGAGCAACTGAGTTGAAATGTGATGTTGCAGTGTTACTGAAGAAATAAATGTACTTTGGCACGTACGTTTGTATGCATCTGTCTATCTGGCTTAGCTGGGTAGCAACACATGGACAAATGCACAAATGAATCCCCAAACAATTGTGTGGCAGTTTACAAACACGCATATAGTAAAAATGTAAAAATAAGTAAACATGAAAATTAAAAGAGAAAGAGAAAGAAGAGAAATAAGACAAAGGTAAAGCTGCAGTACATGCCATAAAGTCTCATGAACTTTGTCAAACATAAGCCACAGGTTTGACCCAAAGCTTCCCAGCAGTCAGGGTAAAGAGGGGAATGTAATCAGATACGAATTCAGTATCCATCCAATGAAAACAGATGAGTTTCTCAGCAAAAGTACACCAATTTCTGGTTTCGAAGCCTGAGAGAAATTATACTCTTCGGTTCTCATAAAAAGAACACTGTGGACTGTACAGATATTGATTCTCTTGGCCCTTGGGACAGCCAGAAAGACTGAGTGAAGCAAGATCTGATGGAACACCATGTGTAAAAAAAGGTTGGAAAGCACTGCTTTAGAAGCAGTGTTGCCAGGATTGGAATAAGCAATTGACCAAGAATTGCCTGAATGATAAAAACCCTTTACTCTCGTTCTACTTTTACTGGACAACTATCTTGTGTAACCTAATCTCTTAGGTGATCCTATTCTCCAGGAAACATCCATACAATTAAGCGGTCACAGTTCTGAGGCAAAGTGATTTTTTTTTTTTCCATTGCAGAATTCTAGTTTAAAATCAGTTTCCTAATGCCAATCTGATTCTGAGCCCTTACAAAACTCCCTTCTTATTATCTACCTAGTATTCCTTCAATGAACACTGTTGAACTCCATTTCCAAAATTCATTTTTTCCGTCCTTTCTATTTCCTTCAGATGTAGTTATTGCCTTTCTGCCTGTTTGAGGTTAACTTGACATTTACAACTGTGCCTGGTTTTCTAGTCTGCTTTTGCCCAGGGTACAGTCTGTGATTCCCCTTCCTCCCTGACCTGCAGCCACAGCCCATAGCACCACCCACTTCTAGGCCAGGTTCCGTATCCTAGAGTCAAGGCCTACACTTAGACCAAGGGTCTCACTTCAAATCTTCACTTGCTCTGGAAAAAATTTAGTAGGACTTGTGATTTTTCCATACTATCAATCAGTTCCCTGGTACTTGGTCACCATGGGTGAATTAACTGGTAGTTTCTGCACTAGCAGAATTTGCACCAGATACTGACCTTGTAGGTCCTATCAGAAAATAGGCCAATATACATCCACATTGAAACTGTCAGGAAACCCTAAATCCATCACAGCACTACAGAAGACGCGACTGCAAGAAGTCTGAGAGAAACATTTCAGCTGGCATAATGGAGCAGAGCTTGAGGTCACAGTTGATACGACAGGGTCACAAACAAGGTTTTGCAAATGGACCACAGCCAGAAAGGTATGAATAATTTTCAGATGTGAGCACCATACAAAGTTCCTCACACACTGGTCTCTTCCACTATGTACTGGAGGTAGTGATCACTGGCAGCAGCAGCATCTTTATAAAGAACTGGAGTGAAACATATAGCTAATTATATTTTACATGATTTCCCAAAGCTACTATAGACAGAAATTGCTTTGTAATCTTTGCCATCACTACAGAGCCAATGTACACAGAGGTAATCTAAAATCGAGCCTGGATCCTCCATCATCAACATTTTACTTACTAAATTGAAATAAAAGTACTGTAAATAGCAAACATCACAGTCATGGTTCCCTTTCTTAGGAATGCCAGTTTCAATAACATAAGTTAACTGAATAATATATACCAAAGATGGCAAATAACTGGCACACTTGCTTCCACTTCCCCCATTGTTGTTTTCTGCAGTCTTTCCCACCAAGTCTTCAGGAGGTCTCAGAACTCTTATTAACACCACACGAGAAAGTCACTACCAATTCAACAGACTTGGCAAGAGTAGAAATTTATTGACTACTCCTGCACCAGACACCACTGCCATCTTCTGCCTCAGAAGCTGGAAAATAACTTTTTTTCAAAATATAAGTCTCATTGTTCTCATAGAGGGTGGTGGTTTAAGTTTTTCCAGCTTCTAATCCAGGAGATCCAAAGATATGAGCTCTACATATTATACCTCTTATCCGAAAATATAAAGGCTAGTAGTTAAGAAATTTGCCTACAGCCTTGTTACTTCACTTATATTCCTTAGACCAGCAGCACCTGCAGCACCTGGGAGCTTGTTAGCAATGCAGAATCTCAGCCCTGACTGGGACTTACTGAATTAGAGTCTTTTAAAGATCCATCTTCTTCGATTCCTATGCACATTAAAGTTCGCTTAGACTAGAGGACACACAACAAAATACAATTTTTTCTTTCCAAGTAGCTTATGATTTTAATTCAGGTAAAATTCAGCACTCTGGGTTTAGTAACGTGTTTTTTGGTCTAGATTCTACATTCAGACTGTCTATCCTTTTATTTGAATATATATAGGGTGCAACTAAGCACCCAAGGGTAAATTCATTTTTCCAATGATAATAAGAAATAGATGCCATGAGTACATAATAATCATTAAGGCTTTTAAAAGTATCTTCTCATTCAATGCTATAAACATTCCAGAGAAGTAACATATCGGAAAAATCACTAAATATTAAAAATAATAAATAGAATTTTAAATGACAAAAATTCAATTTTAATTAAACAAAGTGATCAGTGAATATTACTATTGCAATGAAAGACTGTCTAAGGATGTCACTTAAGAAAACAAGCATGCATCTTATTACATGGGGTATCTAAGTATGATCACCATATTTCAGGCGACTAGTGGAATCTCTAATTTTGCATTTTCATAAGCAGGTGACTTTGGGACTGCATTCAGAGTCGATTAGCTTCAAAGGACTGGCTTAAACTCACTCAAGCCTCAGAAATTGCTTTTGGGGCCAAAGGAGACCTTTTCAGTGGCCAGGAAACGTATGCTCATGATCTAAGTAGCCAAATTCTTAGTGTTGGAATGCCTTGAAAGATAAAATAATCAAAACCTAGTTAGGGGAGCAGAGAATAAGTGTAAAAGGAGGTATATAACAAAAACAATACTTTGGGGGGGGTCCACTTTCCTAGAGTCCATATAATCCATTATTCTTCTTTGAACAAGTCTGTCGACAAGTAGCAACAAAATCAACTAAGTATTAGCTTTCTTAGTACAATTCACTCCAGCCTGAATCTCACAGTTGGATTGAGCATTCCCAAATGTCTACAGCCACACATTAACTGCAGTTCCTACCCCAACTGATAACCTTACCCAAGTGGTACTGATTTCTAATGCAGAATTTATTCACAAAAAACAACAAACCTTTACAAACACTTGACCCTTTACAAAGCACATAGTTAAAACCCAGCTTTACATTTTACAATGTTGCAAATATCTTTCTAATGAGGAGTTCTCCAGAGAACTCATATACTCTGTAAATAGATTTCTTTTTTTTTTTTTTTAAGATTTTATTTATTTATTCTACAGAGATAGAGACAGCCAGCGAGAGAGGGAACACAAGCAGGGGGAGTGGGAGAGGAAGAAGCAGGCTCATAGCAGAGGAGCCTGATGTGGGGCTTGATCCCATAACGCCGGGATCTCGCCCTGAGCCGAAGGCAGACGCTTAACTGCTGTGCCACCCAGGCGCCCCTGTAAATAGATTTCTTAAAAGCTCTGGAGATAGCTAAGAAAGGAACTAAGTGCTTGTGTATTTGTATCTTACCTTGTGGAACTTTAAAACATAAAAGCAACTATATCCTGAACTGCTTCAGAAGAGAAACAGATAACGCCTACTTTTACAGGTAGTAGGTTACAAAGAAGGGGTGTTGCAGGGTTAAGAATTCTTTTTCCTGAACACATTCTCTAAATTAATAATGGGGCCTTTACTAATGAAGCCATTCCCCTCATGGTGGATCCTGGCTGTTTCTGGTTTGGAGCCCATTAGTCTGTACATGTTCTTTATGTTCGAATGTTTAACAGCAAAGGGTGACTTCCTGGAGAATCAGTCAACCTCTTTCAAAAACTTAATATTGATATCTTGTTGTCTAGTGTTCTACAGAGCATCTGTTCAGTAATAAATAAGGGAAGCCCAAGACCAAACACAGATTAGTAGTGATTAAGTTTATGTGCAGAGTAGAGAACATCAGATTTCTGATTCATTTGTGCATATTATAACTTTTATTTATCCACTGCGATAGCTCAATTAAATTACCTGAGACCTAAAGACTCTAAACTCAAGAAAGTCTCACTTCAGCAACTATCATAATTGCCTTAAGAAACAATGTCAAATAACATTATACAGTCAACTCTTAATTATCCATGTTAAGAGAGCCCAGGGATACAGGGATAATTGGCATTCTAAAGTAATCCTCAAACTTCATTTTAACTAATAGTTAAAGCCTCTCTCACGACTAAACCTCTTAACTAAACACTGAATGTAGGAAAATTGGCAAAATATGTAGTTTTGCTATCCTGTGACTACCCTTTGGTTGAAACCCAAAATATTAGCCAACTAAAGAAAGATGGAAGAAAAGCAAAGGGGCCAGATAATTCAGAAATTGGATAACAAAATTCTAAAAAGTTAGAGTTGCTTATATTTACAAACGTGATTATTTGGAAAATTCTTTATAAGACAGGTTTTGTGCAAACTGCTATATATTAGCAGTTGTGACTCAGCAATCTCCCTGAAAATTAAATAAACCTAAAACCTGTGCTATGTTGAAGTCCCACAACTTGCAAAACAAGTTAACTCAGTGTGTTTGTCTCATGTTAACAAATTATGTGTTACAGGAATCATCTTAATGTAGACAAAAATAAGATTCAGTTGCTTTAAAATAAAAATGTAATAACTGTAATTAAATAGCCAAAAATGAAATTACCTAGGAAGTTGATGCTTACAAAACAAATCATTTAAGCATTGAACAACTGAAGCATCTACAGAATCACAGGGTGAATACTCTCAGCTTCAGCTCCTTAACGCCCAATGGCAGGTCTTTCCGTCTCCTAACTTTCCTGACTGAATTGATTCCCACGGTATTCTGAAGGCTAGGGGCTTATTTAGGAAACCCACTAAGCGAAAAGAGGGTTGAATCCATTTGTTGTACCACCTTCCATCCCGAGGTTGCAGAGTGGTTACTAAAGTACGAGATTCGCGAGTTTCTTCCAGCAGGAACACAGCAGCCTAACACTCCTAAAAGGCAAAGTCTTTTCGGCGGGTAGCTATGAGGGGAACGCGGTGCCGGAGACGCCACCTTGAGGTCCACCAGGCGTGCTGGGCGGCTGTGCGGCCACAACCCACATAGGGCGCCCGCGATGAGAAGCCCGCGCCCTCGCCCCCAACCCCGTTACCAAGGGGAGCGCCTGAGCCCGCGCCTACACGTAAGGATACGCTCCAGGTAGTAGGCGCCCTCGGCGGCCACCGCCTCCGCGGTGTCCCCAGCAGCCGTCAAGTCCATGCCCAACGCTTCTTCCAGAACCCGCAGGGCGGAGGCGGGCATCCCTTCCTTAGCAGCCATCGGAGGCGCTCCCAGGGCCCCGCCCCCGGGCAGCTTGGTGCCTCCCTGTGAGCAAACGCGAAGACGCCTGCCGGCAACCGCACGCAGCTCTCGCGAGAGTTTGACACTGCTCTCACGAGGCAAGCTCCGCGCTCGGAAGAGCTGCCCCAGCCCTAAAGCGTTGGTGCCCTCTGACCTTCGCGGTTACCACGGTAACGCCTTTGCCTAGTTACCCTGGGACGCAGTTCCTGGAGTGTATGATAGAAGAAGCAATGAATCATCGAACTTTACATCAGAAACCAGGGATGTACTGTATGGTGACTAACATAATATAATAAAAAAAATTTAAAAAAAAAGAAGCAAGAAACGCTGGGCTTGGATTATATACACTTTCTTGCCGAACCAGCCTTTTTTTTTTTTCCGTTTCGACCCTAGCATTTCTTTCTCACTTCATTTTCTTCCCTAAATTGCCTTTCTGTTGGTTCTTACATGCCCATCATCAGCCCTTAATTTTAGATGTGTGGAGACCCCCAATTGTCCCCAGGGAAGACTCCTAGAAAAGAGAAAGAACTTCAGTGCCAGGGGGGGAAAAAAGTTATAGAAATCATTACTGAGAGAAGGACTCAAAGGAACTAACCTCAGTCGTTTAGCAATAAAGACCTAGGGTAGTCACCTTAGTCGATTTCCTTCTTGGGGTCCTTTAAAATAATTATCTGGACATTTGTTTTGACTTTGATATCATACACTGGGGCTTGGAAGAGTATCTGTGGTATTGACTCTTGGCAAGAGAAAGACACTTTCATAAGAACTATGAGGTACAAATGGTCCTAACACAATATGTTATAAATGATATTTGCCCAATCATGTGCACTCCTTTTGCAATGACAGACTCGTCCTCAGGTTTGTATTGTGTATGTATCAGAAGCATCTGCTGGGCCTTTTTCTTTGCAGATTCTTTTCCATTCTATGTTTCTTGATGAAAACTGGATGCCATTTGTAAGTAAAATGAGGTTAATAATATTATCCACCACAAAGCATTGTTACAAGGGGTAAAATATAAAGAATTAAGAACTTACCAGGCACAAAGTAGACACTAAGAAACAGATGTTTTTTTTTTCTATTGAAGTTAATTGCTTAGTTTTGTTATGTTTTTAGAATAACTAAGGGTCACAATTAGTCATAATACTCCCTCGTTTCTCATACCTGTTATTTTAATAACTTACTCTTTATCCTTGATGTCTCACATCAAGCATATCTTCGATGTTCATTAAATGCAAGAAACAGTTATAAGGGGCTGAAAATACAGGAGAGGAGCTCTGAAATTGGGGAATCTGCTTCTTTTATAGAAAGTCTGCTCTTTGTTCCAAAGGGAGGCATTACCTCATACCCTCAAGTTTGTCTTCTGTAAACACTTGCCTGAAAAATGGCCTGGGTAAAGAGTGGTCAGGGCTTTGCACACCCAACAAGGCGTGAAGGAGCATGAAAGAGCCAGGAAGGAAGGTCTCTCTGAACAATTAATGTTTACTTTGATTTGTGTGTGTGCGTATTACATTGGCTGTTGGCTGTCGTTCTCTTTCTTAGCTTTTAGATGTAATACGTATATCATGTTCTACAGAAGTTTTGAATCCTGGATCTTCTGTATGATCTTAATTAACTTAAGCTCTTTGAGCCTTAGTTTCCTCTTCTTTAAAACAGATATTTTAGTACCTATATTACTAAAATATAAATAGTGAATGAAATGTCTTCTTTGGGAAAATGTCTATTCACCTCTTCTGCCCATTTTTTAATTGGATTATTCATTTTTGGGGTGTTGAATTGTATAAGTTCTGTATATATTTTGAACTAGCCATTTATCAGATATGTCATTTGCAAATATCTTCTCCCATCCCATAGGTAGTTTTCTTGTTGTTGATGGTTTCCTTCACTGTGCAGAAGTTTTTCATTTTGATGAAGTTCCAATAGTTTATTTTTGCTTTTGTTTCCCTGGCCTCAAGAGACCTCCCTCGAAGGAAGTTGCTACGATCCATGTCAAAGATGTTACTGCCTGTGTTCTCCTCTAGGATTTTTATGGTTTCAGGTCTCACGGTTAAATCTTTCATCCACTTTGAATTTATTTTTGTGTATAGTGTAAGAAAGTGGTCCAGTTTCATTCTTTTGCATACTGCTGTCCAATTATCCCAACACCAATTGTTGAAGAGACTGTTTTCTTCCCATCGAAATTGTTCCCTGCTTTGTTGAAGATTAGTTGACTATAGAGTTTTGGGTTCCTTTCTCTGTTTTCTCTTCTGTTCTTTGATCTATGTGTCTGTTTTTATGCCAGTACCATACTGTTTTGATCACTACAACTTTGTCATATAACTTGAAGTCCAGAATTGTGATGCCTCCAGCTTTGCTTGTCTTTTTCAAGGTTGCTTTGACTATTTGGAATCTTTTGCACTTCCATACAAATTTTCGGTTTGTTCTAGCTCTGTGAAAAATAAAAAAATAATACAAGAAACAACAGTTGCTGATGAGGATGTGGAGAAAGGGAGCCCTCTTGCACTGTTGGTGGGAATGCAAACTGGTACAGTCACCCCAGAAAACGGTATAAAGGTTCCTCAAAAAAGTTAAAAATAGAACTACCCTATGATCCAGAAATCACACTACAAGGTATTTACTCAAAGAACACAAAAATACTAATTCAAAGAGATACATGCACCCCAATGTTTATAGCAGCATTATCTACAATGACCAAATTAGGAAAACAACTTCGACTGATGAATGGATAAAAAGATGTGGTATAGACATACAATGGAATATTACTTAGCCATAAAAGAGAATGAAATCTTTCCATTTGCAATGACATGGATGGAGCTAGAAAGTATTATGCTAAGCAAAATAAGTCAAAGAAACACAAATACCATATGATTTCACTCATATGTGGAATTCAAGAAACAAAACAAACACAAAAAGGGGGAAAAAAGAGAGAGGAAGGCAAACCAAGAAATAGACTCTCAGCTATAGAGAGCAAACTGATTTACCAGATGGTAGTAGGTGGATGGATGGGTTAAACAGGTGATGCTCATCACAACAAGTGCCGTATGGAAGTGTTGAATCACTATATTGTACACCTGAAACTAATATTGCACTGTGTTAACTGGAATTTAAAGAAAAACTTTTTAAAAATACAAAATAGTAAATGAAATGGAATATATAAAAAGCACTTATCACCATATCTAGTATATCAAATATTTTCAAAAAATAATTGTTAATAAAATTGACTTAAAATGTTGAGTGATAAGCTGATCCCAAATTAGATATTATATTTGTAAGAAACTTACACATATAGGAAAATTTTTAAGACAAAACTTAAATGTTTTTAGAAACATGCAGCTTCGGTGGCTCAGTCAGTTAAGCGTCTGCCTTCTGCTCAGGTCATGATCCCAGGGTCCTGGGATCCAGTCCCACATCTCACATCTGGCACCCTGCTCAGCCGAGAGCCTGCTTCTCCCTCTGCCTGCCCCTCCTCCAGCTTGTGCATGCACGTTTTCTCTCTCTGTCAAATAAATAAATAAAATCTTAAAAAAAAAAACTTTTATAAAAACATGCAGCACTCAAAAAAGGGGGAGATTTTAATAGAGTCATAAGAAAATAAAAATAAATAATGGCCATTATCCACCATTTCAGGTAGAGGAGAACTGGGAAAGATTCTTGTCAAAGAGCTTTAAAAAAAAAAAAAGTATTGTAACTCAAAGAAATATCATCACTGCACTCCTCAAAAAAATTTTTTTTTAAATCTGGAAGTCTAATTCTCTAAAAATTCCAAATAACCAAAGTTTTACTTCAGAGTTCCCAGTTTGATTATATCAGTTTCATGGATTTTAAATTGAGAAGTCACCCGAGATATTTTTGGTTCAACTGTAATTTGAACACATTTCACAGGGACCTAAGCTACAGTACATTTAAAAGTTAAAATTAGAAGCATCTTTAATATTTTATTTTTTAACCTTTAGATCTCTATGATAAATGTGTAATTTGTTAAAGAAATGAAATAAAAGCAAAAATAATCTTAACAAATATAAACACAACTAATATGTGCCTTCGAATAAAAAACGGTACAAACTTTTGTGGTGACTGCTAATATCTTAAAACTAGTCTGTCTTTGCAAGGGATGACTTTTAAAATATTTTTACATTGGAATTATTGTTCTGTTAGTTGCTGGTTTAATTTAAAAAGAGTGTGAATGCCTTGCTAAGAAAAAACAAAAACTTCAGATCATAGTAGTGGTTTCAGTTATAATGCTCTCCTACAGTCCTGCTATCATGTAGTCTTTCTATTCTATAGTCCTTCTTTTTTAAAAGTATTTTACAAGCTTCCTTGAAGTGGAGAAAAAGAAAGTAGCTTCACATTTTGATGAATGAATGGCAGGCTCTCTAGTTTCCTCTTGAATACGTTCCTGAAAAAGGTAAATAAAGAAAACCAGTGGAGACAGTCAATATAAAGCAGCAAGTACAAAGGACAACAGATTTTATTTGATCTCAGCCTAAATGCTCCATTTTTGTAAAAGTGAAATTATTTTTAAAAGCAAAACCAAGAAGTAATTTGACAATGGATTTACTCTCCCCATTTGCAGTTTCAAAGCAGAAAATATTCATATGCAAAAATATAGTAAAATACATTCAATTTTCACAAGTATGAGTGTTAATTTGCTTCCAATAGAGCCCAAGCCATTTACTGATGCATCTCTTTACAAAAGTAACTATTTCATTTTCTTTCAAAACTTCAGTAAGTGGTAGCCAGTTTTAGAATTTCAGAATTCATAAGAAGTAGTGATCATCGACTGTGGTGAAAATTATCATTTTTCAAGCATACATCTGTATTTTCCCTTTTTATACTATCAACCTTTCGAAAATCCACATCTCCTATACTCCTAGTTCAAGTAGGTCAAATAGGATCAATCCTCTGACTCTGAGGAATACATGACCCTGGCTTAACCTAGTAAGAATATTTCATTCCATTCGACTACAGTGATCAGTTTCTGAGTTGGCATGTGACCTAGAAGGACCCATTGATACATGATGGGAATTTGTTGGGAATTCTGGTAAAGAGACTCTTACTCTGTTCCTTGGGGCTAATGTTCCAGAGTTGCCACAGCTACCTTGTAAGTATGAAGAAAATTTCTGTCCAAAAATTGAGTCAACATGAAAAACAGAGAAAATCCAAGTCCAGGTAAAATCACCTGAACCTCTAGTACACACATATGTATTTCCTTGTTCTGACAGCTGAGAACCTAGAAACAACAACACCCCTATATAAATGAGCACATCCAGCACAAAACCTTGGTTTCTAATACCATTATCCAATAAAAGGGATGGCCATTGGAGACTCACCAAATCCAGGGCTGAGCTGAGAATGTATGTGATAAGCCTGGAGAATCTTAAAATAGCAGGAAATAAAAAAGTTCCCCATTACTAAAAACTTACAATAATAGAGTATATTAAAGAGAGACAGGAGCCAGTTGAAAGAGTTCCCCAAAACATGCAAAGCTAGAAAAATTTGAGTAACAAAATTAATAAAGTAGTATTGGAGTATAACCCAAAGTATAAAACAAATATTTATGAGTCCATTTGAGATAAATGATTACATACATAAATAAACAGAGGAGAATGGACACATCTCCTGTCAAGAATTCCAAATAGTATATGTAGATGTGCCACATTATGGGAGTGGAGCCTAATTCCCCACCCCTTAAGTGTGTACTGCACTTGATGACTTTCTCCCAAAGAATATAATATGGAAAGGGGGGAGTGGAAAGAGTAACTTTACAATGGAGAAACTTGGCAAACTACCTCAAAAACCCATGACCCCAGACTAACGATGAGAAAAACATGAGACAAAAATCAGTTAAGGGACATTCTACAAAATACCAGTACTCCCTAAAACAGTCAATATCATCAAAAACAAGGAAAATGTGAAAAACCATCACAGGCTTTGTGGTTAACTATAATGTAAGATCTTGGAACAACAACAACAAAAAAAATGGACCTTAGGTAAGTATTAAAGAAATCTGAATAGAGTATAGATGTCAGCTTATAATAACATATCAATATTGGTTCATTATACATGATAATTGCACCATATTCATGTAGGGTGGTAATAACAGAAAACTAGGTATGGGCATATGGGGACTTTCTATATTATCTTCACAACTTCTTGGTAAACCTAAAACTATTCTAAAATTAAAAGTTCATTTACAAAAATTACTCAAATCTTGATTCTAGTAATGCCCTAAACAAAACTTACCCCTTGACCTTTCTCTTACTTGAAAACATAAATTACTTTTGCTTAAGCAAATTTCTGTTGGGCTCTCTGTCACTTGCCATTCAACAAGACTCAGCTGATACATCTTTATTATTCACACTATTTAAAGATATACTTTACTGCTAGGGTTTTTTTTTTTTCTAAATGATGTCTGATATAACATATCTATGTACATTTAACACAGAGATGGAAGAAACACATTTTCTTCTCACACATGGTTGAAAACTGATTAGCTATTTTAGAAGTCCAGGGCACCCTCTTCTATCTCGTCTACTAGTCACGTACTACTTCATCCATGGACTGAAAAGAGAATAATAAAAAGAAGTGGCCAAGCTAAAGGCAACGGCAATGGCAGTGATTGGAAAGAGAGAAATTGTGCAGAGAACTGTGCAAGCTGAAAGTAGTAGTTGGAGAAGGGGTAGGAAGAAAAGGAAGTCCAGCATGGGAGACCACTGTGACAATTCCAGCAGCGAACATCAAATGCACATCTAATGCCCACAACAAACAATGGAGGCTTGCTGTAGAAATTCGTCTGTCCAATTTTCAGTGGAGTGTACAGCAATTTCCAAGACAGCCTTGTTAGATGGAGCTTTCTTTTAGACATTGGAAGTTTAAATTCACATTTCCATAACTAAAAGCAACAGAGAAGATTTATCTAAAGCATTTTGTAATCCCTGGTTGATTATAATATTTCTTAGCATTCCACAGTTATCCATGCCAGTAGAAATAATGAAGGAAGAGAAAGGAGAGGAGAGGTGAGGAGAGGAGGGGAGGGGAGGGGAGGGGAGGGGAGGGGAGGGGAGGGGAGAGGAGGGGAGGGTGGAAGAAAAAGAGGAAAGAGAAAGAAAGGAAGAAAGGAAGAAAAGAAAGAAAGAAAGAAAAAGAAAGAAAGAAAGAAAGAAAGAAAGAAAGAAAAGAAAAGAAAAGAAAGAAAGAAAAAGAAAGAAAGAAAAGAAAAGAGGGAGAGGAAAGAATGAAAAGAAAACAAAACCTTCCCCTTAGACATATACCTACAGTGCTCAATTCTTTGGAGAAGATGGGAATTTTGTTTGAATTTTGTTTGAATTTTCCTTTTTTTTTTTTTTTAAGATAACTCTTTTATTGTTTGTTCTTCCTCCAGTGGGAGATTAGGGCTGGTAGTAGATAAGCATATTGTATTCAGAATGGTCACTTTTGGGGAATGTTGGGACAGAGAGTTGTGTCTCAAAAATTTTATCAAAGTCAGAGGGCTAAGTGTAAACTGAGTGTCCAGGGACAAGACATGGAGCCATGCAAATCACAGATTCAGGCAAAATGAGAGTAATGGATTAATGGTAGGTAATAGATAAAAATCCAAGATACATAGGTCAATTCCAAAAGAGTCAGATTTTAATTATTGTAGTGAAAAATGTTGTATATGTTATGGTAAATGAATTCTTCACTTCAATATCCATGTTTGTTTTAAACCCTACATCCCCCCTGCCAGCCCAGTTCTGTCATTTTTTGCTGTTTTGGTAAATACTTATTTCATGGTAAATAAGAATACTTATTTCATACCATTATTATAAGAATTTAGAGGAGCTTAATATGTATGAAGCACAATGCTTGGCATACTGTAAATAAACAATAAAAGATAGCAATTTCTAACTGATTAATTGTATTTTACTCATTGAACACACCTACATTAGAGAACTATTTTGTGCCAGGCACAACACTAAACTAAAGAGGAGATATAAAAATACACATATTTATTCTATGCTGCAGAAATATTAGCATTGCAAATATCTATTTTTTAATCTAGATTTTTTTGGTGTTGATAATAAATTGACCTAAGTTCCAGACGCACCTTCCTCCAACCTCACACAGACACATCATGATTTTGAGCACTTACATATTTTGTTTTTCTTATCAATAATTTGAAAATTAATCAGGCACAGGGAAGTGCTTCTAAAGCTTTAGTAATATCTGCAGGAGAAAAATAATCTATGTTTTACAAAAGTATCAGAGGGACTTCAATAACAGTTTCTTGATGACAAAATAAAGCAGGAGAAATGGGATCTAGGTAAGGATAGCAACAATTAAGGTACCAATGATTAAGGCTCTAATTTTCTGTATTTTAAGTAGAAATCTATGGAAACTGACATCCTGCCAGTATTCCCTAACATTTCTCTTGCATTTACAGAATATTATTTTTAAATTCTTTTTTTTTATAGGAGAATCTCATTTGAGAGACCCACTTTTTTTTTTAAAGATTTTATTTATTTATTTGACAGAGAGAGAGACAGCCAGCAAGAGAGGGAACACAAGCAGAGGGAGTGGGAGAGGGAGAAGCAGGCTCCCAGCAGAGCAGGGATCCCAATGTGGGGCTCGATCCCAGGATCCTGGGATCACACCATCGGAGGAGCCTGATGCGGGGCTGGATCCCAGAACGCTGGGATCATGCCCTGAGCCTAAGGCAGACGCTTAACAACTGAGCCACCCAGGCGCCCCTATTTTTAAATTCTTTAATAACTTCAATATCCAGAAAAAGTTTACTTATGTAAATCTACGCATTAATCACCATTTTTTCACATTTATATACTTTAAAGAGTCAATGCCTTGAAATAATTTTTTGTTTTTACATAGAAACATTTGAAATATTAAAACAAATAGAATATAAAGTATTCATATGACTGAACTTAGCAGCAAGAGAACATTAAGTAGGGTCCATTGTTCCCAGATGAAAATTATTACTAGATGATCAAGAATTCTTAATAAACATCAGAATGTCCAATGGTTAACTGGATTGTATATCTGAATTTAGAAGGAAGTAAATATTTTATTTTCTAAGAAACTTCAGTACTGAAAAAAATCTTTTCAATAAGATTATTCACAATTTTGGTTTATGAGAGTAAAAAGTAATCTGGAAAATATTTTTGAAAATCCCTCTTCCTATGTGGTTTTATGACTGTGAAGGCCATTGAGCCCACCACCACCCAAAGCACTCTCAACCATTAATTTTCATTCCCTGACAAGTAGTGAACTATAGTGTCTTTTTATGTTTGTTGTCATTTCAACTCATGATCTTGTAAAGTGTCTTTTATCGTTTTCTTCTTTTCTATATTTTTTGGCAATTTGTTAGAGCTGTTTGTAATTATTGATATTTAGTCTATAAATTCTATTATAAATATTTGTCCACATTTATTATTTTGTTATTGACTTTATATTTTGAAATGAAAAACTTTCAATTTTCCTGTAGTTAGTTATGGTTATATTTTCTTTTATGTCTTCTGGGTATACAGTCTTGATTAAGAATATTTTGCCAAATCTTAGATATTGTAAACACTCTCCTAAATACTAAAAACTCTTAATGTTCTTACTTTTTATTTTCCATATTAGTCTTTAATTTATCTGTGGTTTATTTTTGTGTAGGAGATAAAATAGATTCCTACCTAGTGGCTAGTCAATAATACCAGAATTTTTAAAGTAATTTCTCCTTTCACATTGAATATATTATCATTTTATATATTAAATTCTCATTTATACTGAGATTTATTTGTGAAATATTTATTCTATTCTTGTAACCTTTTTTTTTTTCTTCTATACCAATGCTGTACTGATTTGTTTTTAGTGGTTTTTTTCAGATATAGCATTTGGGTATCTAGAACATCAAGACCCCTTTCCTATACCTCTTTTTTCTTAGCTAATTTCAGGCAATAAACACTCATATTATTTATACATGCCTCCTCCCTCCCCAAAAAACCCACCTTTAAATGCTAACAAGAAGTATTGATTTCCTAATAATATCTTCCTAAGAACACAGTACGCTTTCCATTTGCTCAATTTTGTTTTATGTCCTTCAATAAGATTTTATATTTTTATATCATGAACTATTCCAAAGGTATATAAAGTATGATAAATTATTTACTATGTACATTTTACAGATTAAAGGATTCTTTCACATAAGAAAATATTTTATATAAAACAACTCACAGTTATGAGGAGTTCCTTGATTTAAACCACTTCATTTTGTCTTGCGAAGGATTGTCTACGATTTCATTTTATTTGATTTATCTAATAGTTATGGAATTTAATCGATGTTTTCTACAAACTATTTTCAGATAAAATTCTATTTAATATTTTTTCTGTTCTAACTCATTTTTGATAAATATACCTGTATCGATTGCTTTGTCTTGATATATTGCACCACAAAATATCAAAAAATCAAGGAAATGTACATTCAAATAAATGATTTAATAGTTTAACATCCAAATTAATGATTTTGTAGTTTAACATCCAAATTGATTCAGGCTGGATTATTGCAAATTACCTTTTCTTCCTACAGGCTCCTATTCACCTTCAATTCTTTCTTTCCTTTCTTTGCCTTCTTAATATTCAAATTTCAGATTATTTTAAACTCTGTATGTGACTTTTTTTGGTCTTCAGAAGAAAGTAGAGTCAAAAATATAATATTCAGTGCAACACATATTTATTGATTTCTTCCATGCACAATGATCAGTATTAGGCATCAGATATAAGACTGGAATAGAGATTCAAAAATATATAGCACGTGGTTCCTTATTCCGAGAAGTTTACAATCTAATAGATAATTCTACTTTGAAAAATTGTTTAAGAAAAAATGACTGTTCCAGAAATATATAGCAGCATAAAATTAGAAAATGTTACCAAAATAATGAGATGGGGGAGAAGACATAACTTAGGTTAAGAATAAAACGAAGACTAACAAAAAGAAAAAAAATCCAAATAATGAAAAAAGGAAAAGTGGATTCTATGATACATAATGGTGTGTGACAATATAGAATACATCTTAAAAATAAGTTTTAAAAATTTATGGTGTCAGGGCACCTGGGTGGCTCAGATGGTTAAGTGTCTGCCTTTGGCTCGGGTCATGATCTCTGGGTCCTGGGATCAAGCCCTATGTTGGGCTCCCTGCTCAGTGGGGAGTCTGCTTCTCCCTCTGCCTCTTCCCACTGCTCATGTTCACTTGTGCGCGTGCGCTCTCTCTCTCTCCTCTCTCTCTAATGAATAAATTTTAAAACTTAAAAAAAAAGTTTCTGGTGTCATAGTTGACTTTCTATTTAAAACTATGAATTGATCATATAATTTCAAGGTATAAAACCATCATCTTTCTTGCAAGTGGTTCTCTAAGCTTAGCGCTCAAACCAGCAGCAGCGGCAGCAGCAGTAGCATTTGGGAACCTGTTAGAAATGTGAATTCTAGGGCCTAACACAGACTTATTGAATCAGAATCTGTGAGGTGAGGTCAGTAATCTGTGGTTTAACAAGCTTCCCAGACGATTTTAATGGACACTAAAGTTTAAGAACAGCTGCCCTACCACATTTTTCAACTAGTTTCCAATAGGTGTCTTCAATGCATCTGGATGTAAAAAATGCAAAAATTGGTGCTTGTAAACAGGTGTTTGGTACAGTGCTTTCTTGTTTTTTCTGGCCAGTCATTAATTAGTTGATGAAGTGACCAGCATGTTCAGGATAGCTCCCTATTAAATTTTGATCTCTGGATAATCTACCCCAACTGCTACGTCCTAATCACAAAAATTTTTCCCAGTAGATAACTATGCCCATTGTTACTTTAATTACTACCCAGAAAGGGTCAGATGACATTACCTACAAAGTGAGACAATGACATTAATTCCATGTCCAAAATGGTTATTGTTTACAGTGCTCTGGGGAGTACCTGTCAGAGAGACAAATGGCAATGGTAGTCTATAAACACACCCACCCACACACAGAGAATGCATTTCAATAGCCTTGGATTACACTTCCCAAAGAGCCGGGAACCTAAGCAACTCAAATAAGAGAACCAATGAATCCCAAACAATGCTTTTCCTACTGAAAGGATGCACATAATTGCAGAGGGAATATTTGAACTGATTTCATCCTGAAAATTTTCAGGAGTGTTAAGTAAAATAATACAAACTTTAAGGCTGAAAAACAATTTACATATTTTAAATAAATACATATTTTTAAATAAAAATATAGGCATATATGTCTCTTAACCAAACCATGAACTTTATCATCTGTGTTAGAGCTTCATTGTCATCACCTGGCAGATGAAGAGGGACAAAGGCAAATGAAGATATAGAAACAACTTTTTGAATTGGCATTTAATGCCTGACGGTGTCATAATACGCAAGAAATTGAAGAAAAACCCAAGACCAAGAAGAGAATATTAGTGACTACAGCATAGTCATAAATAGTACAAGCTCTGAATCAATCATTTACCAACAGGGTAACACTGGAAAAGTTACTTAACACTTATGAGTCTCAATTACTCGTCCATAAAACGGGATTATAAAATAATTTATATGGAGCTATAGCAAAGTTTCTGGAACATTATAAGAGCTCAGAAAATCTTATATATTACTAACTATTTTTATAGACTAATCTAAGACAGGTATTCCTCCCGGGGCTTAGCAGATCTGCCAAATTTCAACTACAAGGTGCAATGATAAAGCAGAGCAAATTTCCTCTGAAACACTCCCAGATGTCTCCTGCTAGATCTCTGTAGCCCTAGAGTTTCTCTTTCAACATCTTGGGGAATTGAGCAAGCAAGAACGGGAAGCCTGAGGGCATTGGTTCTCAAAGTGTGTGCCAGCCAAAGTAAATTTCGCTAACATGATTCCTTTATTTCTATTTATACCTACTCTAAAATAGAAGATAATTCTCCCCAATAGAGCTAAAACCTCAGTAAGGAAATATTCTAACAGGTGATCGAGGGAAGTGAGAGTAACACAACTTCTCAAATAAACATCTCCAAATTTAGTGAAATTAAATGACAGTGAATTAGCAAATACAGTGAGTTTAACCTGGATTTCATCACACTGGAAATATGTGAAAATATTTGGTTATCTAATCACAAATTAGAAATGTGAATTATAATGTTGCAGCTAATCAACTCATAGTCTTGAGTTCCTGAAACCACAGGAAGGATCCATTTTGCTTTCTGATAGTCATAAGCTAAAAACAGAATTATTTCTACATAATTTCATTTTGATATTTAAATAAATGTGTATACACAAACAGTATTTGTTATAAAAAGGACAGTATATACTTATAGAAAGAAAAAGATTTAGTATGACACCACCCAAAAATGGGAATTAGTGATTAATTTTGTAGACGTTAGTATATTGTTTCATTTATTTTAAAGCGTATTTACTCTCAAACTAATTCAACAGTATACCTATAGAGCTACTGAACTGGAGCTTATTAGGTTATTATTCAGCCTGTCAGAAAATATTTAATAATTGTAGAAAATTCAAAAAACTAAATCAATTGCCCAAACCATTGTTAATTGAAACAGACAAGTCAAAAAATAAATCAGCATTATGTCAAAACATATCAACACTGCTTTTGATTGATGAATTTTTCCTTTTGACATAGCCATCATTATTGTGTAGGAAATTTCCATTTGTAAATTCAAAAATATAACTTCTTCCCTTTCCCATTCATCTCATCTATCATCTGTTTGAAAGTACAAATTTTCTAGTTACCTATTCTTTCATCCATTTCATATTCATCTTCATGGGCTAAGTTAAGCAGAAAAGAGTATGAGCTCTCACTATTGAAAAGCTTCTAATAAGTTGTATAAACCCCCTAATTATATCACATGTAAAATATTTTGCAGTTGAGCTGCCAGCAACACCTGACTTGAAAGTTACCTTCTAATGTGACATCCATCCAAAGAGACTAGATTATTTTCCGCTAAGGCTATGGAGTCATTACAATGGAAGCACAAAATGTAATCAATCTATATCTTATTTATAAGAAATGAAAGTATCTGACTTGGAAGAAAAAATCTCTTTCAATTGAATTTATTTCCACACCAAAAACAGATTAAATCAAAAGTGGAACATTTTCCTATTTAGAGTTAACCTTTGCTCCGTGACTCACATATAAGATCTTCCTGATATATTTGAAATAATGAGTTTTGAAAGGAAAAGAGGAGGGTATAAAAATAACACTGGTGATGAAACTAAAAGACAGCGCTTAATTCTTGCCAGTGTGAAAATATTACTTGTTTAAAAAATAGTCAAGGAATATATGTTATAAATCAAACATTGGATTAATGAAATTTGGTGTTAAGCTAAGAGAAAGCAAACCAGAAAACATTAGAGTATATTTCAAAAAGCTAGGTATTATAAAGCCCTAACTATCTGGAACTCTTTGAATGCTTTATTATTTTGGACCCTCAGATTTTACAGGCATATAATGTTTTACCTCTGAAAGTTAAAGAAAAAAATTTTGGTACATAACTGTTTCAAATAGGTATTGTGCATTTCTCTGAATCCTTTAATAAAGAATTTTGCCAAATCTCTAAGTCAGCTTCCAGATGATGGAACATCATTATTCTGAACATCTGCTACTTCACTATCTGTAAATCTAGGGCATGTAAGACTGACCTATTTTAAATGTCTCTAGACTTTGTACTTTGTAGTCCTACAACAGCTTTCAGTAGTATTGTGGTTTCCTCCTTTGAGGATAAACTGCTCTCTCCTACGTGCTATCAGCATGTCTACATAACGTATCATTCTAGAGTTTATTTTGTTTTCTCTATCTGCAGAGGACCTGACAGAATTGTGTGCAAAATAATAATAAACATCTTTTGAAAGACCAATGAAACAATGTGGCATTAAGCTAGGTGCTATTTCTTTAGCAGGAGGCCATCTTTATTTACCACTTAGTAGAGGATAAAATTTCTATTTGGGTTAGATAATAATGTGAACCAGTATATTCCAAATAGGTATTGCCTTTTTAGGAAAATACAATTAGCATCAGAAAAATAATATATTTAGATTAAGACTCTTAATGTAGACTAATTTATACAACAACAACAACAAAAAAACCCTTTAAAGGATAAATTATACCAGTGTTTTAAAGGCACTTATAAACAAAAATAAAACAATAAAAAAATCGTATTTAAATTATGTTACGATTTATGCACTTGAGAGAGATTGAGAACAAATAAATTGTTCTAGTAATTTTTTATGTATGTTTGATCTCAGAATCTTAAAATTATAGTTTTAGGCATGGAAACTTCAAAGATAATCTCTTCCTTCCTTTCTTTCATAGATGTCAGCCTGATGCATTGATCAAAGTGTAAGTTAATGGTGGAGCAGAGTACTGGAAGCCAATAAACTTACATCTAGGTTTTTGCTCTTCTTATTAATGTATATATTAATTAATGCTCAACAGAATAATCCTAATTGCGTCAACTGTCAATTCTCACATGAAGACAATAAATAAATAAATAAATAAATAAATAAATAAATAAATACCAAAGCCGTTGACAAGCAAAATGAAGTGCATTAAATTTACTTCAGCAAGGGATACTATCATCTTGATTGTCTTAGTAATATTTCAAAGTAAGGGGATAGGGAAGAATATTTACAGAGTTTTGGAGTCTTCTCTGTAGTTATTTAAGGTGAGTCTTTCAAGGCAGGGGGATCTAATTAGAATTGGACAAAGTCAGTGCCTTAATAGTTTAGGGTCTGAGATGAGAGTCTTAAGGTAAGTCTTAAGAAACTAATTGATGTTCTAAGAAGTGAGTCCTTTATTCAGGTGAGCAGGCTGGTATTCTGACGAGTTATTTGTCCAGATAAGAAACTGTCAAGAAAAATGCTTTGCAAGTATGTTTTAAAGCAAACAACAAAGATGTTTATTGGTTTGGAGTCTGATTTAAAATTTCCTGGCTCGAAGTAAAGTAATGTTGACATAGGTAGTCTCACATTACTTTCTGAGATTTGGTCTGAGCTCAGGAAAATTACTTACTCAGTTAGTGTCTCGTTTTTCTCATTAGCGAAACGAAGCCCAAGCTCTAACTGGGCTGTCAGAACATCTTGAACTCTTTATCTGTCAGCTATCATCACAAAATTGAGGCCTTACAAGCCCCTCCAACTCAGGAGCAAACAACATTAAGACTTTTTTTCTTGCTTATGCATTTGTGAGCCAACTGAGGTTCAGCTGATCTAGGCTCAGCTCACTTAAGCTCGACTCCAAAGTTGGGGTTGAATCCAAGTATTTTCTAGGTGTCCTCTTTGACAAGATGCTACATAAAGCATGCTCTTCTCTTGGTAAAAAGAAAGAACATAAGAGGGCAAAGTCAACCTCTCAAGCACATTTCAGGTCTTTGCACGTGTTTGTAGTGTAAACCCTGATGGTTGGGTTTTCTCTTTTTTGTAATGTAAGTGCCTGACTTAAGTTTCGATTGCCAAGGCACCCACTTCAAAGATGGCCGTCTCCAATATACACATCACCAGCCACATGACTATGTAAAGAACCAGGCGGTCCACCTGCTCCCCTAAGACTCCCTTGTTTTAGAGCTCTTGGTTGGTTTCAATAACTGACCACTTGACCACTTGTTTTATCTCTTCCTGTGCTTTAAATGCTCACTGTTTTAAATTTACCAATACAGAGTGAGCCCCCAAACCCTGGGACCCCACCCTCAACCCCAATAAAAGCAGAATTCCAAGCCCACTCTCTTTTTCGTTCTCTCTCTCCCTTGACCTCGTTGTACGGCACCAGGACTTGTAAACTTTTTTCGGAAAGTTCCCTGATGGCAATTGCTGAGGGTGCCTTATAATCCTAAGGACCACAAAGGCCAGCCCAGGCACAGCATTGGTTGGCGCATAACAATGTCACATCTCTTAAAATCCCCATTGACCAAAGTAAAACTCAAAAATCCAACCCAAAAATCTATCCAAACTGGAGTCCAAAAATCAAGTAAAAAAAAATCACCTGTCATGAGACCATATAAGGGATTGAAGAATGGGGACCCAATTCAACCCACTAAATCTTTTGAAAGAAATATCCTTAAATTTGGCCTTTAACCAGCCTCAGTCAGAGATGCTTTGGCATATTAGAAAGCCTCTGTTCAGGCATAGAGAACCACTCAAATGTGATTAACATGGATAGTTTCTCTCCCACATCATTCTTTGTATCATTTCCACAAATCAGTTTCTAGCCTGTTAGAATTAGAACCTGATGAAATTTTTGGCATTGGGCCAATCAAGGAAAATAAAAAATACTGAAATACTGATTTCACATAAGATTGTTTCGATGTTAAATCACTTAAATGTACCCAATAAATCTATCCGCTTATAATGAGTATGTAAGAGTCTTATAGAGTTTATATAAGTCTATGAGACAAAACAGCCTCAGTGCCCCTTGATTATTCAGGTAGCCCCCAAAGAGCTATCACTGTTCAAATTATATTCTTCCTTCTTTCTTTCCAAGCTCTCAGTTGCTATTTCTAAAACTACAAGGTCCTTTTGCTCCCATGAGCATACACTACGTTTTTGGTATAACTATAACAAAACTAATGATTACAGGGTGAATTATGAACTACAAAATAATTACTTAAAATTCACATTAAAGTGCTTAATAATTCAAGTCAAAATTATCCAGGCAGTTATAGTTTGTTATTTTTAAAGAAGACAATCCTGAAGTGGTATTGGCCATTAGTCCAAATGTTAGCCCCAGAAGGATGAAGGTGTGAAATTATCATGCCCACATTCTACCTGTGGCCAAGATGCAGTCCTAATATAACCCCAGACCTGGTGATTAGAGTGTTCTTTTGATTTTTTAATAACAACAGCAATTTATTCACCCTAAATAATAAATAAATGGTAAGAATAGATAGGACAAATAATATTGCTGAGATGCAATCTCATATTAAGAAAATATTGTCAAGTTAAATTTTAATTCTAAAGTGTTCAACAGAAGCCATTAACTCTAGAAAACAATAAAATCGATATTCTCACATTTTACCAGCATCTTCTATACTTACAAAAATTACTCGTATGAAATGTGAAAACAGAGAAGTATGGTGAATCGCTACTACTTTTACCCTCTCCGTATTAACTATTATTTTTAAACCTTATACAATACTTCTATTAAATTATAATAATACTGATAACCGGTTTATTTATTTAAAATTATTATGACCACCTTCTGTATGACTGGTGGTATGCTAAGCATCAGAGATACAAAGTTAAAGAAAACTCAGTTTAGGAGTAACTGGAGTTTTACTGGAAAAGTGAACAGCCATGCTTCTTTTATTCACCCATGGTATGAGCACGCCCTGTGAAACCAAGACTCTACCAGGCACACAAACTATCCATGATAAGCGTCCAGGATTGCTGCTCTCTAGCAATCAATTGAGAGAATAACAATTAGAAAACACAGCAGAAAACAGATGCATAAAGTACAAACCAGATACTCTGGGGAATTCAGAGAATGAACTCATCAGGCTTCATGAAAGATCTACTTTTGAACTTGCCTTGAGGAATGTAAACTTATGGGAAAGGAAGGAAACCATTGCTGGTAAAGAAAACCACTTGGTTGAAACTGCATTAATAGAGAGTGTCTTAGTCCAACAGGCTGCTGTCATAAAATAAGACAGACTGGGTGGTTTCTAAGTAACAGAAATTTATTTCTCACAGTTCTGGAAACTGGGGAAGTCCAAGATCACGGCTCCAGCATGGCTGTGTTCTGATGAGGGCCCTCCTCCTGGTCCGTGGCTGGTGCCTCTTAACTGTAGCCTCACATGGTGGAAGAGGCTAGAGATCTCTCTGGAGTCTCTTTCATAACATACTAATCCCATTCACGAGGGCTCAACCCTCCTGATTTAAGTACTTCTCAAACACCTATCTACTAATGTAATCACCTTTGAGGGGTAGGATTTCAACATATGAATTGAGGGTGGGAGGAGACAAACATGCAGCAATAGCAGAGAGGAAGAATTAAAGAGTTACGATAATAATTGCACTAAATACACAAGACAGTTCTTGTTATACACTTTCCATTCTCACAAACCAACCCCTTTCCACCTCACTGCTCACTGTTCTCCATACACTCCAAGTTAGAGAGTTGTTTCTTTGGTGGTTGGGGGTTGTGTTGGGGAAGTTGTCCACCCATCCCATCATTTATTCAATCCAGCTACAATGACCTTCGTCCTGTTCTGTGCACAAAGCCATCCCGTTCCTGCCTAAGGTCTTTGTACTGCTATGGCCTCCTCCTGGAAGTCTATAGGCTTTAAGGAGGAAAAGTAAAATTTCTACATTGATTATTGCTGGAAAATATTCCTTACAATTCTTTAGAAAACCTGAACTCTTTCTTTTCTTCTTGTTTCCTGTGCAACTGCCTTATTTTCTCTCCTCCTCCACCCTCCATCATCTTCCCCTATGGCAGCAGCAAAATAGTTAAAATGCATTTGCTTTAAACTAATGGAGTTGATGTTCCAGGGCTTCTCATTTGTATGTCACTTGCAAGGCCCTGAGAGACACCATAGGAATTATTTTCATTGGAGTAAATTTTTACAAACTTGGCGACAAAATAAGATGTTTTAACAACATCAACGAACACATCTGTTTCCACTCTAACATCCCACTTGTGATATTTCTGTCTTGTTGAAGATGCATTACAGGGGCCACTGGTACTTGGGGGATCCTACTAAGGGCAGGGGAAGTTGAGAATATATTTAGTTTGGGTAAAGTGGGCTATGTTTATATGGTCCACAGTCATTTCTGTGTATAATTAAGTTCTTGCTAGCCTCTCTAGTGTACTGTGCTTGCTGAATCCCCTGTTTACTCACTGAGGATTCTAACGGTAAAGTGAAAAGGCAGAGGTTTTATTTCTGTATGAATGCGTCCTATGGCACCAAGAATTGAAAGAACGTGTGGAGTGGAAGAAGAAAAAACTTTGAAATGTGTGGATCTAGAAGCAAATCTGTGGAAAATCCTTCCAATAATCACATCTGTAAAAATCGTGAGCAAAAGATTCAGTTCTCGTGGCTGACTAGTAAAAACAGAAATGTCCTCAAGAATCAATTCAATAATGCAACATTTACTATTATTAATTACTATTTTTTTAAAGATTTTTTATTTATTTATTCGACAGAGATAGAGACAGCCAGCGAGAGAGGGAACACAAGCAGGGGGAGTGGGAGAGGAAGAAGCAGGCTCATAGTGGAGGAGCCTGATGTGGGGCTCCATCCCACAACGCCGGGATCACGCCCTGAGCCGAAGGCAGACGCTTAACCGCTGTGCCACCCAGGCGCCCCTACTATTATTAATTACTATTAAACACTCTTGGTGTTTTACCTCTTTTTTATGGCAATCATGTGAAATAGAATTCATCAGAACCCCTGTCCTGGACACCAACTTGTAGCACTACTGAAAGCAGAGAAATGCCTGTTTGTAAAAGCACATGTTGTGTGCATTGCAATATGCACGAGCATGACAAGTTGCAAGGCTGAAATAAACTTTTCTGAAATATCAACAAGAACAAACTAATGTCAATTTAACCATGATAGAGAAAACCTAAATTATCTATTTCCTTTATAAAAAAATAAGATTAAAAATTCATCATTGGAAGAGGTTATCAAAGGATTAGTAGCCAAAAATATAGGCCAAAAGGAGTGTTATAAACAGCTAATTAATAAATATATTGTATTTTTTCCTGGATTTTGTGATATTTTTCATATCTGTCAGCTTTTAAAAATTTGTGATTATAATTTCTTTTTTCTCTTTCAAAATAATTTTGAACTTTTATGCTTAGTTTTATGCATAATTCTGTATTTCTTTTCTTAAGGAACCATTCCAAAATGATACAAGCTTCAAGCCCTACAAAACTGAAATCTGCCCCAAATATATTATAAGCATTTGCACAGAGTTTTGGGGTCTTGAGCAGAGAATAGAAACAGTACTGGAACAGTAATGTATAGCACAGCAGATCACAGAATTGAAGATAAAAAGCCTATACAGTAGTTCTTAATGAGGTACGGGCAACCTTGCCTCCCAGGGGACATTTGGCAATGTCTGGAGACATGTTCGATTGTCATAACAGGAAGAAATGCTACGGCCATCTAGTAGGTAAAGGTCAAGAATGCTGTTATAATACACAAGACAGTCCTCCATGGCTCTCCAAATTATCTGAATTTGTCCAAGAATTATCTGGTCCAAAATGTCAACAGTGGCAAGGTTGAGAAACCCTGACCTATACTAAGAATGCCAGACAGAAGATGAACTTGCACTTATTAGATCAGTGCTGAGACAAGGAAATAGCCATTCTGACATGGATCAGTATGAATCAAAATGAGCTTGTGGACCCTCCCAGGTTGTCGAAGCAGATAAGGTAGATCCAGAGTGACGGCAGGAGACAACTAGGCCAGCATTAGGAAATCTATTTCCCTGGCATTTGTTACAACATCTTTATCGAAATCTCAAGCTTCTCACCTGTCACAAGGAAATCATAATCCTTTATAGAGTTATGATGCATTATTTTTAAGTGCATAGTGCCCCTTCCTTCTAGAGTTCACAATGTTGTGTTAGGATGGGGGTGATACGAGAGGCATGAACAGAACATTTTCTTTCCATCTTATACTCCCACTCACTTTGAACCCTGAAGGTCAACATAACCGGATGATGTCAGTGGGAAAACCAGAAAACCTAGAGCAAAGTCTTAACTTTTAAGTTTTAAAAAGTCAGGTTAGATGTAAAATATTTAGAAGACTACCTACTGAGCGACATGTTTGTTTTGCTTTGTGCCTACCTTGTAGATCAGAGCTTCCAAGCTGGATGGGAAAAGAGAAACCAGAGGAGTCTAACTGAGAGAGTGACACCCTCATCTGAGAAGTTCTGGGTCTTCTTCTCCTTCAGCTCAAGTGGGTATTGATGGCGCAGGGAGGTGTAGAGAGAAGAGTAGACCTCTAAATGAGGTTGATAGTCCAAGAGGAAAGAAGAATGACTTACTGTCTCCCTGAAACTCCTAGACGCTATGGCTTCTCACACATGCCACCGTGCCATGGAGCAGTAGAGCAGGGACAGCTGACAACCTGACGCAGCCCCAGTAACTTTTTCATAGCCCCAGAGGAGTACTTGAGAGAGGCTGTCCCTTTCCAGTGTCCACGAGGAAAGTACAACAGTTAACAGAGAGAGAGAGACAGAGAGCTGGTGGATGTCACCCAGATGTGAGGAAGAGATACCAAATGGAGAGAGGCTTCAACCCTCACTCTCAGCAGCAAATGAGGTCTAGGCTGTTTCAGCACATGTCATCGTGAGGGAACTTGCCACCTGAGAATTGCAGAGGGCTGCTGTACATTTCAGCGGAGGCTTGAAGAGAATTGATTAACACCCATCCCCCTGTAGCCTGTGTAATCTCCGTGATTTAAAATCAAATTCAGGGGCGCCTGGGTGGCACAGCGGTTTTAAGTGTCTGCCTTCAGCTCAGGGCATGATCCCGGCGTTCTGGGATCGAGCCCCACATCAGGCTCCTCCCCTAGGAGCCTGCTTCTTCCTCTCCCACTCCCCCTGCTTGTGTTCCCTCTCTCGCTGGCAGTCTCTATCTCTGTCGAATAAATAAATAAAATCTTTAAAAAAAATAAAATAAATTCAGACAGAAAGGGAGGTAAAATCCTGAGTTTAACTGAGTTCAAACCTCAGGTGCCTAAGAGAAATCTCAGAAATGATTAAAATTGCCTGGACATAACTAGATCACCGCTTCTAAGTTTAGCTTTATGGTTGCACTATGGGTGTATGGCTTATGAAAAATCACACACTGTGTGTGTATATATATACACATATACATTTCTGTACTTCTCAATGAGCCTTTTGTATTGTCTTGATGAAGTTTCAGTTAAAAAATAAATGCAGGGGCGCCTGGGTGGCACAGCGGTTAAGCGTCTGCCTTCGGCTCAGGGCGTGATCCCAGCGTTATGGGATCGAGCCCCACATCAGGCTCCTCTGCTATGAGCCTGCTTCTTCCTCTCCCACTCCCCCTGCTTGTGTTCCCTCTCTCGCTGGCTGTCTCTATCTCTGTCGAATGAATAAATAAAATCTTTAAAAAAAAAAAATAAAAAAATAAAAAATAAATGCAACCCAGCAACAAAAATCTCCAAGTATTTTTTAAAGAAAGGTGTGTAAATCAAGTAGAACAGAATACTGTTTTAAGGGAAATTTGCGTCCCCGGGGAGGGTAGAAGAGAGAATCAATACCCTGCCCAGAAGACAGACTGATGTGTGTAGCCACTGATAGTTTAAACCTTGAAGAGCAAAGTGTGAAGCTTATCCGAGAGCCAGCTGTCCTGTTTAAAGCTTGAATAAATATTTGTTGAGCAACACACTAGCTTGTAAAGGCATCATACTAACCATGGAACACAAAGGAAAATAAGAGCGTTCCTTGACTCCAAGAAGCACATAGGGACTTCTCCTTGTTTACTTGTAGTATAATACCTAAAGAGATAAAAGTCATGTCTTATATGGATTCTGATGAAAACAAAGAGGTCGAAGTCTTGAACCTGATTGACTTGAATCAAACTGAGATAGAACTTGGGGATGATTTTGTCTCAAACAGCTCCACTTACTGATAAGGCTGAAACATTCAACAGCCAACTGCCGGCAATTTGGCATCTACTACCGATCCTAAATATAAAGGATAGCAGTAAGTTGGTCCTGATTCAGCAAGACCTATAGGAGAATATAGCTGAATGATGTTAGGCTTCTAAACAAAATGCAATGTCCAAAATCTTTGCATATTCCTAGAAAACATGTTTCACTTTTGTTTATACCATTTCTGTTTAAATATGATATTGACAAATCAGATATTTAAAAGTTAACTTTTTTTTTTTTTTGGCTTTCATAATTGTTGAGATATGACGAATGGGGGAATCATAGGGTGGACTCTTTGTATCCAAATTCCTGGAATAAAATATGTCTTTTTGCAGATGAAAGACATCTCAAGCATGTTGAAGTAAACTATACATAAATATACACAGGCCCAAATATAATTGTCATCCATCAATTTTCTGAGTTAGTGAGAAGCATAAGAGCAAATGAAACAAAATACAGATGATCTCCCTGTGGTTGTTTCCAAATTATTCTTTTATCGATGCATTATCTCACACCATCAATCAACCATGAAAATCCTAGGAAAGCAAACTAAATCTCCACAATTAAAGCAAAATGAAAATCCTAGGATGGCAAATCCTATCTCTTTGATTAGAGCAAAACCAAAACACTCCAAGAAGGAATGCACTGCTTAATGGCTCCTACGAAAGGAACATTAGCAAGGAGTTTTAGAGGAATGCTTAGAAATACATCTGTGCCTGTCAATAACATCCCCCTTTTCAAGCTATTAATCCATTACAGACTACGGGCTGCCTTGGTACAAAGCTGGACAATAGAAAAAACACAACCATTGCAGGGAAAAGTAGTGAACTAAGTTTCTATTGTTGTCATTGCTATTGTTTTATTTGTTTGCAGGTAAAAAGTAGCAGTAAATGGATTTGAGATTGACAAAGGAGCTGGTGGAACGCTATTTCAGCAATCTGTAAGAAAATACTAATATGAAGCATCTTCCTAATGAAAACTGTGTTGACTAACTTTTATGATCACTGCCCTGTTATGCTTGTAATGTTATTGAAAAGGGATAATAAATATCAAAGAGGTATAAAGAGTATTATTATCCTTATCATAAAGAGAGAGATTTTTCTCAGCATCATTTCTGTAAGCCTTCTTTCTGTGGTGCTGGCAAAAACACTGAAATCATTAAAAAAAAAATCCACATGAAAGAATTTTAGACTACCCCAGTAGAACAGTTAATAGCAAAGGTATGAAGGAAATTTTGTTTTTTTTTTGAAACAGAGAATAGCAAAAAAATGAAACTTTGATGTCATTTCAAATTAGTAATGACTTTCAAGATTGATTCTTTTTTTTTAATGTTTTTTTATTATATTATGTTAGTCACCATACCGTACATCCCTGGTTTTTGATGTAAAGTTCGATGATTCATTAGTTGCGTATAACACCCAGTGCACCATGCAATACGTGCCCTCCCCACCACCCATCACCAGCCTATCCCATGCCCTCACCCCCCTCCCCTCTGAAGCCCTCAGTTTGTTTCTCAGAGTCCATAGTCTCTCATGCTTCATTCCCCCTTCTGATTACCCCCCCTTTCTTTATCTCTTTCTTCCCCTACAGATCTTCCTAGTTCTTACGTTCCATAGATGAGAGAAACCATATGATAATTGTCTTTCTCTGCTTGACTTATTTCACTTAGCATTATCTCCTCCAGTGCCGCAACATGGAGGGCACCTGAGGAGATAATGCTAAGTGAAATAAGATTGATTCTTGGATGGTAGTCCTTCTCTCCCCTTAGATGAAACAGAGTGCGCCCCTAGCGTGAGCCTCTGCCTGCTTGGAAGCCGCACCTTGTTAGAAAAGGACAATAGTGCCATCTACTGTCGAAGTACGGTATCACTCATATCAGAATGACCAACAGATTTTTCCAAGTACTGTGATAAAAATCTTTAAACTCTGTGATAATAAGTATAAATTCTCTAAACTGTGAAAGAATATAAGGACACTCTTCCTGCATAAACAATAACTACATTCTATGCTTTTTCCACCAGTTATTTTTGTATGCATTTATACCTTATTTAAAGCACTGTTTTACAAACCTTATAAAAAGTAAATTGAAAATAGACCTTACAGGGTAGCAGTTAAAATTTCGTGGGTAATTTTGGACTAATTACCCCCTCCTCTTAAAATTATCTTTTTCATTAGTTTCCAGACTATTTTCTAAATCTAATTAGCAATGAAATTTTCCTTGTTAAATTTGGAGGAACTTGTTTGGAAGACAACTGCACTAAGCAAGATAGTAAAAGAAGCATGTAGATGTGTTTATAACCTTACTGTATTGCTGCTAAGCATTACCAATAATGAGTTTTAAGTGGCAATTGTAAATCCCTCAATGTACTTTCTGTATTAACTATCCTATTGAAGAGAGAAAGTTTGAAGTCCCTGAGTAAATAGATCACACATACGGAATTTTAATTAAAAGGTATGGAGATTAATTGCTTTTGTTATTACACAAGTCACGAAGGGCTCATATAGACCTAGAGAACAGCAAAAATTAACCAGGCCTAGAAGAAAACAATCAGCTTTAGTTAATAAATAACTTTCAAAAAAAATATAAAATCTGACCTGAACTAACATACTATACTTGCTAAGCTTGTTGATATCATAGTTGTTACAACTGGGCAAGTAGTAAAATTAGTTGGTTGTCTTTAAAGTCTGTTTTAAAAATTTGGGATGAGGAATACTCTGGCATATTTTTTAAAACGCAAGACATTTCCAAGGTGTATAGTAGGCCGTGATGAAGGATGGGTACTTTCCCACCTGTCCCTGCTGGAATGAATTTGACCATTGTCACAATCTTATCTGCCAATTAAAGAGAACAGACATGCTCCTTCTTATCTCAGTCCTCTTTGTCAGTCATGGACCATCACAAGCACCACAAGAAGTCACTATTAATGAACGTTCAGGAGCTTACTTACTACAGCATAGAAACTCTAGTGAAGAATGAGCGGTGTAAGTCCTAACTACGTAGGACTATTGCTGATATGGAGCAGAAAACCTTGCCTTTGCTACCTGAAGATACATTTGACTTGGATATGCAAGGAGTTATAAAATCTCTCCATCCATTACCATAACTTTAGACCAGTTTTTACCTTGTTTGGGGTCCTCTAAAATCTATTTTCTCCATTTATTTCACACTGACTTCACTGACCACAAGCCAAAGTGTTACTCAGGAATCCTGGGGTGTTGAAAACTAAAACTTATTCCCTGTGGGTTCTCTTAAGACTCTTGGGCCCACCAGTCACAGAGGTCAACTCAAATTAGGGTTAACAGCTTCATTTCTTGTTTCAATCTCATTTTTCTGTTCACATTTTTGATCCTTCAAATTACCTTCTGTGGTCACATGGATCTGTCCTGAACTATAACAGAAACTAGCCAGAAAGCCCTGCTATCTTTTGTTTCCTATCCAGTCAGTTTTTATCCACTATAAACTTAAGTGTAGCTTAATCGTCGTACACTCACTGATTGTGAGTATCTGCAAGATTATCCACTAGTTTAAACCAAATCTCATTTCAATAACATCAAATGCAGGAGCAGGCTTAGCTCAAACAATGGGTCCTAACTGACTCCTGTTAAATTAATAGCTTGCTCCCAGGATTGATGCTAAGATAAGCCCATCAGCTCCAGAAAGCAATGAAGGAAAGCTCAAAACTGGGCAACAAAGAAGCAGACAGATATGAGGAGAGAGGAATCTTCCAGATGTTGGGGCAGAAGAAAATTCTGTGTTTACAGGCATAATAAGATCCTAGTGAAACAAAAGCTTTTGGAGCTGGAAATGGTGTCTTAGGAGTTATGTTCTCGATAGATGATGAAATAAAAAGGGGAAATGTTGGCATCCGAGCACAGGTAGGAGAATGACCACTTTGCATTTGTGGCAGAGGAGAGAATGGCCTGAGAAAGGTGGAAAAGTCCTACTGCAAGACAAAAAACAACCGGTTAATCAGGGAGGTCTCAGCATCACGTGGTCACTGGGGAAGTCACATCAATTCAAGACTGGGTAATCAAGTTAGAGGGAGCTTTTGCATCCAATGAGTAACTCAAGTCAAAAAAAATCAAGCAAGGGTCAGTATCCCTGGATGCAATAGGATGGCAAAAGAGATTCATGAAGTCAAAACATCCACCAGAAGACTCAACAGTAAGGGGAAAGATATCCAGGCAAGTCATCATATAACATCATTTAACAGGGTGCGGGTAAGTGAGACCCAGTGATAAGAATCCTGAGCCCAAGCTAAGAGTCCCAGACAAGAGTGACCAAAATTCACATAGCTATTTCTCAATTGGCATAGAATCTCAGCAGCAAGAAAATCCTGATTTAAATGACAATGATTATAACTATACTCAGACTCATCTCTGAAGACTTTTAACTGTTATTAACTTTCTGAAGCATAGGTAGACCTCAGAGTAAATTCAGCCTACATCCTTCTAAATAGAAATGCACACAAATGGGCACCTGAAGAAAAATGGGAAAGTATGGAGTGGAGATAAATGTTATCATAACGGGAGCATGCTATGGAGAGCTCTGAAATCTGCAACAGAAGGGCTTTGGAGGGCTTCCACAGGGAAGTAGTTGAACACACTGGTGAAGAATGGAGTCTGATACAGAATGCTGGACCACTGGAGGACAGGGCAGCTAGGAAGTTGTTTCAGAGTAAGCAAACTGTTTGGGGAATACTAAAAAAATATATGTTTTCTTGGTTTCGCTCAAAGGTGCTTCTCTGCTTTACTCATAGATGTATTTTGTAAAAGAGTCAAATATCTCCTTTTGGAAGACATAACTCCTGCTTGCCTTACAAGCTCACCATGCTTCATGGAAGTTCTATTCAAAAGGAGGATTCTTTGAGTCTTCCCATATGGGAAGCTGTTTAATCCCGAGGCATAACAAGATGGTCCTGGGGGAAGCGAAGGAAGGAAGAGGGAATCACAAATTTCTGAATTTCCACTAGAGTAAGACTTTCATATTCACTAAACTGTATATTTCTTGAGAACGGGGAACTTGCCTTCTTTATTCATGAAATCCTGACACTTTCTGCCTCAAAATAAATGGTATGCATAACGTTTATTGGTGTAAATTCTATAGATGATTTCTGTTGATATTTTAGAATGTTCTTTCATTAAACGTTAACTTTTGAGAAATAATTATTTAAAGTCCAAACCAAGTGAAAATGTTTATCTCCTCAAATTCTTAAAACTACAAAAAAAATATTCGACTGTCAACTTTGAGCACATTCCAATTCTGAGTTTTATAAATTAGGAAACAAATGAAGAATTAAATCTACTCAGCTTCATTCATAGCCATAAGAAAAATAAAAGTTACTTTTTATTCTGGCAAATATTTTCATGGAAAATAAATTAGATATTAGAAATATTTTGAACATTAGATGTTGGAAACATTTCTATATGCCCTCTAAAATATATTTAACAAGTCTGTACTATAACAATAGCCAAGCATTAAAATTTGAAAACTTTAACTTAAGTAACATCTCTACGGGAAAATATTTTCCACAGAAAGAATCTTTTACTACATTGTGGGCATGCAGAAATTATATAGACAGCATAGAAAGCAGTTTCTGTTACTGTCACTATAAATCATAACATTTATTTCCAGGAAAAGAAAAATTCATGGGTAGCAAATGATTTCAAGTTGCATATATAATTACCAATTTTATTTTAATTCTGAATTACACCATTCCCATTTGCAGATCATTAGCACCCCCTTGTGGTCATGAATAAATATTTCTCATCAAGGTGCTTTCATACCTGAGAGAATACTTTTAAGGTCTGAAGTGCCTTGCTTTGAACAGATGATATTAAATTGAATTCAAATAAAATATTTTTTCTATGTAACTATGGGGTGTAACACATACATCCCAGTATCTATGGATATATGTACATATATATGCATATATATTTGCATATATATGTATATACAGCATAATATATGCATGCAAATAAATCTCAAAAGATCATTTGGCTCATATAAATGTCCATAAAATTTTTGGTAGCCTCAAAAACATCTTCTAAGAATATCTCCTCTCTCTTCGATTACTTACAAAATTATATAGAGGCTTTCCATCTCCTAACAGCCATGATCTCAGAGTGGTTTGATTGCCTATTAGAATTGTCAGGGGATAACAACAACAATAATAATGGTGGTAATAATAATAATAGTAATAAATAATAATTAATACCATTTCTGAGCATCCCACAGAACATTAAATCAAAATACCGGGTAAGGTGCAGGAATATATAGTTTTATAAGTGGCTCCAATACAGCCAGTGTTTCAAACCGCTGATCTAAAAGGCATCATAAGGATTCTTTGGTTGGAAAGTAATACGTAAAATAGAGACAAAAGATGAGCTCACATTACCTGGAACTGTGAGAATGGTAAAATACTGAGTCTTATCATTCAACCCGATGTGTTCTGCAAAGGGGCTATCACCGTGAAACTACAAAAACAGAGACAGGTGCTTCCTCTCCTGGAGACTTTCAGACCATTTTACAAATGCAACAGATTCACTCAGAAAAAAAAATATGTTATTGTGCAAAATAAATATTCTAGAGAAAGAGATGGGGAAGGACTACATTTTCCTTGGGAAAATCACTACCTGATTTGTACAAAGTCTGGTACCCTATTTAATCTGCATATGGACAGGTGTTTATTTTTAAGGTTCATAGGTAATTAGTTTGCAGTTTGAAACATTTAAAAATAATTAGCATTTGTACCTTGGATGTTTCAAGGTGTCATGTGAACTTTGGGGCTATGTGTGAATGCCAAGCTTTTTTAATGAAAAGGCTGGTTTTACTGCCGGTAGACACCTAAAAACACTCTGCAGTTCATATTAATAAGACTGAATGTAATTGAATGTCAGCAGATATGGTGATTTATAAAGTACTTTGTACCCTGTATATAATGAAAACCCTTGGCATTGAATCCTAATATTTGATGAAACATGATAGTGGCTTTATTTCCAATAGCCAACTTGACCTAGAACCTTCTATCATTTTTATAGTGAACTGCTTTACCCTGTTTCTACATTTGACTCAAGTTTTCATGTATAATTAAGGAAAAGTGGTACAATTTGAATTTAACGTTTTCCCTTTCTTCGGCTCTTTGATATATTTTCAAGGCAATGAAATGAATATTTTATCAAATATATCAGAATTACATATAGGTCTAAATGTAAACTCCTTGAAAGCAGACACCAGGGAAACTAACGTTTATCGCATTGATACTGACCTTGCTGAAAATATTTTTTGGAACTTGTCATTTTTTTAATATCTGTTTTTATAGCAAAACTTTGCTTTGGGTGGTAGATTTTGAATTTTTTAAGCAACATTAAAAGGTATGTGTAGCCAAGACTAATGGGTAATTGGGTTAAGCTGGGTAATGAACAAATTTAAATGAAACAAAACAACATAAAATAAGGTGTGTGGGACTGTAATCCAGTAAGCATGATAATGTTGTAAAAGAAAAATGCAGCATCCAATTACAACAAAAACTGGGAAGGGTGCCGTTGTCAATTTAAAAAGCAAGCCCATCGGGGCGCCTGGGTGGCACAGCGGTTAAGCGTCTGCTTTCGGCTCAGGGCGTGATCCCGGCGTTACGGGATCGAGCCCCACGTCATGCTCCTCTACTATGAGCCTGCTTCTTCCTCTCCCACTCCCCCTGCTTGTGTTCCCTCTCTCGCTGGCTGTCTCTATCTCTGTCAAATAAATAAAAATAAAATCTTTAAAAAAAATAAAAAAATAAAATAAAAAGCAAGCCCATCATTCATTTCAATGCATTAAAAATAAAATATTTTAATATTATAATAAAACACTTAATGGGAATCTTTGCTTGCATACTTCATAAATACCTTGGTATTCAAATATGCCACAAGAAGAAAACTGAGACAGAACAAGAGTAAAATACAAATTTGGTAAGATTTCTAGCATTTTCCCATAGTTTAAAATGTGAAGCTCAAATTTCAAAGAATAATTTCCTAAGTAATTTTGATAGTGTTTGAACGTATATTTTGTTCATTTTAATGTCAAAAAACAGGCTCCCCAAACTCGCATCACAAACATCAACGTGCATCCTGTCTTCCTGGGGATACTGTTAAAAGGTGATACCCGCTCAGGAGTCTGCGTGTCTGACTGGTTCCCAGTGGGTGCGGACATACCTAGTTCTTGAATCATGCTTTCAGGAGCGAGAGTGTAGGACTTCCTCTTGTTATAGATACATGATATTTTCTCCTCTTTCCAGCTCTTCCAAATATTTTCCCCAATCCCTGGACATGCCATTCATTTTTTTACTTTCTTTCTTTCTTCCTGCATTGGTTAAAAAAATAAATAAAAATCTCATGTTACTCTGGATTGCCTGTATCTGTGCCGTCAGTGCCAGGAATTCGCTCAAAAATCTCTCTGGCTGGGGCCCTTGGGTGGCTCAGTCGGTTAAGAGGCTGCCTACGCTCACGTCATGATACCAGGACCCCGAGATAGAGCCTCGCATGGGAATCCCTGCTCAGTGGGGAGTCTGCTTCTCCCTCTCCCCCCGCTGTGCTCCCCCTGCTATGCTCTCTGTCAAATAAATAAATAAATAAATAAATAAATAAATAAATAAATAAAATCTTAAAAAAAAAAATCCCTGCCTTGGCCCAGGCTCCACCCATTCCCCACACCTGCAGCTTCCCCAGGCTCCCTAATGTCAGAAGCCCAGTGTTCTGCTCGGCTTACTGCCCACTTTAAGTTTTCAGTGTGATTCTGTGGAGTAAATGAAATTTTAATTTCAATGTCCTCAGCCCATGAAGGTCAGGAAGCTCAATGATACTGCTGTTAAAAATTAAAAAAAAATCAATTCTGCTTAAAACAAACAAAACCCCGGGATATCGAAAACAACTGTGCTGCCATGCTAAGCAACCTCAGCTGAAGCATTTTTGAAATATACTTGTTTTTACGTTTTGGTTAATATGAGTTCCTTTTTCCTTTTATATCAATTCTGCAAGACTGAGGTGAAACAATGATTTCAAATATGAAAAGAGGGGTCTATGCTAACTTGTAAGGTTATAAGAACAGAAAGCAAAACTATCAATGAAATTTTGACTGGATAGAGTGTTAATAGCTTTGAATTAATGGCTGAATTTTCAAATAATACAGGAATCTGTCCTGTATAAACTTTTCCTTCAAATTAGGTAATTAGGTCAATTTAAGGATGGGAAACTTCAAACCATGATAATACAAAATCTCAAGAAATGTCTTTTTTTTTTTTAAAGATTTTATTTATTTGAGAGAGAATGAAAGCACAAGGGTGGGGAGGGGCAGAGGGAGAGGGAGAAGCAGACTCCTCGCTGAGCAGGGAGTTCCACATGGGGCTCGATTCCAAGACCCTGGGATCATGACCTGAGCCTAAGGCAGACACTTAACTGACTGAGCCACATAGGCGCCCCTCAAGAAACGTCTTTACTGCTAAGTTTGGAGAATGAAAACAAGAAAATTTTATCAGTAAGATAGATATATGGAATTATGTATTTTTCAGCAATTAGCTTATAATGGAATTTTCCAATCTGAAAATCTTATGATTGTTGATAACCTATAGTGAGCCCATCTATAATCAACTCATAGAGATGTATAAATAATAATCAGAAAAACCAGTCAATTCTGAGGCTTTCTGAAAATGCAAGACAAATTTGTGTATATTTTTACTAGATATGCCTGTGAATTGCTTTGTTTTCTCTCCAATAATCTGTCCCTAATTATTAATTCTCTTTATAGTTATGAAACAATGACAAGTGAATATGTCAAAAACAATTAAATATTTCTTGATGCATTTCTGGTTTGGCATAAAGAGCCCTGGTCTAGAATTGAAAACCTGGGATCTAATTTTGGCACCAGTGCTAATTAGCCTGTGATCTTGAACAGGTCAGCTAAATTCTCTGACTTCTGGTATCTGATTCTGGGACAAATCTTTGATGCTAAGGAGGAAGATTTTAAGAATCCCAAGAGCCAGTTCAGAATCAAATCTCATTCTGACCTTAAATCCAGCTTTTGAAAACTAGGTTCTTAGATTAAGAATCTAAGAACTCTTAAGACTAAACATCTTATTCCCACTGCTGGGAGAGGATTCTTGTCTCTCCCTTGCTGCTCATGCTTCTGCCTTGGTTCCCATTCAGGACTGGAGTTGCTCCAGGACAGAAACACAGACTTATCACCCCCAACACTCTGCTGACACTGAAGACTTTGTTCTGAATCCTCATGCCCATAACTATAGTACCTTCCTCACTGACTTGTAAAGTGCCTAGGCGGCTGGCTAATGCTTCTTGCCAGAATCCTCTTGATTCTGAGATCGCTCCATCTTCCTGGGCTCCACCTGCTGCCCAGCCTGGGCTCATCACATGGCCAGTCTTAGTTTTGCAGGATCTCCAGGCCCCACCCAGGAATCAGCCTATGAAAACAACACAGGGGTGGAACTAACACTCACTTGGAATACGGGGCGGGGGTGGGGGTGGGGCGCAAGGGGGCGGTGCTAGGTGGTTGTTGGTTTGAGCGTGACAAACTGAAGAGAGGACCACAGCAAGACAAACAGGTCAGGTGAAAAGAGCTGAGTTGAAATGCCTTCTTTACTGAACACAATCCCTCTGAAAAGTCGTAGATTAGGAAAACAAATACAGTTTATACAAGTGCCTGCCGCTATCAATCCTGAGTTCATGGTAAAGAGAAGTTTATCTCCCCATAGTTCATTCTACTCCTGCTTCTCACTTAGGTGTCAATATTTATAAGCATTGTGTCTTCGAGGAAGCGTTGTTCCGATAAGTGACAGGAAGAACGGAACAAATTGCAGCACATCATTGAGGGCTTATTTGTATTAATCTATATACTCACATTATTTCCTTCCCCTGACCTCTGCTGCACGCTCTGCCTGTATTTTACACAAGCAAAGCTCAAAGAGAACAAATGTAATAGATAGGAACGTGTAAAACAGGCCAGTATTAAACACCAGGATGGCCTCTCCTCTGGTATCTCTCATTTCAGCAAACATTACTTTTTCAGTCACTCGCTATCATTCCTGATGACTAGATCATTTTCGAAATGTGCATCTAATTTTTATGATAGCTTATATATTTTTAGCAATACATTCTTAGAAATATACAATGGTCTGTGCATAAAAGTATGGGTTCCTGGGTCTACAGAGTTAAAATTACCAAGTGTGAACTGGAGTTTGCATGAACAAACTAATCCAGTCATTCCCATTCCAGTGCTGCCTTTCCACAGAGGCCACTGGAGAACCACTGTTGTATACTCATTTTAATTTAGCCCCCCTGCCTCAAATGTTAGGAAGGCAAATGGTTTTGTTTGATGAACCCACCATTTTAAAAAGTGAAGACAGAGCTGACATCTCTTGCCAAGTCTCATACCCACCCAGCAACTCCAGAAGGTACTTACATGCTTGGTGCCTGAGGCATTTGAACTTGGTACCCTTGACCTAAGCTCTCCCAGGAAAATGATCATTACCATTTGCAGAGAAGTATTAAACAAATAAGGTCGACAAGCAACTGTGCCAATTTACATTACTTAGTTCAACTAAGCTTTCTTTTCTTTTTGATCTGGAGACAACCCAAAGCCAGACAGTCAGTGGCCGTTGCCATTTAAATCTAAGAATAAGGATCACCTTTCAATTAAAATGTTTTCCTTTCAATTATGGATAGTTGGAGCTACCTTGGCACAATGGTTTTAAAATAAAGGCAACATATTTTTAAAAATTAATCTGTGATATCTGAAAATAAATGAAATCCCTCTTGAATACTGGACATTATTTTAAGTATATGAAACTTAAATAATTTTGGAAACTCCATAAATATTTATTGAATATCTACTATTATTCAGTAAAATGTACTTCGAATACAGATAAGATGGCAACAGATTCCATTGAAAAATGCATATTATTTTTCATCTCCCTTTCGTTAATGTGAGTTAATACATAAATACAAATTATGTATATATGTGTGTAAATATGTGTGCATAGATATGGACTGATAACACCCGTTGATTTTCACCTAACAAAAGTTTCTCTGGTTATAACTATTTTTCAGTGTCTTGAAGCATATCTCCACATTCTATGCGGTATGTGTGAACAGGACATTTACAAAAATAACCATGTTTTAAAGTAGAAATGTCAAAAAAAATTAGGCAGTACTAAACAATGCTTTTTCAAAAGGAGAGAGGGTTTTAGCTACAAACATTCACTTATTTCACAGCCTCAGTATTTTTCAAAGTTAGGTATTAAGTCATATGGAAATGGAGCCAACAACTAAATAATAATTTTTGTCTATTTCTCTCCATGTTTTAAGGTATGCTTATTTTTAAGTCAAAACAAAATTCCTCGGCCACTAACAGTGTTCTGACATAACAAGAAGCTTTCATACATGTCCCTGATTTCTAAACACACAGTATGGGAAACCACCTTGCTTTTGCATCTTTATGAGGACTTGGTTTACAACTGTTTCATTTATCAGTGAATGTACACTAAAAACAAACTATCTTATTTGTTATCTGGATAATTCATTATAATTCAGAGATAGAAATGATCCATTACAGTCTGTCTCATTCCAAAATATTCTGGGACAATCTCCACTTTTATAATGGGAGTTATTTCTAATTTTTCTTGTGACAATAGAGTATATTGACTTTAGAAAAACTGAACTTTCCAGTTTGGTAACCATACAAAAGTTCAAAATTGAGTAATCTCAGGAGAAGCAATTATTTGTGTATTTTGCAGCTCGTGGACATCGATTAAATGCGAATGAATCTGATAGTCAGATCCTCTAGGATTGTGGCACTTACTCCTGAACTCTCGAGATGGCTTTGGCACCACCCCAAGCCTCAGCCCAAAGGGTGTTAGACGTTTATCTGTTCAGATCCTAGGTTGAGCAACAAAACTGCTTTTGTTCAAAGAATAACTAACAGATGAGTAATGAAGTCACTTACTCAAAGCCAAATTCCATTGTCAGTAAGAGGAGGTTTGGACTGTATAGTTTCATCTAACAACTATGTTGGAATTTAGATTTTCTGAGAGAAGTCAGAAAGCCACTGTTCTTTCAACCAGACTCCTCTTTCTCAAGAATACACCAGCAACGTGTGAAGTATTTTCACCTTTTCAGTTTTCTCAGATGGGGATCTTGAACCTGTGTTATATTGTAAACTTAAGCTCTCTTAAGTTGAAAATTCGACAATTACTGTTTTCCCTGTTTATTGTCAATAGTTCTGTTTTTTTCAGTAGAACTTTTGAAAGGTGTGGGGTCTTCTTGATGATTGTTTTTGTTTTATTTTGCTTTGCTTTCTTTTAAAATAGCTTTTAAATGCTCGTGTAGCAAGAGAGTTTAATTGGAACTAGGAAGGCAATTCCTTAAGACTGTTTTCCAAACTTAAAATTCCTGTGGCTATTACCCTGTTGTGTGAATACTTTTGCCTTACGACAGGAAACAAATGGAGTTAGGACACATCCTCTAACAAAGTGCAGAAACTAAGCTAGCTCCATTGAGTTTTGCTGCTAAGGTACTAAATAAATAAATATACTTTTGTATGCATATTTATATGTATATTATGTATTTATATATGATTACCTAGGTATAGATTGATACATTTATACTTATATGTATATATAATGTATATGCATATAATACGCGTGTGTGTGTGTGTGTGTGTGTGTGTGTGTGTGTATAAAACATTGCATCCTTTGCATCTTACTTACCATGAAAATGCCTAGAGTTTAGAGATGGGTAAATTGATACTAACTTCCACGTAGCACTCCTGATGGATTCCTCCCAGTTCAGCACATTTGGCACATCTCTGAGAAATAGGAATAAATTTTAAAATAAAATAGGAAAAACTATGTCCTTCCTTTTGTCATGGAGACATCCACAATGCCACCCATGGAAAAGTATCGGGCTGGTTACAGACACATTTTTAGTACATATATTTGCACAGGTCTCAATTTTTTGTTATAGGGAATGAACCATGTCCCTGCCACAAAATTATTTCTTCTCAGTCATTATTTTGTTTTTTGAAAATTTTAACAGATTTCTTTACCTAAGTTTAAATACCTTTTCTCCTGCTGTTCTCATCACTTTTTCTCTTTCCCCAGAGAATGTTCTTTCTAATAAATTTTGGTTTTCACATGATTCTGCTACTTTTGGTGTTATGTCTCTACAAGGTACCTTTTTGTGAACTCCAGAATCCTTGATAGCAAGCTGTCTTCTCTCCAGGGGATACTTAACCAGCTAACAGTCTTGGTTTCTGATAAATAAACCAGAGGTTTACCCTGCTTTTTAGTTTACATGTGCCTTTCTGCCTGTTTCCTTTTAATCCACATCCTATTATTATTACTATTACTATTACTATTATTTCTCAATTTTGAACCTTTTCTAAAATCCCACAAAAGATCATGTGTAGTTTCTAAGTATAAAGAGAACTCTAGTAGTTTATTTACATGGTACTCCCACATCAGGAGGTGTTTAGAACTCGGAATTTTAGCCTATACAATGAAAACGAGAAAATCATCTTATCTTAAACCTATAAACTTTTCCAAGGGCAGCACAAGAGATTAGTCACTAACAAAATTTATGTTTAAGATCATAAATGGTGGATCAATGTATGAGTAAGAACAGATGCCTTTCCATTTTTTCCTATAACCACGGCACGGTTAATCTAATCGTTTTTCACTGTTCTTTGAACCCTCAGGTAATGACTGTAACTAAAGACAGGATATTAGGTCACACAATTATCTGATTTATTGTTGTATGTTCTACATGTTTATACTTTCAGATTTTTCACTACGATGGCAAAAAAAAATCTAGACTTGGAGGAGACTTATACAAAATTTCTCTAACATTCATTAGATTTTTCTAAGGACTCTGATGGATACTTTTGGTGTGGTCTCTTCTAAGTTCATTGAAATTCAAAGTAATTAATTGAAATAAAGCCCTGTATTTGTGCATGCATTCTGAGTAATTAACTGAAGTGAAACACATGTATTGCTAATCTTGCATGCTGTGATTAAGATAGAAATAAAGACATCCATCAAACTAGATTACTTCTTCATCAAGGAGGCGCAGAAATATCTCCACAGCTGTTTTGCTCATTTTAATTGTATCAGAGCCCACTTATATCACAGGTTTAACTGAGACACTATTCCCCCCATTAAAAAAAGAGAGAATAATAGGATATAAGAGTATACTAATCAGCATGTGAAAGGAATTTCAGTGCATTCGAAGGTCTCCTCACTAGTAACATTAGATTAATTAAAGAAACAAAAAGCATTTGTGTGTTTACTGATCTATTTTCACTCTTAGATGCATAAACACAGAGCCGGGAGGACCAGATGGACCCTTAAATTTACTATCAAATGTGTTCAAATGATCCCCTGTGACCTCTCTTACCTCTTTAAAAAATGAGAATGGAGCTAACATCCCTATTTGAAAAATAAATCTAATTCATGACCAAAAAAAAGACACTTAATATAGTTTTCTTAAGTTAATATTCCTCCTTCCAATAGGAATATAGTTTCTAAAAGCACCTGCTTATTCCAAAAAGAAAAGACCCACTTACTCTAATCAATTCCTTGGTTAGTTACTCAGAATTACCCCTAGTAAGGCTTTTGGGTCACTCAATAGGACAGAGAAAAGCAGAATAAGACCAGAAGTTGTCTCAGAATAATGAATGATTTGACATAAAGTGATTCCTTGAAAGCCAAAGTTACCATTTCAGGAAATCCATTCTCTTGTGGTTCCGTGAGCCATGAGGGAGGTGAGCTGAACAGAATGAGAATATATCAAGATCAGACATTTCATGGATATAGAGCCCTCTCTTTAGGTATCCAAAATGCTGTAAGAAGTCCTGTTTTTCATAGCACTCATTGTGTGATAAAAATCTACTTATTTTCATCTTAAAGACTAAATGAAAAACTGTAAACTTCAGTGATTTGGGACAGAAATATATATCCACATACATAATAACTTGAACCAGCAAAAGCCTTCCTATCTAATTACTTATAATTACTGTAGCAATTAGCTGTGCAAAAGAAAAATTTGATTTTAATAAACACTTGTTTTTTCCTCATTCTGTTGTATATGTAAGGATTTATATGATTTCTCTTTTTTTAAAGATTTTATTTATTTGATAGAGATAGAGACAGCCAGCAAGAGAGGGAACACAAGCAGGGGGAGTGGGAGAGGAAGAAGCAGGCTCATAACAGAGGAGCCTGATGTGGGGCTCGATCCCATAACGCCGGGATCACGCCCTGAGCCGAAGGCAGACGCTTAACCGCTGTGCCACCCAGGCGCCCCTGGATTTATATGATTTCCATCCATGTTGATTGATCTTCAAGTTAAGCACAAAACAAACATGACTTTAGACTCTTTGACTTCAGGAATGTGTGGGTTGGAGCAGTTCAACTGCAAATGCAAAAAGACATACACAGGGCGCCTGAGTGGCTCAGTCGGTTAAGCGTCTGCCTTCGGCTCAGGTCATGATTCCAGGGTCCTGGGATAGAGTCCCGCATCGGGCTCCCTGCTACCCAGGGAGCCTGCTTCTCCCTCTCTCTCTGCCTGCCACTCTGCCTACTTGTGCTCTCTCTGTGAATAAATAGATAAAATCTTTAAAAAAAAAAAAGACATAAACATGCAGATCCCTGATGACAAAATGGCTGAACCCTACACTTTGCTTAAATTGGACAAGCAAATATTAATACCACTAAAAAAAAAAAGAGATTGAATAATGTATTAAATAGTAATACTGAAAACAACATGCATTTATCACACAGAATCCAAGTATTAAAAAGAATATATATGTTTTATAACTTTAATTACAATTACCAAATCAAATGGCAGCATCAACAATAAATTGAAAAAATATAAGTTTGAGAAAAACAAAAACAGTAGGAAACAGAAATACAACAAAAGTATTTCTATAAAAATGCATTTATTGACATAGAAAGAACTATATATTTTGCTAAAATTTTAAAAAGCTATCAAAGAGTTTCTTATTCTATTTATGTCATGTAATATAGAATAAATAATATTATATTACATGTAATAGTAATTGATAATATTAATGTAAATAAATTATCTATTGGCCTATAAGCCACATATTCTAGAAGTATAATACAACAAAATTTGAACAATAGTTGTAAAAAATGGTGAAAATATATTCATGATTAAAAATCATCTCTGTGTCTTTTAATTTTTCTACAATAAATATGCATTACTTGTGTCAAAAAATATTTTTAGTTCAGGGCACCTGGCTGGCTCAGCGGGTAGAGCTTGCAACTCTTGATCTCAGGGTTGTAGGTTCAGACCCCACATTGGGTGTAGAGATGACTTAAAAACAAAAGAAATCTTTAAAAGTATATATTTTTAAATTCAATTCAAGATACTTTGGGTTCATTCTGGCAGTCGTTTAACCATATGTGACGCAGACTCCCCAGCCTTTCCAGTGAAATATTTCCCAATGAAATATCCATGGAAACACAACAAACAATATAATTTCTCAACAGCACCAAAAATTAAGAAGCTCCGTCAGCTAACAGAACATCTCTTGAAGGAATCCTCCTAGTACAGGGTGAGTTAAATAAACTGAGAAATGAGGAGGAGGAGCCAGCTCATTCCAAGACCTCTTGCTCCCCACGTGCTACTCCCTGCCACCAAGGACCCCCACCCCCAGAGATGCAGGGCCTCAGACCAGAAAAACCTAAATGCTATCTTGTTCATGAATTGCCTGCTAAGATCGTCAGAGCTGTCTCCTGTTCTCACATCAGATCTTGCATCCTTTACAACTATTTGAAGGCCGAGCTTCCAGGAATCCAACAGAGCCAGAGACACAAGAGGAACAGCAGTGGTAAAAAGGGAAGAAACAGAAAGGGTATTTGAAGCATAAGAATCAGGAATGATTGAAAGAAGGCCAGATGATCAGAGCACTGTCCCTCCTCCTAGGGGATAGAGGCAAGAGGGGAGACAGAGTCTGTCTCCCTGTCTCCCCTTGGGAAGTAAAAGGAGTGCAGAGGTTTCCTCTCTTGCTCAAAAGCCTTCCTTATTCTTAAAGCAAAGCAATGGGATAGAAATAATTATATCTGTTTCAACAAGACCAACAAAGCCCAGAAAGATAAATACTTGGCCTGACATCGCATAAAAGTGATAATGAAACTCTAGATCCTCATAATCAAACTTAGCACTCTGAATGATGAAGTTAGTACTTTTAGTTGCAAATGCCAAAGATCAAATTAATCAAAGTTAGCATCAATAACCAATACATTGAAAAAATATATGTTTTTTTTCAAGATTTTATTTATTTATTTATTTGAGAGAGAGAGAGCATGAGGTTGGGGTGGGCAGCAGGCAGAGGGAGACAGAGAAGCAGGCTCCCCGAAGAACAGGGAACCCAACGTGGGGCTCGATCCCAGGACCCCAAGATCATGACCTGAGCCCAAGGCAGATGCTTAACCAACTGAGCCACCCAGGTGCCCCAAAACATATGTTTTTTGATAGTTTTGTTTTCAAACTAATCGTTTCTTTACTTAACTGGTGGTTCTGGTGTCCTGTCCTTTGAGTCAGTGAAAGTGATAAAATTGTCACTACTATAACATTTCGCTATTCTCAATAGTTTTTTAAGGTTTATGATTTATTATCATGATTTAGTAAAAGGACAAGAAATATATAAACAAATAAATAAAGCCAATAGCCTAGGGGAAGTACCTCACCACAACCTACAATTGTTTATTAGCCGTTTGCTGTTGGGATTTAATTGGTCTCTATCATTAGTTTCTTAACTACTTAGAGGAGATATGACATCTGTAACTACACAGACTTCTCAACACCATGTTTTGCATACATTGTAAACTTTAAAATATTTTTGATAGGAGATTAATTAGTCCTAGATGGCTTAGAGGTAATAGTTGTGGGATCCTTTTTAATTAATATGACTTTTGAATTCCTTCTGAAATTCCTACTATAAATGGTAGCTCTACCTAAACTCCATTTGGTAGAAAAGTCAACGCTCTCAACCAAGGACAACATTGTTTCCATTTGTACTGAATAGGAATTTAAGTGCTGCTAAGTTCACCGTCAGCGAAGGACAAGCATAGATAAGGGATGTAGATTTGAATCACTTTCCACTAACTACTGGAGAGTGTTTTTATTTTAAACGGGATAATCGTTTGCTGACGATCTAATATGCAAACTTCACAGTAAGCAATTTATGTAATTATGTAATTATTAAGTAGAGGGTCCTATATCTTCTATAGGTTACTACATATGCCTCCTCATACAGAATTCAGCAATCTGCAGATTTTCTTCGTAAGGCAGGTAGAAACGCCAGCTTCACAGTGTAGGTTTTGTATCAAATAGCATTGGATTTGACACTCGGTATTAATTGTTTTGAAGTGTGCAAATGTTATGTTATTTAGCGGTGCCTAAACCACAAATGGCTCCTGGCAAGACCTCCTACCATTAACAATAAGATGAGCAGAGGAAAATTCAAAAACACTCATGGTGATTGTTTGTACTTTTTTTGGTCGAGCATGTTTTTGCTCTGTGGGATGGAAGGCAGTTTAAAACAGCCCTGCATGAAAAAAGAAGCAACTGACCGCAGGTTGCAAGTGAGCTTCAGCGAAGCACAGGTTTCTACCGCTCCTCTCAGCAAAGGGGAGGTTTCTAACGGTCCCCTGCTGACTTCAGATGTGCTCACAGCCTGCACCCAGCAGCCACAGTGGAAACTTACCGGTGTGATAATCATCACTTAGAGTGAGACTGTGGTGCAGACCCTTTTCCCCCAACCAGAAATCCCCTGAGTAAAAGCTTTATCCCCTGGGGAGACACAGAGATGCAAAGACATAAAAACAGGTGTACATTTCCCTGACACTTAGAAAAATTGGGTATGAACAGCTTTTCACTCTTGATATCCTCTGAGTCAAAAAATTAGCACAAGCACAGCATTACCTGAGCTTTAGGCATCTAACTCAGAAGTGCCTTAAAACATTTGTTGAGAACATCTTTAATACGTAAAAAGGGAGAATCTTTGTTAAAAGAAAAATAAACTTCTGGTAGAGATAGAGACTGAGTGTGTGTGTGTGGGGGGGTGTATTTGTACATCCACGCATGCATCCATATGTGTAAATAAAATACTGGAATAATACACACCAATGTGTTAATAGCTATTGTCTCTGGAACATGGGGTGCAGGGTAGAGTAGAATCACTCCTTCTACTTTTTCAATTTCTGCATTGCTTCCATTTGTTACCATCACTGTACACTAGCATGGTAATTATTTTTAAAGGCTTTTTTCACAGTTACTTTGAACAATCTCCTCTAATAAAGGTAAACTCTGTTCTCTAAGAAAACTGCCCTAGATTTTATATAAAACAATTTACATTTTGAAACAATTTTATTTACCTTTGCCATAAAAGCATTTTGAAAATTTCAAAGTTCAATTCATTTTCTTCAGTGCAGTTCATTGTTGCCAGAAACAAAAGCAAAGAAGGTTCATGTGGTATCTGTGAATAAAAAGATGAGTAAGCTAAAAAAAAAACCAAAAAAAAAAAAAAAACACAACGGCCTTCATGTTTTACAAAAGGTGGGGTTTAAGTAACTATACGTAATAAAATGTCCTTCCAGGGTCAGCATTCTTTGGGTCATTAAATCCATGATGGTGATTTTTAATTAGATTCAACTATTGTATGTCACTTTTCAGATTACAAAATGCTTTGCTCATTCATAACCACATTTTCTGCAACAACAACCCTCTGAATTGGATGTTAAACTAATTTTAAGGAGTCGTATAATCAAAGAAAATTGAAAAATGTCAAAGTCCAAGGAAACTCTACATACCATAAAACACTTTTGCTATCTTACACTGAGCTACCACTGAACGCTGTCAAACTCTAACAGAGATTCCTAGCGATTCAAGATCAATGTCTCACCCCTTTCGGAAAATTTCATGAGGCATAAATGTAAGAAAAAAGAACACAAGGGGCACCTGGGTGGCTCAGTCGTTAAGCATCTGCCTTCGGCTCAGGGCGTGATCCCGGCATTCTGTGATCGAGCCCCACATCAGGCTCCTCTGCTAGGAGCCTGCTTCTTCCTCTCCCACTCCCCCTGCTTGTGTTCCCTCTCTCGCTGGCTGTCTCTCTCTCTGTCAAATAAATAAATAAAATCTTTTAAAAAAAGAAAAAAAAAAGAACACAAAAGAAGCTCTAGTTGATAGGTAAAACCAAAACAGAACACACAGGTGAACTTGGCGCTAGGGTCCCCATAAATCAAGATGGCCTATTCTTTCCGTCACACATCCTTATTTTTCACTCTATCCAAAGACACGTAAGATTGGAAGACAACATTTCTGGGAAATCAGTAGCAGGTTCTATCGATGTGGCTGCCAATGCTCGGGAAAAGCTAACCTTACTTTTATATTGAAAAGGTCTGTGAAAGCCATCTGATAGATTAATTAAGGACACGCTTTAGAATCACCTATGGATCATTTTGATTTTACAGATCCCAAGGCAGGCCAAACTGAATCAGAATTTCTGGGGGTGAGGTCCTAGTGCGCATAGACATATTAAATATATGTCCATATTTAAATCTCCACAGGGGATTACCATGCCCTGATTATAAAATATTTGTAGAGAAATCTAGGATAATAAAAAGGAAAGTACCTGGTGAAAACAAAATAATTTTAAAAGTATATACTCCATTTTCCCAACTCCAATATTGAAACTTAAGATTATTTACCTGAAATTAACAAACTGAATGCAACGATACACTGAATTGTGCCCTTAGATAATGTTAATCCAAATCCTCTTTGAGCTAACATAGGGTCACCGTGGTAAAGTGGGTATTTGCTAAGTTTCTTTTGCCAGTGTGCAACCATTTTCAATTTTGTAACAGGAAACCATCAGAAACTTTTCACATGAGGACTTAAAAATGCTTCAAAAAAGTAAATTCCAATTAAAAAAAAACACAGTTTCCTATTAACATATAGAGAGAACCCCTTTTCTGTGACAAAAGCACTTTTCAAACAACAGCCCATGTAACCTAAGAGTATAAGCCTTGTATATGCATGCTGCTCCCTTTAAGAGAACTCAGGGGTGTGAAGATGCTCATCGCTCCAGAATTCCTGGGAAAGGGGGGGAGAAAGAGTTAATTCTATATATATGTTTAAGAAATTGAGGCATACACATATTAATAAGTTAACGGGAGTCTGCAGCTAGGCCAGGAATAGAATCCAGGTTACGTATTTTTAGACTCGTGCCTCTTTGATTTTCACACACAATATGATACTTACCCATATGCTTTGAAAGGACACAGCTTTCAGCAAGGAGAGTAGCAGAAAAGAGAGACTTTGTGTGACCCCAGAACGGAGTAGAAATCTTCATGGCACAAGCGTGTGTGGGTCCGAAGTGTTCCCTTCAAACTACCATGCGTTCCTTCACCTCTCCTTTCCCCTTCCCCAAGCTGCCTTCCCTCCCAGGAAACATGGACTGCTCAGGCACGACAAGAACAGCTACTTATTATATTCCAAGCACACGATTAGGCATTTCACATGAATTAGTTTTTTAAATAGTCACAATGATCCCGCAAGAGTGGTGCTATTCCCAGTTGATAGGTCAAAACAAAACAAAACAAAAACAAAAACAAAAACCTAAGGTTTTGTGACTTACCAAGTGAAAACCCGAGGGTTTTTTTTTTTTTTTTTTTTTTTTTTGGACACACACATTCCTGAAGGTAATGAAATGTTAATACTTCAGCTGTTTCTGTTTAAATATGGATTGACTTTGAATTCTTCCAGGTGATCGATTCGATCAAGAGAGGAAAGGTAGCTCAGTGGAGACCAGTGGTAACTCATGGTCTCACTCCTAAAAAGTATCTTAGAGAAGAAAATGTTAAGGGATTCATTGAAGCAACACAGGGTAGAATAAAAGTAGTAAGTCCAGGATTAGACCCCCAGGGTTAAATACTAGCTCTGCAGTTTATTACCTTTTAAACCTTGGGCAAATTACTTAAATCTCGGTTATCATTTCCCTCTCTTTAAAAAGAAATTATTCCTATCTCACAGGGTCGTTGTGAGGATTAAAAGAGACAGTGATACAGGTTAATGTTTAGTTCTTTGCACGGCACATAGCCAGTGCTCAGTAAATATCAGCCACTGCTATTTCAGAAAGCCTAACGCTGTCTGGGACCTGGGTGAGGACCCCATACGCCTGGGGCTGCTTATCTTCTCTGTTATCAAAAACGGCAGGCAGCCAATCACAGAATAGCCTCTGGCCAATCATCTTTCCTCAAATAGTACTCAAATATTAGTACTTAGCATGATATCAGAAATATTTTCTGTACTTCGGCCTGCACTGGTTTGGAGTTGTTAAAATACCTAATACTTACCGAGCGTTTACTGTTCTCCAGGCTCTAAGTGTATTCATGTATTTAATTCTCCGAATGGGGCTATGAGGAAAGATGCTGTCACTACGGATAATGTCACCATTTAATAAACAACATAAGAGGAAGTGAATGCAGGACTCAGATCCAGACGGCCGGGCGGTAGAGCGCACACTCCTGAAGCTTCCTACCCGAGTACTTCTCACTCGGCCATGCATTTGACCCTTTCATTCAGCCGCTCCGCTGCACAGACGGCATCCATCAACTTGCTTTATTACTCTCCATTGCCAGCATTTTAAAGCCTTGACTTCTTTCGCCCTATGGATAGGCATCACCTAGACTGAGTCATGGAAGGGGATAAAGGAAGAGCTTGATTTCTTATTACCTGACAAGACCTTTGCTTTGGGATTATAGCCTTCCAGAGTTCCACACCTGATCATACCATTTGCTGCGAGGAGCACCTTGTGTCAAGTCAGCACATTACCAATGTCCTTTGAGTCTTAAAAATTGAAAAACAGTGACTGTAAAATTTGATACTTCTCATTAAACTAAATGTAAAATAAAAATCTTGCATAAATAAAATTTAGTGTTAACTTTTTTTTTTCACATGAAGGATAATATATTAAGAGTGTATTGTAATACAGTGAAAGAATTTCAGCATTAAAAATTGGGTCCTGGTGTGCTACGTGGCAGCACCCTACGCTTACCAAGTACAGATTTTTCATGAGAGAATTTTCCATATCTTCAAATTAATCCGAGTTTCTAGCCACTTATATTATGTAAAACAAGATTTGTTCAAGGCTTCCAATGTCATCTGCAATTAGTTGATCACAGAGAGCGAGACTGTGAATAAGGATTGTAATTAAGTGCTCTTTCTCGTAACGTTCATGCACACACACACACACAGCGAGAGAAGCTTTCTTTCGATATATTTTTTATGTGACCGCAAGAGCTTGGTCTCATTCTTTCCCCCAGGCTTACAGGTGTTTCTCAGTCCTGGGACGGCCAGGAGGAGCCTAAGGTGGCCTAAATTGTCTCATCTGTTTTTCCACAGCACTGTATATATATTGTTATTTTCAACCTACCATATGTCTCAAGGGAGGGAGTCATGGGCTAAGATGTTGTTCACTGCTCTAGTTCAATGTGTAAGTGTATTAATCACCTCTACACACAAACATACCCTTTCAATGAGCAACCTGTATGATTTGCAATTAATTTCCCCTATGTTACATTTGTTCTGATCATGTTTATTGAATTCCAACTCAAAAAATAGGGCTTTATATGTCTTTTTAAATTTCATTTTTTCAGTTAATTCATTCTTTTTATTTTACAAAGGTTGCTGCTTGAGAAGTTTGAGAGGCACTGCTCCAGGCTACATATACCCTGATTAATAAGAAGTTGAGCCTTTCTTCTCCTTCCCCTAATGGAATCTCCCCATGCTTATTCATATTTAAAGGGTCAGGCTTGATTTTATTCTCTCAGCACTCGAGCCAGAGCTCATACCTGCCCCCTTGAGGTTGGAGGAATCACGGTCCCTTCTTGATGGATAACCACAAGAGAACACAAAGCCATGATACTGGTAGGGTCACCAGACACAAAGCCTAGGTGTTGTACATGAAATCTGGCTAGCAGAAGTCATCCTTCCACTGGCTTTCCTATGGCTAATGCTAGAGCATCTTCTCCGTGCCTTTTGAAACCTCACCAGGTTTTCAATGTAAGTGCGATTTCTGCCCTATAAATAGTTTTCTGAAACCTTGACTGTCAACAGTATTTCCCATTGTTACCCTCGGCCTGGGTCGTCAGCGTTCAAGCTTGTTGCATTGCCTTATATAACCTGCTTCCAGGTTAATAGGGATGGTATGTGTTCACCGTTCTTGGTGGATTCCATTGCCTCATAGATTCAGAATCATCATTTGAATTCACTCACATGACCTGGTGTCGGGGCCAGTCTAACAGCCTTATTTGTTCCAACCCTTATTTTAGGGAGCAAGTGCCCTTATTCGGTATAAGTCCAAGGCCAAGGCTGCCTCAACTCGTCCTAACAAATTTCAGTAACTTTGAATTTCAACTGGAAGGGGTGCCTGTCTTGGTCCTTTTTCTACCAAATAACAATTGCTATTGATCACCTTCTTTACCAGCAGGCTTCAAGTTTTGCTCATTAGTAGTCTTTGCCAAAGGATGTACATCACATATATTAATTCTGCTTCCCTGGAAATCCCCTTACATAATTTAAAATTTTTGTTAACCTTAACATTTTTCAGACACCACAGTTCATTTTAGACTTTAGCACCTCTGACATTATCCTGACAGTCAGTATCACCGTAATATTTAAGTATGTGGCCTTTCTTCTTGTGTTTCGCCAATTTAAAATCTGATCCTGTCAGTAATTTCCTGGGAAGTTACACTGGTTTCTTTCAACACTTTGTTCTTCTTCCTTTTTTTTTTTTTAATGCAGCCAGTATGCAAAATGGATAGTTCCCTAGCACCGATTTTCCTAATAACTTTCTCTACCTTTTACTGGATGAAACTATCAGTGAGATAAGACAAGAATTTATCAAATGCTCTGCTTTCGAGAAATGAGATTTTCAATGGAATGTGTACTTGAAGTCTAGTTTGTCATTCCCACCAGGTGAATTTAATTTACTCATTTTCTTTAGTCAGGTCCTTGTAGTACACTCCTACAGTGATAATAACGGCTAATATTTATTGAGCACCTCCTTTATGCCAGGAAATTTATGTTTAATCTCATGTAATTCTCACAGCAACCATAATCCACATTGTACAGACAAGGAATTTGAAGCACAGAGAGATTAAATAAATTGTCCAGGGTCCCCAGCTGTAAGTGCCATATTCAGGGTCAGATCTCAGGCAATCCAGCTCCCAAGTTCAGCCTTGTAACCACTGTGATACGGCACTACCTAATTTTGTTTCTAATCTTCTTTTATCTTCACACAAATACTCTCCTCAATTCTCCAAATTTTTATGAAGGAATATATCTTTTTGGCACACAGCTATACTCTGTTCTCTTAATAACAGTTCTGTTTCTTTTGAACCAAGAACGATCATATCCTTTCATGGTGCATTTCCAGTAGTGAATTCTGTCCTTTCTCACCTCTCAGATCATATTTGCTTTCATGTCACAATCTCAGTGTCATTTTGTTTATTAATCATGTTTTTCAACTATTCTGACCCCTAGATAATGCACAGGATTAACAACAAAAAAAGGTAGCCTGAGCAAGTTAATCTAATGCACCTCCCTTAAAGGTTTAGTAGGTTTTGACATATACAGGGAGGGGTATACCCTTATATGCCTATTACTTATCTTAGATATTTTTAAAGTGAAAATACCGAAGAAGGGTCATTTGTAAGGTTAAAGTTGGAAGATATTTTGGAATTCATCTAACACTTTATATTACCTTTGAAGAGGTGATGCTTGCATATGTTAAATGGTCTGCCTATAGTTAAGCAACCAGTTCCTTAAATTATTTTTCCAAAGTAATGCTTTCAGCAAGTGATCAATATAGTTAAAATGATACTTGGGTTTTAAATTTAATTATATTAACTATCATTCTCCCACATCTTTCTTCCAATTTAATAGGTAGTAAATTTAAAGTATACCCCTTTATCATTTTGCATGTTGGGTTTCTAAGGCTATAGTTGTTTCACTTATATCCATAGTGATAGATACAGAATGGGTGAAAACTAGATCTTGTAACATAAAGACTTCTGTAATTAGACAACACGTATTCTGGAAAATACATGTGAAAACAGTGTACATAAAAACTCTATAGCATTGCTAATGAAGAAACCTTTCTAAAAATTTCAAATGCAGGCAAAAGGAGAATCATAAAAATAGAACACTAGTTCTCAAAGCAATCTCAACAACAGGCAAATATGTATTCAGTGGGAAGGCTTGGCCCTTGTCCTCTATTAGTTTTTCCTTTCCTGAATTGGAAATACAACAGATCTCCTCTCTCGTTCTAGTAACGCTGTACTTGATAAGGCACACAGTCCCCCGTGGTGGTTTAATTCATCACAGGCATACCTCATTTTATTGGGTTTCACAGATACTGTGGGTTTTGGGGCTTTGTTTTGTTTTAGTTTGGTTTTGGTTTTGGTTTGTTTGTTACAAATGAAAGGTTGCTCTTAATCCTGTGTGGAGCAAGTGCAGTGTATTGGTGCCATTTTCCCGACAGCATTTGCTCACGTTGTGTCTCTGTCACATTTTGATAATTCTTGCAATATTTCAAACTTCCTCATTATTATTACATTTGTTCTAGTGATCTGTGACCAGCGATCATGACTTGCTGAAAGCTCGGATGATGGTTAGCTTTTTTTTAAGCAATATTTTTAAATGAAGATACGTACTTTTAGGCATAGTGCCATTGCGCACTTAATAAACTACTGTATAATAGAAACATAACTTTAAATGCACTGGGAAACAAAAAAATTCATTTGAGTTGTTTTATTACAATATTTGTTTTACTGCAGTGTTCTGGAACTGAACCCACAATATCTCCAAGATATGCCTGTATTTGCCATAAGTGTAATTTACTGATATATTTCATTAAAAATATGTTGGTTTTAAATGTAAGCATTGACTTAAAAAAACCCAGAGCATTATGAAGAAACATTTTCAAAATCTGTAATTTAATGACAAAAATTTGCATAAGCAGGTCAAAATGGATATCTGGGAAGTCTGAGAGAATTAAAAATTGTGGAAAATCTGGTTTCACATATGATATAGTTTTAATTGTAACCCAATGCATATCCTTTTCTGCATCTGATATCATATTAAAAATAAACTCAAAGGAAATTAAATTTCATTGCATGTTATATACATCACTTCTGAGAATAAAAATTTGCAAACAGAGGCTTATAGGATGCTTGACAATGACATAATAGAAAAATAGGGGCACCTGGGTGGCTCGGTCAATTAAGCCTCAGACTCTTGATTTCAGCTCAGGGTCATGATCTCAAGGTCATGAGATCAAGCCCCAGTCAGAATCTGTGCTGGGCATGGAGCCTACTTAAGATTCTCTCTCCCTCTCCCCCGCCCCTTTGTGCACACACATACTCTCTCAAAAAAAAAAAAAAAAAAAAAAAAAAGTAATGATCTCAGCATAAAGAAAACCATGTCTTTTCAGCATTTCTCCCCTGGGTTTTTTGTAATGGTGGTCAACTACTTTAATAAGTGTCTCCTCCCTGTCAGCCACCTAGTGTGATGGGATTCACCTTTGTTCTATTCCACAAGGGACTTAACCTCAGGGCAGAGTAAAAGTACTTACTAAAGCAGACTAGAAGTACCTACTTTAAAGACCTACGATTTCAAACTTGGAAAAGGATGTTTCAGAAAGCGAATAATTTATTTTTTAAAACGAGAAATGAAGACACTTGGTATTATGGTCATTACAATCGAACTGGCTTCACAGATGTCCTCAGAAAAGCCAGGGGTTCCACTGAATGGAATATTGGGTCCAGAATGAGAAGTGCTTGAGTTCTAGGCCCGAATTTGCAGCTGTAAAAACCACTAATACATTGAGGCATGTCACTTACCGCTCTGTTCTAATAATTTTCCCATTTATAAAACTAAGACGGTCCTAATTGTTGTACAGTCTTCATTTTTCATTCATTTTAGTTTTATTTATGTATTCATAACTCAATTTTTATGTCAAAATAAGTTGAGGCAGCTTCCAAAATAAATAGAAAAAATTAGTAGGAGAGTCAGAACAAGAGGAAAAGTATGGAGAGTGAAAATAAAACGAAGGAGAAGGGTTGGTGGACAGTTTGCATGGTGTTATATTTGGGCATAAGCTCTTCCACACTCAATAACTCTCATCTTAGTGTGAATTGATGTATTCATCTCTGCTGTCAGAGACAAGCTTTTCATAGTAGGAAAGAGTAGAGAAAACATTTAAAAATCCCTACATAACTAAGGGAGGTAAAGATTCTTTAGTTATTTTCCAGTTTTGTTTCCACTGATATATCCCTAAAAAAAAAAAGAAAAAAGAACAAATTTCCAAAACTTAAGGTAGGGCAGTATTGTTAGGCTCTGACTATGTATCCAAATCATCATATAATTTCTATAATAAAAATCTCATAATTCCAGAACTTAAAATATCTTTTCATTGATGCTGATGTAGGAAATAATCCTATATAATACATGTTTTTCTGACACTCCTGCCATTAAAACATAGAATCTGCGTGTAGCTAATACTTACAAATACTTTCTTTCATTTTCTGCCGCTCTCCATTTTTTTTTTCTGCCTCAGCCCCAAATTATGGAAGCAGTTTTCAGGGTCTTACAGATGCATTCCCTTCCAATCCAAAATGAGCCTTAATAATGTAAGTGTCAGAAACTAGTTTCATAGCAACTATAAAAGGGGCTTTTACATGGACACACGTTTCGAGAGAAATTGCATTGGGAACTCACAATAGTACAAAGAAACTTACACTTAAATTATCTTTTGCGTCTGGTAGGAGAGAGAGGAATAGTTCAAATATCTTGAGGATGTTTCTTAAGAGCTGTCCCTAGGTCAATTAAGTTGTATTATTTTGCTACCAAGCTTGTGCCACTTTAAAGCAAGATTCAGAGTCTGAAAGTAATACTAACCTCTTCTAGCTAAGTGATTTAAGTGATCACGGTTTTCAAAAGATAAAAAAAAAAAAAAACAGAATAATTTTGCCACGATGTTTTATGATTTCCTTTCTCATGTATAAAATAATTTTACTCCTCTAAGAAAACCTGCTGAGTTAATATGGAAGACATTTCCACTACGGGTACTAAAAATTCACAGTAACCCTTACAGTTCATACAAAGAAAATCAAATTCTATTTTAGTGAAGTTTTCATAACAGCCTTTTGGCTAATAATGTTGAAGAATCATGATATATTTAAGAGATATTAATTCTAGTAATAGTCATTTATCTTTGATGTCAAAGAGAGACAAAGGATTGGGAAATACAAGATTTATGATGACATATTATGGACTCACTTGGTAGATGTTAGATTTTTTACTCTTCCTCTGAAACGGCAGATAATGAAGCTTTATCAACTTCCTTTTATTAAGGCTAAAAATATATCCTATAATAGGATCATAAACATTTAATGAAACTCACAGCTGTACTGAATTTTAAAATTAGGTGAGGATGGACAAAGTAGTTCATAGAAAAGTAAATCAGCATAACTCATACATTATGATTTGACAACCCAGCTTGTTTTAATTTAATACATCTCTGGGTCTGACCTCTGTCCTGGAGTCCAGACATGTATTTCCAACTTCCTAAATGAACCTGGGTATCCAAAATGAGTTGATTTTCTTCCCAAGCACAGGTGGGTATCTGAGACATGTCAGTGGAGAAAGCTCAAATTCAAGAAGATAGAACAGGATGGTTGACCTTCCTTTTATTCTTCTACTGCTTTCTGAGAAGATGGAAATTCTTCTCTCTGTCTTAAGTCAGGTTCCCTGAAACACTCTGAAATGAGGATTCATGTGAAGGTGATTAATAGGAAGCTTTCCTGGGAAAAAGCATTAGGGTTATAGGGAAATGGGACTAGCTAGATGACTGAGGAGGGGTATGTTATCAAGCATTATTTCATGAAGAGTAAGTTTGACTCTGTCCCACAAAGGATGTCTAAAGACAGTGTAGGCCACACCTCAGATTTATCTTGACCAAGACAAAGTAGCTGGAATATTTATTCTCCAGCACCTGTCTATCATTGGTTAAGAATTGCCCCTGGGGAGATAAAAACTCCCAGCTACTTCAACAAAGTGAAGCAAAATGAGTTCTAACAGCCCGAGGCCAACTCCCCCAACAAAGAGACACAGTGCTGGCCACCTAAAGAGTGACACACACCTGGAGCCAGTTGCAGGTGAATGAGAAAAGGTCCAAGCAAGCTATGGTGGGGCACTGACTGGGTCGCTCCAATCCCCATACTGCTTTCTGTTTAAACTGATTTTCCTAATACCTATCTTTATTCTTCTTTAAATGTTATTTATACATAAGTGGGCCTCTCTGTGTATGCTGGAGTGGGTGAATATCAATTCTTGACAGTAGACTGCTACAGATAAGCCAAAACTGAAGTTCCTTCTCTGTTCCACAACTTACTGAGGCCAGTTTATCAACTGCATTATTGGTCAGCTCAGTGTTTTAAAAAATTGAATAGGAATGCCTTCAGATGAGACATGTTTTCTCTAATTCACCAGAATTTCCTAACAGTATCAATTATAATTTGATTCAACTGCATATAACAACAACAACAACAAAAAATCCAAAGCAATAGTGGTTCTCAAAGTATGGTTTCCAGACCAACTGCATCAGCCAACAAATAATATTGTTCTATGAAGTCAGCAAGGACCCAGTCTCCTCCCACCTTCGTGGAATTAATTAAAAAAAAAAAAAAAAGAGTGCCTTAGCAACACCATCACATCCCCATACCAAGATGGGGGAAGATGCAAGAAAGGATGTGAGGGGCTTATGCAAGGTGTTTTTAAAGGCAAGTAATGCATTTTATAGGTCATTTTCCTGAACCAGTATTGTGCTGGTAAACACTTGATAAACAGCCTTCCAATTTTCATTGTGTAAATACTCCTACCATAGCTCATTTCAAGCTACCAACTTGACATCATTGAACAGAGATGTGGAAAGACTTGCATAGTTAAGTAAAACAAAGAACATGATATTAGGTGCATAATTGTTCACGGATATGCAAAAATCCCTTACATGAAGGAGCAACGTTAAAGAGGAATGCTAGATACAGTTGCATAGCAACCTTCCACAGTAAAGGGTATTCCTGTTCTGTGTATTCATGGGGTCAGTATGTTAAAGAGCCTTGCTGGCTCACGCTTTAGTTCAAGAATTTCCTTGTAGAAAATAAAGCCATTAAAACTATCCTGCCTCCTCTTTTACACAAAATTTCTGCTAGTCAACGCTTGGTACATTTTTCATCCCTTCTCCCAACACACATCACGGTGATGATGGTTGATGATGGTTCCGAATTTCAGAGTATATCTGAATCAAGGCTCATTTCTATTCTGTGCCTAACAGATTTGTGTTGTGGTTATGTTACAGGGCTCTAAATTCAGTCCAGTTTGAACTCAACTCTGCCATTTGCTATTTAAATAACCTTAGAGATCTCATTTCATCTTTGTGTGTTTATGTGTGTATTCCAATAAAACTTCTTAATGAACATTGAAATTTCAATTTCACATAATTTGCACATGTGTTATGAAATACTATTCTTCTGACCTTTTTCAACTATTAAAAATAATTAAAATATTTTTAACTTGACATTCTGTACAAAAAAAGGCAAAGGGACAGAACTGGCTCGTGGGCTGAAGTTTGCCAACCCCTGCTCCCATTGTATCTTCTTTAAAACAACAGCATTATCGATATACAAATCACCTACTTTACAATTCACCCATTTAAAGTATACAATCCAAGGTTTTTAAATACATTCACAGAGTTATGCAGGTCTCATAATCTAATCTTAGGACATCTTCCTCACTCTCAAAAGAAATCCAGTAGCAATCACTTCCATTACTCCCCTGAACCTTCCCAATCCCCGCAGCCCTAAACAACAAGTACCTACTTTCTGTCTCAATAAGTTTACCTATTCTTTTATATACATGAGGTCCTATAACATGTGACCTTTTGTGCCTGACTTCTTTCACTTACATAACATTTTCATGTTTTACCCAGTTAATAGTATGATCAGTACTTCATTTATTTTTATTCGTGAATAATTCTGTATCTTGTTGATTTTCTGTCTAGTTGTTCTACCCTTTATTGAAAGTGGACTATTGAAGCTCTTAACTATTATTGTTGAATTTTCTATTTCTTCCTTTAATTCCATCAGTTTTTTCTGCATGTATTCTAGAGCTCTGCTGTTGGATACATATATGTTTACAATTGTTGTATCTTCTTAGGAAACTGACCCTTTTGTCATTAAATGACCCGTTTTTATGTCTAGCAATATATTTTGCTTTAAAGTCTATTCTGTCTGATACTACTATAGCCGTTTCAGCTCTTTTATATGGTTGCGGTTTGCATTGCATATATCTTTTCTATTCTTTTACCTTCAACCTACCTTTTTATTTTTAATTCCAAATAGTATCTCCTGTAGATAGCATATGGTTTGATTTTGTTTTTCTGTTAAATATAATTTTACTATTTCTTATTTTTACTGGATTGTTTAATACATTCACATTTAATGTTGTTATTGATATGGTTAAATTTATATCTGTCATTTTGTTTTTTTATTTTCTATATGTCTCGTGTCTTTTTTGTGCCTATATTCCTCCTTCATTACCTTATTTTACAGCCAGTGGACATTTTCCACTGGAATATTTTTATTTCTTTAATGATATGTTTAATGATATATGTATGTTATTTTCTTAGCAGTTGTATCAGGGCCTACAAAGTGTATCTTATCAGAATCTACTTCAGATTTATACTGACTTAATTTCAATGAAATCTAGAAATCCCACTGCTATGTGGATTAGTTTTCCCTCCACTTTTTTTGTGCTATTACTGTTACACATATTAAGTCTATTCATGTTATAAATCCAACAATATATTATTTTAATTATTATTTTATATACCCTATAGAGAAACTTAGAGAAGAAAGAAACCTAGTATATAATTACAGAGTTTGTAATTTTAACTTTCCTATTTATTTTTTGGGGTTCTCTTCATTTTTTTCTACCAAATTTACATTATCATCTATTGTCATTTCCTCTCTCTGATATAGCTTTGTTCACACCCTTCTCCTTTATGCCATTATTATCAAATACATTTCTGTGTTATAGACCCCAAAATATAATTATATTCATATTGTATTTTGCAATTCCTTTTAAAATCATAGAAGAGGTAAAAGGAAAAGAAATATGCAATTATATTCTCTTTCATAATTACCTACATACTTACTGTATGAGATTCCTACAGATGCTGGAATAAATTACGATGAACTTCACGGCTAAAAGCAATGCAAATTTATTCTCTCATCAGTTTTAATGGACTAATGTCAAGATGAGAGTAGGGCTGGTTGCTTTTGGAGGCTCCAGGAAAGAATTCGTTTCTTGCTTCTTCCAGCTTCTAGAGGCTGCTCGTATTCCTTGAGCTGTGGATCCAGCACTCCAGTCTCTTCTTCTGTTATACATCATCTTTCCTATCACCCTGTCTGATCTTCTTGCTTCCTTCTTATGAAGACCATTGTGACTACATTTGGTTCCATCTGGACAATCCCCGAGAAACTTGTCATCACAAGACCTTTCATTTAATCACATTAATGTCCTTTTGCCATATAAGGTAACATTATTAGGTTCCAGAGACTGGGGTGTGGACATCTTTGTGGGGACCATTATTCAGCTCACCATGATCTGCCACCTGGTCCCCAAAGATTCAAGTATATTTCACATGCAAAATACATTCACCTCATTCCAAAATCCCCCAAAGTCTCAACCCATTATAGCATCAACTCAAAGTCCAAAATATCATCTAAATATTACTAGCTCAAAAGTCCCAAATCTAATCATCTAAATCACTTGAATCAGGTATGATTAAGATGTTCAGTATGATCCATTCTGGGGCAAAATTCTTCTCCATGTCTGGACTTATGAATCTAAAAAACAGGAGGAGGAGTTATCTGCTCCCAAAATACAATGGTGGGACAGGCATAGGATAATAGTTATTGTCATTTCCATTCAAAAAAAGGTGAAAGTTGAAGAAAGAAAGGAGTAACCAAATGGAAGAAAGAAAGGAGTCACCTCTCCCAAGCAATTGAGATTGATTTTTCCTGAGTATGTGCAGCCTACATTATGTGCACAACCTTTTTGACTCCCGTAGTTGAGTGTGATCCCAGGAAGGCTTTTTTTGGCTGTCTCTTTCACTGGTTCTGGCTCGTGAACTTCTGACTACTCTGCAATTTTGTTTGTATCAGAACTACCAGCCTCCTCTTAATTGCTCTCCACCAGGATCACCGTTCTGCATGACAACACCCTTAGGTATGGAGTTCTCCACTTTCTGTTGCAAATAAGAACCATCCCTGTAGGTAAAATTGCTGCTCTTCCTCTTCAAGGCCTGCCTTACCCCTTGGGCAGAATCCCTATGCCACTGCACCAGAGCTGGGGTTGGGAGTCGGCTTTTCTAGGAGTGATACTTCTACTCTACAAGTGGTCACAGGGGCAAGTGATGACTGCCCCAGCTCTTCTTGGCTTGACTCTCTCAATATGGAACTTCAACTCCATGAGTGAGCTGGGAGAAGGGAAGGGAGGAAGGGGGAAGTTTATAATCAGGGCCTCAATATTCTCAATCTTTCGTAGCTGGAGCAGAGCTTCTACTTTAAAAATGGGGGCTGGGTGGGGAGGGAAGTCCTCTCAGCCATGCCTATTTCTACAATAAGGCTCTGGGAGAAATAAGAACTTCTGGCAGCCAGCTCCTCATGGTAAGATATATAGCTCCGGACAGGGAGCTCCCATCTTAGATACACACGCTGGCATAGAACTTCCACAACACTAAGCCGAATAATGGAGTGGGTCATGGTTCAAATGTTACAGAATCTCATTGTTCTTAATGAGATTTAGTAGCATTTAAGAATAAATGCTTTCCCATTTGCTGTATGCTCTTAGGACAATTTCCAGAAGGTTAAACAAATGTTTTTCATAAGGTACACGAATTATTTGTTTATTTGCTTGAGAGAGAGTTCTTGTCATTCTGGAAGTCCTGCTCCCTAACCTCTTTAAGCCTCATGTCCCCCATCTGTAACATGAAGATGATGATGATAGTTGTATGAGGATTACACATTGATGTGTTTTCAGTAGCTGGGAGATACTAAACACCAAAAATAAGGTTACTTAGAACTAGAAAAATATGCAGTTATATTCTTCCATTTTAAACAATTATATTTTCCTAAGGTCCCTTAGTTAACATAAAAGTAGCAGCAATGCATTACAGAGCAGAAAAAAAATTAGGGGATAGGATCCTCTCAAGCTATGGAATACTCCATATAGGTAGATACTCAAGTTTTAATTTCAGCTCTGTCATGGACCTCTAATGAAATTTTCGATAGTCTATTCTACTGCACAAACATTGCTTCATTATTTAGTCTTGTTCTTTATTTTCACAGTTTACAAAATGATTGGATATGGAACCTGCCCTAATGAAGAAACAGCTTTCTCAAGGAACAGTACTCTTTTCTTCATGTGAAATGTAAATAGAAAAGGTAGTCTTGAAACACCGTCTTGTCAGGAAACAGCAGTCCGTTGAATATATGCATGAACACTTGTGACATGAAGACAAAGTGTTCTACAACAAGGAGGGCTCCATCTCTCTTCTTGGAATGCTGAAACTCTGCTTGACCCTGGAACAAACCTGAATGGAAAACAATCAGTTATTTAAAAAAAAAAAAAAAAAGATTAGCATTGTAGCTTCTGGTGACTCACTTAGCCCTTGGACTTGCCCAAACTGGTTCTGGCTGTTCCTTTTTCTGCATTCGCCAGCCAGGAGATTACCTAAAGTAAGCTGGTCTTGATTTCTAATATTGACTAAATCTGTTGCTTTTTTAGTTATGTAGATGGATTTGTACTCATTCATCTGTAATTTCGTCCAAGAATAAATTCTATGTATTCGTAAGTCATAAAGCCTGGAGTAGGGGGAGTTAGAAACACTGCATTAGAACCTCATCACATCAGTTTTATAAGGCCTATCTCAAATTAAAACAACTTTCATAATGTTTCTGAGCACTTAAAACCTCCATACATTGAAAAATACATGTCCATTTTACTATGTTTGATGCCTGTAATTCCATTAAAGCAAAATTTATCTCATTTTAAACCACTGGTTCTTATTTATATGCAAATAATCTTAGAGAAGTTGTTGTATTAACCTATGATGAGTTATGAACCACTTTATTGTTTTATTTTCAACTGTGCAATTCTTTGAGATAAGTCTTTGGTAAATGGAAGAAGAGACTGAAAGCAAAATAAATTATCTGAGAATGGCTGTCAATGGACTAGTCTTTGAACACTGGAAAAATGGCATCATGAAAGATTATATACACCCCAAAAGGAAAAGCAGAATCTCCCGCACACACACAAAATTCAATCACTTCCCAGTTGTCCCTAGGCCAATATAGAATCCCAACTACACTACATTAAAGTTGTATTTGAAGATATACCAAAAGACAGCACTAATGTGTGCGTCCAAAAAGCCTGTCTGATAGTTTGTCAGGGGCAATGAGGCAGTGCCATATAAAGAGAATCTGACAGTTCTTCATAGCTTCAAAACAAGCATAAATCAAATGAACAACATAAAAGAATCTAGAATAAGATATAGGGTTATTTTTCAACTGTACCTTCATATAAATGACAAATATACATCATTAATTTATTCTAGTTATATCCCCGTTTTCATTCTTAGTACTGGTTATTTGTTTTCTTTGAGTTCTTAATAAATTTTGCCAGTCTCAATTAGTTTTTATGTTGTAAAGCTCTTTTTTATTGTTTATATTTTATTTCATCAATCTGTACATTTGCTTATTATTCTCTACTGTCTTGCTTTTATTCTGTTGTTCTTACTCTAACTCCCTAAATTTAATGATCCCCTCACTATTTTTTCCATCTTTTGTGTTTTCCTTAGGTATTTATACAAAGAACTAAAACTGTCTCTCTAAGAACTCCTATAACTGGGTCTAACAAATATCTAATACAATGTATTCACTGAAATCTAGTTCTAAGTGTCATAATTTACATTTTTAATTATTTTTGGACCTGCAACTGCTTAGAATTTTAAGTTTTTAGTTTGCTGAGAGAGGACTATGAGCTTCCTTTCCTTATTTATTTTATAAATTAATTGCATTTTGATCTGAAAGTACAATCTACATGATATTAATTTCTTGTTATTTTTACTGATTTCTTCTGAACCAAATTGTGGATTATTCTTATAATCAATATGTAATTGATAAGACTGTATTCTCTTTTTGTTTTTCGAGTCTATAATTGACCAATAGTTCAGGTTTCTAAATTTGTTATTCAAATTTTATCATTACCACTTTTTACTTAGCTTGAATTTATTGACTTTTGAGCAAGATGTTAAAATTATCCAATTATGGGGCTCCTGAGTGGCTCAGTCGGTTAAGATTTCCGCTCAGGTCATGATTTCAGGGTCATGAGACAGAGCCCTACGTGTCTCCATGTTGGGCATGGATCCTGCTTAAGATTCTCTCTCCCTCTCCCTCTGTCTCTACCCACCCCCTCCCCCCATTTGTGTGCATGCTTTCTCTCCCTAAAAAAAGAAAAAATGATTATTCAATTATGTGGTAGATATGCCAATTTCTTCTTATAATTCTATCCATTTTTACTTTACATACTTGAGGCAGTGTTGTTATACTATATGCCTATGCCTAGAGATTCAGAAATGTTTTGTCTTTCTGGTGAATTGAAATTTTATAATTAAATACATATCCTATCAACAATAATAAATTTTCTTAAGGTCTATTTCCTCTGTATTAATATACCTATGCCAGATTAATTTTGGTAATTATCTTGTGATTTTTCTTCTATCTCTATGCATCAGTCATGTTTTAAATGAATGTTTTGTGCAATCCCATTTAATTTATTTTTTAAAGATTTAATTAATTTATTTATTTGACAGAGAGAGAGAGCACAAGCAGGGGGAGCGGCAGGCAGAGGGGGAGGGAGAAGCAGGTTACCGGCTGAACATAGAGCCCAACATGGGGCTCCATCCAGACCCTGGCATCATGACCTGAGCTAAAAGCAGATGCTTAACCGACTGAGCCACCCTTGTGCAATCACATTTTAAATGAATCCCTTATAAACAACTTTAGTTGGGTTTTCAAAAAAAATCTAGCCTTAAAAGCTTTTTTAACTTGCTAGTTTTACTAGTATACATTATGATGATTATATCCAGTGTATTTTGATTTGTTTCTACCATATTATTATACTAAATTATATTACTGTATGTACTATGTTTCCATTTACCATACATTTTTTTTCTTCCTTTTTCCATCCTTACTGCCTTCTACAGAGTGGATGATTTCACTTTCTCTCTGTTTTCCCTTAACTTGTTTAGAAGTGTACATATTCTATTTCTATATGTTTAATGATTATCCTTATTATATAAATACTTAATTGATTAACAAAATTTAAAAGTAATCATTATACAGAGGGGACCAATTAAATAATTTATTTTACTTCAAATGATAGATTATAATAAATGTTTTTTATTTTTAAAAAAGCACCCCAATATGTACTGATACAGAACAATCTCCAATTATGCAGTTTAATAAGAAAAAGAAAGGAACAGTTATGTAGTAATGTGTTACTATTTTTGCATACAGAGGCACACATGCAAATGAATCAATGTACAAAATATCTCTGGGAGTGTACCTAAGAAGCTAGTAACAGTGGTTGCCTCTAGGGAAAGGAAATAGGCCTGCATATGGTGTAAATGTGGGAAGGAAAATAATTTTCACTGAATACCTTTGCACATTTGAATTTTGCACAACATATATATTATTTTCAGAAAGAGCAATAATAATTTGAAATAGATTAGCCAGTACTCCTTCTCCCAAACAATTCAAGAGACTTAGAATGTTTTAAACTCAATCTTCCCTGCTTCTACATCCTTATTAGTAGCTTAAATATCAGTTAAGCATTCCTGCTTAACCAATAACCACAAAATCCCAGGAACATTCAACAATAAGCAACCATTTCTCATTCATGTGTCTGGCTCACGTGGGTATCACTGAACTAGGCTGGACTTGGCTGGACTAAACTTTGGGTCCAAACTATGTATTAGTCCAGATCTTCTTCAGATGTCTCTCATCTTCCTCAAACCAGTGGCTACGTGGAGCACATCTTCACATTGCTAAACGCAAGAAGGCAAGAGCAGGAGCAGCAGGAGTGCACATTTCAGGCCTTTTCTCCTATTACATATGTTAGCATTCCATTAACCAAAGCAAGTTACAAGTCCAAGCCCAACATCAATGAGATGGAGAAGTATATTCTTCCCATGCATGTGAAGAATAGAGTGAGTGAATATTTGCTGAACAATAATCAAATCTAACACATCAGTTCTTCTTCTCTCTGAAAAACCCCCCAAAAAGCATTCATCTTTTTATAATTCTTAGTATTTGATTTGACTTGCTTAAGTCTTTACCTATTATTTCTTTGCCCAAAATGTTTACTCGAATTTCGTTCTTTTTTACTTAGTTCAGTTTCTCTCTTAGTACATAGTTCATTTAGCCAAGGTTCTTGAGTAGTAAACTTTCATTGTCTTTGTTTAGAAATGTATTTTAAATGATATCTTAGCTAACTCTAGAGCAGAAATGCCTGGAACTTAGGCTCAACAATTAAGTATTGAGTATTTTACAACATTAAAATATAATGTGGATTCACAGCCCTGTCAAATATTTGGTATGAAACTTAGAATTTAATTGGGAATGAAATGGACCTTAGAACACAGAATGAGCACATCTAGGTATGCTCAAATATGAGGACTTGGAGCTGCCAAATCTCCCTGAACTTGCCTTGCCCTCAGAGCCAGTCATTCCCCTGTTGTCCGAGAAGACCAGCATTTCCTTGCCTGAGGATCCTCTAGTAACCTCACTAGTGGTCTAGTCTCAACATCTTCCAAAAGACTTCATTGCCTCCAGACCCATAACCACAATCAAATCCAAGCATGCCTCAGGGGAAGGCACAAAGTCTGACCATACCTAGTGAACTGTGAGATTTTGCTCATTTATATTGACAAATTTCTGAAGAATATGAATTCTGACAATGTTAGGTCAAGTGGGATGGAAGAAACATTGGCTCTGACCAAAGTTATCAATATGATGTGCTTGTCAGAAATTTTGAGTTTAGGGGCACCTGGGTGGCTCAGTTGGTTAAGCGTCTGCCTTTGGTTTGGATCATGATCCCAGGGTCCTGGGGTCCAGTCCCACATAGGGCTCTCTGTTCAGCGGGGAGTCTGCTTCTCCCTCTCCCTCTGCCTGCCACTCCCCTGCTTGTGCTTACTCTCTGTCAAGTGAATGAATAAATAAAACTAAAAAAAAAAGAAAGAAAGAAAGAAAGAAAGAAAGAAAGAAAGAAAGAAATTCCAATTTTAATGTATAAGCTTCAATAGCTGAATCTAAAAGTTAGCTTGTTTGCTTAACTTAAACCTGCTCTTGGTGATGGATTATGACTGAGGGTGAAATTCCAGAATTTCCCTTGCATAATGTAGAGAAAATGATCCAGAAACATGGGAATGTCAGAGTGTATACATCATATGTGTCCTACACATCTGCTTTCCCATCATGTCCCTCAGAAGGGCCCAGAGTATATCCCCTCCTTCAAGACATTGAGCAATGCATGAGAGGAGGCCGCCAACATTCTTGAATAACACCACAAAATCTGACCTGTGTAGGCCAGGGAAGATAGTGAGAAGTACCATCACTGAAATGTACTTTCTGATTTCGGAGGGTATGATGGGATCTTGAAGTGCCAAAGCTAAGTAGATACAATTACCTAGGAGACAGAGATACAGATTGGCTAAATCTCTTATTTGCAATGTGTATTCTATTTGGAGATATCTGAGAGTTTTTGTAAACAAAAAAGTATTCTCCATGACCCCTTCACCATATATATTCACACACACACATACATGTGCACAAAAAAGTCTGATGCTAGTTCTTAAGATAACATTCTTGTCACTATTATGAATGTGAAAAATACTTTGGGGGAAATATCAGGACAATTTGGTGACTTGTAGTAAGATCTTAAGAAGGATCCTTTCTTTTGCCTGGAACTGGTTACTAAGACCTGAGTTTCAGGAAAAAGAAGCCTTGAGTAAGCTCACTCGAAATAAAGTAGCAAATAGTTGAGTAAATATTAGGAGCTACATACCCATTTTGGATACAAGAGGCATCTGAATCAGCAACCTCCCCCTCCCCCACTATAATCTCAGCTACAATCTGCCCTATTGTCTATATAGAGAGAAAATACAGAAAGAGTAAATGCTCAGGTTTTTCTTTACCCTTCCCACCCCCACCTCCACCCCTTGAGTGGAAGAAGACAATGTGATGGGACGGGTGCTTCCGTTCCCAAAGACTAATAAGAGAGGAACTCCAAGAAAATCACTCATGAACAAGTGAAAGTGTCTCCAGAATTGGAGGGTGGCAGTCCAGCCGATGCATTTGTTGTTTCGTTGAGCCTACCACAGCCAAGAAAAATGTAATTGGAAAACGACAATCAGACAAAGACAAGAAGGTAATGTAGCATCCAACTCTTCTATTGTTTATCATTGGAGGGCTCCCTAAGTTTCCTATGATCCAAGAAACACAGCTGTAAGGTTTGCTCCATCTTGCAGGTACCTAAGAAGGGAAAACTTGACAAGAAGGGGGAAGATTAGCAGAGAGCAGCCATGGAGGATAATCACAAGGGCTGAAGGGTTCTGGAAAAGGAAAACCCTGAGCAATATTGGTGCAGGAGCTCCAGGAAATGGAATCTTTTCCAAATGTCGTTAAGGATGGAAAAGTTTTTACTAGTGACAGAAAGCACTAATTTAAAAAAATAAATAAATAAAACCTTTTTGTGTTTGTGTACTATTGAGTTCAAAAGGTTCAACTAATAGATTATAAATCCATAAGATTTATGCTGAAAGAGGACAAATCAAGGAAGAAATAATGAAGACTCTGAGGTTTCAACTTCAGGCCACTTGGAAGATGATGATTTTTCTAACCAAGGGAAAGGGGAAGAGGGGACAGTGAGAGGGACTGGAATAACTGATGGGTTGGACGTTGGAATTCCACGGAGTGCTGGGATTTCCAAATGGAAATATCGAGAAGGTAACAAGAAGTCCATGAAAGAAGGTAAAAAAGGAGGTCAAGGAGTACAGATATGACAGTGGTTCACAAAGAGATAATCACCAAACGTATGAAAAGGAATAAATTTTCCACGGTAGATGTGCATTAATGATACACGTACATCTCTCTAAATCATTATGCAGGCTTCCTTTGGTCTCCCTCAGGTCACAAACAGAAAATTTAAATATTTAAGTATTGCATTAAAGTAACAATGGAAAAATCAAAACAGAACGGCCTGTGCCTTTTAATTATTCTTACTCCTTCATTGATGAAACCCTAAGTTCCTACATTTGATGATAGCCATTATATTTATAATAAAGTCCCTTCTATCTTTTATGAAAAGGACATTATTTTCAAGAAAGCCAAACTTTGTTGAAAGATCCTGTCACTTAATAACTCCAGCTTTGCTATTTAAACAGCCTGGATTTGTCCTTAATGACCAGACAAGTGTCTGTCACTGTAAAATTAGGCAAGTCAAACTTTTAACTTTTGGAAAGTTACAGTTAACTTTCTGAGAACCGTTCTTCACAGGAATGGGAAGACAAAAGTATAAGGGCCTAATTTCCTAGACATATAATCTTTCTCAACCAAAAATATACGCTATATTTTTTTCCTATAAATTTGTCTGATATCACTTGAACTTCATTCATAAAAATTAAAAATTAGACTGTTCATTTGAAACAGTAGAGGTGTGTGATGTCCTGGATGTTCGTGGTGTTTAATAAAGCATACCCTCATATGAATAAAGAAGAAAAAAAACCACCTTTCTTCTGAAAGCAAGGGTGTTTTCCCCCCCGTGGCACATTATGACACTTGGCAGCTCATTATCACACTTCACAGAGTCTCGTGTCAGCATGTCAGATTTCTCTAAATTTTGACAGAATTAAAGTAGTGCCGTTTGATATAATTGATATTGTACAGTTAATCAGGCAGTGGCTCCATAACACAGTAACATGCTCAAAAGGCTTAATTACTGAACTGTGAAGATTTACTGCCATCTGGAAGTTCCTTTCCAAAGTTCTGTTCCTGAATTTTATGTAGGGTTCACAAAAATAACTTGGTCCATTTAGAAATCATGCCCTCGATTTGAAGATTAAAATTGTTATTTTTGGAATCTCATTTGGCCTAGAGATCATAGAAACCTTATGAAAAATAAAGGAGCAATGGCAAATGAGAATGGAGGAAATAAAAGTGGGAGCTCTGGAAATTATTTTCTTTATGTCATGTTTAAAAGGACAGACTCTGGAGCCAGATGGCCGGAGTTCAAACCCCAATTCCACCACTTACTCAGCATGTGACCTTGGGCAAGTTATTTCAACTCTTTGTGCCTCAGTTTCTTTGTCTGTAAAATGAGGCTCCTAATAGCACTTACATTATGGGGTAAGAGTAAGGATGAAATGTAATAACATTTGAAAAGTGCTTGGAACTATTCCTGGCGTGTTGTAAGAGCAATATAAGTGCTTGCTGTTTTTGTTATTATCAAGATTTTAAAATTACTCTGTCCTCAGGATTGTGCTCATCCTAAGAGACAAATATACCATTTGAAAAGATTCTTCTGGCTAGTAAACTTCCTACACCTAAAAAGTCATAAGATAAATACAAAATAGCACCGTCACTGCTCAGGAATCCGATAGCCAGGACCCCTACTTTTGAGTAAAAGGTTGAACTGGGTTTTCTCAATTTCATCCTGGCCTAAGAATCTATGATTCTATAAAATCAATGGTAACAAGTGCTATGGACTGAATTGTGTCTCACCAAAATTTTTGTGTTGAAGTTACAACCCCCCAACTTGATAGTATTTGGCGGTGAGGACTTTAAGAGGCAATTAGGTTTAGATGAAGTCATGAGGGTGGGGAGGAGATCAATGCTGTTATAAGAAGACACCAGAGAGCTTGCGTCCCCTGTCTCTTCACTATTTGAGAACACGAGAAGGAAGACACCTGCAAGCCAGGAAGAAAGCCCCCTCACTAAGGGACTAATTGAATGGCACCTTGATCTTGGACATCTGTGAGACATAAATTCCTACTGTTTAAGCTGACTAATACAACCAGTAAAGTGACTGATAAATTTCAGAAAAGAGGCTTTTAACCAGAAGAAACATTAATTCATAATTCTCTATCTTGCTGATGCAGAAGAAGGTGCTATGAAGAATAAGAGCAAGAGTGAAAAGGGAAAGAAGAAAGAGAAGGAGAAGAATTATTGTTGTTGTGGAAATTCTGTGTTAGTAGGAAGTTAGAAATAATTTTTGGAGAGAAAGCGAGGTCTTCTGTAGCCTGAGTAGAACCCTAGGAGGATATAGCAAAATACATAGGAAAAAAGAAATAATAAAGAAGTACATTAGTCATGCCAAAGAATGAGAAAATTATTGATTTAGACAAAACAGAATTGATTTTATAAAATCAGGGCGTACATTACTGATATAATCAGCTATTTCAATTTCATATTTATTTTGTATATTTTGGGGCACCTGGGTGGCTCAGTCAGTTACACATCTGCCTTCAGCTCAAATCATGATCTCAGGGTCTTGGGATCAAGCCCCACATCAGCTTCCCTGCTCAGTGGGGAGTCTGCTTCTCCCTCTCCCTCTGCCCCTCCTTCCTGCTCCTACTCTCTCTGGCTCTCTCTCTCTCAAATGAATAAATTTTATTTTATTTTTTTAAATATTTTATTTATTTATTCAAATGAATAAATTTTAAAAAACTTTATTGTGAAAATTTTAATATCATCATATATCCTTCTATTAATTTAATTTTTGTTAGGGATCTATAGTGTTTCACTGAAGGGACATACCACAATTTATTGAATAAATCCTGAATTGATAGTAATTTATCAACTGTTTTCCCTTGTTTAATGATGTGATAAATATTCTAATGATCATAATATTGGACACCTCTTAAGCACTTCTTCAGATCCTTTCATTCTTACCTGTTTTTATCCCAGACACTTCTGTGACAACCATTTCTGTACAAGATCTGACCAGATAGCATCTTTCCTCAGGCACCTGTGAGGGGCCTCTTGGCTCCCATCCCAAGAATTCTCCATTGACTCAAAGGCTTGGGATTCCAAGAAACCTCCTGGTGCCCATGCCGTATGGGATGAAATTTTGATCAAAAGGAAGGAACCTGGTGGATATAGGCTTATTACCTTTCTATCCCAGGATGGACAGACCTGATAAAAATTTTATAAAGTTGCTCAGATCATCCTACAAGATTTAGCAACCAGCTGTCCATAGTGATTTTTCTCTTTCTCTTCTTTGCGTCCCTGGGCAAACTTCTCCAAATAAAGCATGTATACATAAGTCTTTGTTTTTGGTTATGCTCTCTGGGGGAAACAAATCAAGAAAGATGATATTAGGAATTACCTTAGAATCAGATCATCACAACACGATTTTGGAGCTGGATTACTCAATGGTCAGACACTAATGAGGATCCCCTCCCCCCCTCCCCCCCCACACACACATACACACTGATGTCATCCTAATGACTAAGGCTTTCTCCTTTGGTTGATTGAGATGAGGTATAGTTAGAAGGTGAGACATTTGAATGGTATGAAGGTAATTATAACTACAATTATAATTGTAAGGATTGTGGTATAGGCTAGCTTTTGTTCACTGTATTAGAAATCTTGAAAAAAGAAAATGAAGTCTCATAATAGCCAATTGTCAACTCCAGCAAACTGTGAAACTCAGAGATCCTCTATGGCAGCTCTGAAGGAAAGGAGAATCTCATCTCTTCCAGTTACAGTGCACACTTGGCTGAAAATCAGGCTTCAGATACAATTGTAAAGGTGGCAGAGTTTAAATGAGATTATAAGGCAGCATCTGTACAGAACTTATATATTAGAGTTGGGGCCCTGATAGGGAAATGCTTGGAGCTTGGAACTGAAATGAGAACATTTGGATGGAGAAGCCTAAGAATCATACACTCTCACATTCTCAACTTGATATTTTGCTGAGGCAGCACCTTTGCCGGGAGAGAGGACTCTTCCCTTGCATGGAGAATCTACACTGATCTCATCTGAGTCTGGTACCTTGCAAGATGGTGCGAGACCTGCCACTGAAATGCTTCTTGGCCCCCAAGTTGGTAACCACGGTCAAATTGCAGAGTGACCACCATGTATATAGTTCCTGCTCTTAGGAGAAATAGCTTAAACACCAAGAACTTGCAGAACCTGGATAATATATATTAGCAGGATTTAGGAGAACTCGTAACATGGTTCTTCAGAATAAACAATGAAGGTGTTGGAATAAAAATACAGATTGCAGGAAATTTTTTGACATAGGGGTAGTATCCACAACCTATAAGTCAGGATTTAGTGTCTTACCAGGAATATCTGGAACTGGTCCTAATACTTTCCTGGGACAGATTCTTGAAACTTGCACTAAAGCAAATGAGATGATAGACTTTTCTTGGAATGGTATTAAGAAAGTGGTTAAAAAGTTCATGGAGATGGGAAGGCAAAATGGATTTATGATGTGAATCCAGAGAATGCATATGACAGAATATATTTCTCCCAAATGGCCACATCATTATCTCCTACCCCACATTTTATCCTAGGAGCTTGCCACTCTCCCATCAAAAGGTGGTAGTTTGAATCTGGGCAGGTTTGTGACTGCTTCCATGAATAGAATGCAGTAGAATTTCATTACAAGTTTTCTGAGGTTACATCACTAGTTGCTGTACTATAAATGAGAGCCCACTAGTTGGACCCGGTGGATGAGGAGCTGATTCCCTAAAGAGACCCATGGCTGTCAAAGTTTGAACAATAAAACCCACAAAAATCCAGGAGCTGGTCACATCTATAAAGTTTGGAGGGCCCATTGATTTGGGGCATGTTATGGTATCCTCTTTAAGACATGAGCATGTGAACCAGACACCCTATATGAACCACTCTGTTTCACCAATACCTCCTTATCATCTCCAACCTGTGACTTCAAGGGGGTAAAAGGTCTTGTCTATAGAGCAACTGATGCAGGAGAAAAGTAATTTGGCCTGGTTCACAGATGGGTCAGCACAATACTTTGATGTTAAGTAAAAATGGACTCATGCTGTATTATAGCACCGCTCAGGATGACCTAAATGACACTAGTGCAGGGAAATTCTCCCAATGGGAAGATAGTGAGCAGTAGACTTAGTGGTTCAATTCAAATAGAAAAAACGTGACCCAGGGTAAGGATATAGAGAGCCCTACGCAGTGGCAAATGGCTAGGCTGAGGTTTCAGTGATCTAAAAACAAGTTTAGAAAATTGATGACAAGTACATCTGTGAAAAAGGCCTATGCACTGGGCACAAAGAATGAAGATTTGTATCTGACATCAGCGTCCACCAGAGCACATCCACCACAAAGAATATAAGACTTATCTTGTGAATATCAACTTCACTCTGTCCTTCACTATACTAGTGCTAGGAATGCAGCGGCTATTGTGGAGAGGTAGAGACTAGACATGGCCTTTCTTTAATCAATACTGTCCTGCTGAATGAGCAGCCTGTCAGCAGCAGAGATCAACACATGAGACAGCATCATTCCCTAAGGAGATAAGCCGGGCGGCTTATTGCAGGTTGATTACATTGGATCCATTTCCATTCTGAGGGCCAAGGGTTGGCTATGGGTGAGGGAGATCGTGAGCTGGCGATGAAGAAGGGAAGTGATACAGAGCAATTACAATCTCTCGACAAACAGCGTTAGTGGAGATTGTGAGGTGTTTTGCTTTGGTTTTGTGTGGTTTGTTTGCTTGTTTTTCACTCATCTTCTTCTATTAAGTCTTTGTAGAAACAGTAGCTGTCCTTCACCTTGAAAAAGCCTGTGGCAAATTTGACTTGTACATTTCAGGGAAGAAGTGAAGACAACCTATTCTCACAAAAAAAGAAGACCCATGTCACAGTAGGGGAAATGTATGTGATGGAGGACAGGAGCAGATCTATGTTGCAAGGAATGGATCTTGTTGAATATCTCCTACGTATCACATCAGATCCTCTCAGACTCATGTTCCAGGCAGTTCAAGGGCATGGATAAGCTTCAAACAAGTACAACCTGTCAGCACCTCACCTCGGGCACAGGTGGAGTGATCCTCAAGCTGGACTTGAGACACTAGGATGGGGATGGATGGACATGTGCAACCTGGAAATGTGGTAGAGCCAAGTCTCTGTGAGATGAACTTTTGCTCAATGAAAGACGGGAGCAAGTACATACATGCTGCTCCTTTTCCCCTCAGATAGAAAGCCTGAGACACATTTCATATGGCTTCCCAGATGACCTTGCAATATCAAGCAACCTCTTGCCCATAATGGTGACCGAATCAATATTGCATCCTTAAGCTAGCTTTCCTTCCTTCTTTTGCTCCCCTGCCCTCACTCCTGCTCCCTGGGATAGCACTGCAGTAGAGGACTCACCCATAAAACTTTGTTTCAGGGTCTGCTTTTGGGGGACACAGGCAAAGACACTAAATTTCTTTATATATTTATGTTTCCTTAAGATAAATTCCTATATCTGGAATTGCTGAGTCAAAGCACATTTTTAAGACTTAAATGCATATTGCCAAAACTGCTCTTCAGAAAGATTTTGCAGTTCATTCTCACGCATTCTCATTGTAATGGGGTGTATATGAAAGTGGCCATTGCCCCATGTACTCATTAATGATTGGCATTATTTTTTATTATTCTGTAAGTCAATATGTAAAAAATGATATGTCTTTAATTTTTGTTTTTCTAATGAAGAATAAATTCAGATTTTATTAAATAAGCATATGCTTATTGTCCACTTATTTATATTTAGAAAAGTTTATATGCTTTGACAGTGTTATATAATTTTTAATGTAATTTCAAGAGATCTTTATTCATTAAAGTTATAAATAAATCTATTCTCTTTCTTATTTGGTGAATGTGTTTTTCCAGTTTGTTGTCTTTTGATTTCCTTATGATGCTTTTGGACCTACAAACATTTATTGTTGTTTTGGAGATCTGCCCCATTGATCTGGCTCTTCCTGTCTCAAAATTGTATTGTTTTATTATGATAGTTTTATAGTGCTCTAATTAATATCTTCTAATGCTAGATTCCTATTTCCTTTATTCATTCTTAAAAACTTTCTTGACTTTTATACCATTATTCTTTCTAAAATCCCAGTGATATGTTAAATTTAACAAATGATTCCAGATATCTGAACCAGGTGTTCACATATCTTTCATTTTGACTTATTTCCACTGTGAATTATATTCCCAAATTAAACAAGTATTTAATGTCTTGAATATACTCTACACGGTCTCTTTCTATTCCCACTACTGTCATGTTAGTTTGGATTTTTGTACCTATTTTATTACAATGGCCTCCCCAAAAGACTCAGTACCCTCCAATCCTGCCTCCTTTCCAAAGCCATAGGGTTTTCATCAACAAATCAAAACTGAGGAGTTGCCTGGTTCTCAACACCCTTCAGTATGAACTCCATTTAACAGAGTGGGCAAGACCCTTCATAATCTAGCCTTTGGATTTGTCTTCTACCCCATCTCTCATCTTTCCCCTGTTGCATCGCAACCTAACAACGGCCTCTGTAGTTCTTCAGTTGTTCCCAGAATGGGCAAGATACTCTGTCACTGGTGTTTCTGCCCAGGTTGCTGCCTCCACAAAAATTGTCTCATCCTTCTACTGGTCACGTGCCTGTCTAATATCTATTCATGATACTTGGCTTAGCTTTTATCTCCCCTAAGATGCCTTTCTTGATTCAATTTTGTATTCATTTTCTTTCTCTATATTCCCAGTACTTCTCATACAGACTGCTATCTTTATATGTTCAGACTCCATGATCATTGTTATTAAATCTTTGGGGTCAAAGATGTTCAGAGTCTAGCACAGCATCTGGCATATAAAACTCAGTTAATATATGATGGTTGAGAGGATGAATAACTCTCAGTTTTCATATCTTAAATATGTGGATGATATTTCAACCAAACAACATGATATTATAGTAAAGTTATGTAAACCTATGAGACGGGTTTGAGCACTGTTAACTGGTATAGAATTACAAGATGAGAATCAAAGATATAAAGTCACACACCCAAATGGTCAAAGTGAGAGAGTTGTTATTTCCTAGAATAGAGAAAATAATGTAATCATTTACACATTTTGTTTAAAATCCATTGATTCTCAGGAATAATTTTGAGTTTATAAACATTTTATTTGGGATTTTTTTCAAGACTACTTAAAAATGTTCTTAGGATACATAATTACCATTATTTCCATCTAACCTTTATATTTTCTAACATTCTCAAGTTTAGAAACTTTCCTTTGTTAAAAGGTTATCTTTTACCTTTTTTAAATCGGTTTTATCAATTACCTGAAAAGAAGAAGCCATATATATAACATGTATTATAATCTGAAAACTGTGGATATTTGTATTCATTTGGGAGTGCTTTTAAAGGGCAAGTATACATTCTGAATAACAATTAACAATTTACGTATATTAAATGAGTATAGCAAAAAAAGACTGATCATAAATGTCTAAAGTTGCTGACATTCTTACCACATAAAAAAAGGAGTATGGAGTGGAACATTTTTTAAGCTACCTGTTAAAAAGAAGAGTATAGCGGGATTGAGAAACTGTGATCTCCTAAAACCATTTAAAAAATTAAAGACAAGTTTTTACACTAATGAATATACCAAACTGATTTATAGAGGCTATTCAATTTTGCTGAAGGTTTTAAGTTTTTTTCTTTACTAATATATGTACATATGCTTGCCTTTATATCAATTTTATTTTGTAATTCCTTAACAATTATTTTAATGCAAGATGATTATGATAAATTTACTGGGGGCAAGATTTATTTAAGAACTGATATATAGGGGCGCCTGGGTGGCTCAGTCAGTTAAGGGACTGCCTTTGGCTCAGGTCATGATCCCAGGGTCCTGGGATCGAGCCCCACATCGGGCTCTCTGCTCCTTGGGAAGCCTGTTCCTCCCTCTCCCTCTGACCCCCCTCCAGCTTGTGCTCTCTCTTGCTCACTCACTCTCTGTCTCTCAAATAAATAAAAAGTTTTTAACACACACAAAAAAACTGATATGTAACTTAAGAAATGAGTGATATGAATCCTGTGACCATTTAATGCATATTTATTGAATAAATATCTATCTGAAATATTCAGAAAATTTTCATAAAAGCTCACATCTGATTTCCTTCAATTATGATCTTCTAAAAGTGTATATTTCTTCCCATATTAAATCTTACTTTTGGATTGCTTTAATTACTCTTATACTTTTTGCTTCTTTTTAAATGTCTTAATATCTTAAGCAACTGACATTTCTTTGATCTCTCTTTTGACTCTCTTTGCTAATGTTAGATCTATGTATAATATATTTGAAGGAACAATTTTTTATCTTTCTAAAAAGTAAGACATATATAATGGAACTTTTCAGTACAGTGCTTGACTCAAAATGTCATGAATTAAAATGATACATTCTTCAGGAAAAAGCAAAGCACTTCTGTTGGATATGTATTAGAGGAAATGTTAGGCAGTAGTTGTAGCTAAGAAGTTTCCAAATATTAAACTTCCCTTGCACTTATCAATTCCCATCCACCAACCATTTTTGTTTGTTTTTGTTTTTCTTTCTGGCTTCCAGGACATGTATTTCACCTTCCACGAGGTCTATAGCCCCTTCTACACTTCATTCCCTATCTTAGAAATTTTCCTGCCTTTTCTTGCTGAAGCCTTATTCCCAAAATACTTCATCCAACAGATATGAAAGCAAAACGTGAAGATGGGGCTGCACATCTGCACATATGACTTTTAAAGGAAAACAAAAACAATGGTGTAGAAGAGTATAATGTGTAATCAAAACCTAATAATCATTTTATTCTTGTTGATTTCCTCTTCACTACTAAGTGCAAAAACATGTCGGTACTTAAATGGACTCATGATAAATAAAAAAAAAATTTTCATTATTTGGCACTAGGCTTGCTGAAAGTAGTTCAGTATGCTGTTTCACTCCCATTTGAAATGCCAGCATGGAATTTTTAGCATCATGGGTATGTTGTGGGATCAACACAACAGACTGAGTATTAAGTCCGTACAAAGTGAACTTTGCATATTTTTAAATATACTTGTTAGGAAGCAAAAAAAAAAAAAAAGATTTAAAAAAATTTGACAAAAGTCACATAATATAGGGTGTAATAAAGATTACCAACAAAGAACTTTCTATACTGTATATAATATGGACATGTTAGATCTTTTATAATCAAATATGCCCCTTAAAAAAGGGAGCTCAAAATCTTGCTTAGTGAGCAATACTTCATGTAGCAAGCAAGCAGTACTTCATGTAATAGGAAAGAGAGAAATTACTCAAAACTTTCTTTAATCTTAATAGCTGGTGTTATCATTTTTGAAAATCTGATGCAAACTTCTCCACATTAGGGATAGACATCAATTTCAAAAGAAACACTGTGGGGTAAACTCTTGGTTGGTGGCAAGGTGCCTCTCCTCAGCCATCCAACTGTATTTCTCAATATCTTTCTCATCATTGTCAAGGGGCCCTTCTCTGTTACCACATTTCATCTACAGACAGCATAAAGCTTTCTGGTCCCCAAATGTTTAAACCTATGGTGTGTGTGTGTGTGTGTGTGTGTGTGTATTTATTTTTATTTTATTTTATTTTTAAAGAGAAGGAGGGGGTAGGGGCAAAGGGAGAGAGAAAATCTTAAGCAGGCTCCATGCTGGGCTCCAACACTGGACTCAATCTCACAACCCTGAGTTGATGATCGGAGCCAAAAAAAAGAGTCGGACGCTGAAGGGACTGAGCCACCCAGTTCTCCCTAAACCTCTAGTCTTTAAAAGGCCTTTTCTAGAAGGGGCACACACACCCCAATGTTCATAGCAGCAATGTCCACAATAGCCAAACTGTGGAAGAAGCCGAGATACCCTTTAACAGATAAATGGATAAAGAAGATGTGGTTCACATATATACAATGGAATATTACTCAGCCATCAGAAAGGATGAACACCCACCATTTGCATCGACATGGATGGACTGGAGGGGATTACGCTAGGTGAAATAAGTCAAGAAGAGAAAGACAATTATCATATGATTTCACTCAAATGTGGAACACAAGGAATAGCACAGAGGACCATAGGGGAAGAAAGGGAAAACTGAAGGGGAAGAAATCAGAGGGGGAGATGAACCATGAGAGACTATGGGCTCCGGGAAACAAACTGAGGGTTTCAGAAGGGAGAGGGGCTGCGGGGTGGGTTAGGCCAGTGATGGTTATTAAGGAGGGCACATGTTGTAATGAGCACTGGGTGTTATACGCAAATAATGAATCATGGAACACTACATCAAAAAAAAGAAAAGAAAAATTGCATAAGAACATTAATAACAATTAAAAAAAAAAGAAATTACTAACTACCCACCTTACTTTCTGCCACCATAGCTCAAGCTATACTTTTTAGCAATAAGATAGACAGTTTTATCAATTACCTGGTTAGATAGCTACAGTAAAATTTAATAGAAAACAGATTTAGCAGCAATTCTAATAATGTATTTACCTGCAATTTCTGACTTTCTTACTATTTTCATGTGAGACTCTGTCTGGAATACTCTAGAAAAGAAAATAAAGATTACTGAAAATGTGCAATTTAAAGAAAAATAATAAAAGGCCTTTTCTCTCTTTGCTGTGGCCCCTCAAGCAAGAGTCATATCTACTTTTATTTTTTGTCATTTAAAAAAATGTGTTTTCTGTATATTTTAAGTACATATTTTAATATACTTTTAATTTCTACAAATAGTTGATATTTTAAAAAGATAAAGATAGCTATCTTTTCTGATTAGCAAAATATTGTATGTTCAATGTAAACAGTTCAGGCTATAAATAACCACTTTTTAACCTATGTACTTCTATTTATATTTTTTACAAAAATGAGAACATACTCTAACCTGCTTTTTTTTTTTCATTTAACATTACCTCTTAGAAATTCTTGTCCATTACCCAAAAACTGGTTATTTCTTAATGAAGAGTATTCCACTGTGTGACTGGTATCTTAATTAGTCCATCCAGTCCCATATTTCCTAACATCAAATTTATTTTCTATTTTCATTCCCTGAAACAATCTCCCGTTCTTGTACATACCTTTGTGCTCACCCACAAGACTGTATCTACAGGATGAAGTCTAAGATGGGGAAAGGCATACACATTCTTTTCCTGTGTTATGAAGTACCAACTTACCCCCTCCCCTGCACAGGATTTAAATCAGCCTACTCCCCCACCGGCACCGTGCGAGAGTACTTGTATATAATTGTATCTCCATAGTCTCACCAAAGCTGGGTTATAGCATTTTTTCTAAATCAAATTAATGAAAAGTTTTATTTCTTGTGAAATCAATGACTGTTTTCTGCCTTTGAGGCAATACTTAGAAAACATTTCCTGTTATTTCCTCACATGGCCTTTTCTCTGCACACATGCATCCCTGGTGTGTCTTCCTCTTCTTATAAGGACACCAATCATATTGGATTAGGGCCCCACTCTTATGATTTCATTATCTTAAATACACCTTTAAAAGCCCTATTTCCAAATAAGTCACGTTGGGGGTTAGGCTTCCACATACGAATTTTGAGGACGCAGTGAAAGGGCAGCCATCTGCAAGCCAAGAGAGAAGCCTCAGTAGAAACCAGCCCTGCCTGCACCTTGATCTTGGACTTTCCCTCCAGAACTCTAAGAAACAAATCTCTGTCATTTATGGCAGCCTGAGCTGACTAATACATTTCCCCACCTCAAGATTAGAATATTAATCTAAATTTTCATCTCATGCTTTATGATCTTTTTTTAGTTTAAATCTCTAATTTTAAATGTCAAATAAAATTGGGATATATTTTGGTGTAAACGGGAGTGGGCTTCAACCTTATATTTTTACAAATGCTAAGCCATTTGTTCTAAAAGATTTTTGGAGAATGCATTCAATGCACTGATTTGAAATGTCACCTGTAGTACTTGCTAAATTCCCACTTGTGTCTGCTTCTGGACTCCTTATCTCTTCCACTGATATGCTTGTTTCTTCTTATGCTGCTATCACACTGTTTCAGTTGTCACATCTTAGCAATATGGTTTACTATGGCTTTGGCAAATTCCTAATCATTACTCTTCTTTCTCAGAATGTTTCTAAATAATCCTACATATTTCGTCTTCCAAACAAATGAGGATTATATTGTCATGTAAAAACAAAACACAAAACAAACAAACAAAAAACAGAAGGTGTCTCTGTGGTATATTCAGAAATAAATTCATAGCAAATTCATGCCTTTACAATATCTGTGCTCCCAAAGAGGGCATGCAATGTCTTTGCATTCATTCTAATGCCCTTAAAGGTCTTTCATTTAGTTGGTCAGCTTTTGTTTTTTCTTCATACAGGTTGTATGTATTTCTTGCTAAATTTATTCTTGGTTTCCTTTGTACTGGGCCTGGACTTCGCATGGGAAGATGAGATGCCCTGTGGAATTGGTTTGAGTCTGAAACCTACCCCTCCTTCTTAGGTCTGGCTTATTTCTAAAAACATCATTCTTGAAGAACTTTCATAAGCCTCCGATCAATTGTGTTCGTGAGAGCGCCATCATTTAAAATACAGAACCAGAAATGTTGAAATGAGAGGCTTCTCCCTCCATTGCTACATCCACCTTGTCACTGATTCTCATTAGCTGCAAACGTGACCTGAGAACAGGCCTGCAAAGCTTTGGTTGCTTAGCAACAAATGGGACTAGCTCCTCCTTTCCCCATTCTTCTAGAAATAAAGGCTTAAGCCTCAGGGCCCTGAAGGGAAACATCAGTAGTAAAGGGCCTTTCTTCCTTAATCTGCCTTTGCTTATTTCCAAAAGCCCTCACTGCATTCCAAGCTTTGGTCACAGGATGGTTTTATAAAGGGAAGTCTCATCACACGTAGGAGGGGACCTGGGCTGGAAAGTACCTCCTAGGCGTTCGGGTGCCAAGAATTCCCAGCTCTCCCAATTCTCCAGGATCACATTATTCCCTGTCAGGATCCCAATTTTGACCAAAAAAACACAGCTTTCATAGGGGACTCTGCTGCTGTCACAGAGTGGTCTCGGAGCAGGAAGCAGGGGTAGAAACCACTTCCTGCAACAGAGATGTACGATATCCATGCATTTTCTTGTCTGTTCCCCACAGGGTAGCCCAAGCCCAGGGCAAGCTTCCTTCTATGCATCCCTTCTTTTGCTATACTTTAAGGCTACAAGGAGTTACCATTCACTCCAACAACGCTCTTCCACTCAGCTCATTTAATCTCCCAATTTAAGAAATGAAACTATCCTCTCCCAAACCTTTTTCAGCCACGACACAGTGCAGGCCACCAGCCACTAGCCAGACCACGGCTTGGCTGTCCTCGGTTAGGTGTCCATCTCTGATCTAACCTGCTGTAGCCAGAGGTAAGGGCTGAGGAATATGGCCTTTATCTCGTGTTGTACAGAGTGAACGTGCCTGGGTAATAGCAATTAGCTTTTCTATCCTACTGTCCTTTATCAACTTTTGAGTCACTTTGTTTCCGTTTTCTCTCTTTTATACACTATCGAGACTGTTTTCAACCTAATTTGACGGTGCACCTTTTAAATAAATGAGTAGTTTAAGCCCATTTTCATTTAGATTTAATAATTTAAAGGAAATGCATTAAATCATTTAATAAAAGCAATCAGCATTTATGGAACCCTTAGTATGTGCTAGATACTATCATCTCTTTTTATAGAAGTGATATATTGTCATTTAACCCTCACATGTGGGATGTTTATCATCCCATGATAGATGAGAACACTGAGGCACAAACAGGTTAAGAAACTTGCTAAAGAACACACTGTATCTGGTAGTCAGTGACCCAGGATTGCAACCCAGGGTAACTGATGGAGAGCAAGATTTTTCTGTCATCTTAGTCCCCGTTTTCCATGCAGTGTCCTCTATTTTGCATGTTTTGCCTTGTGGTCCATATTTTCATCTCCACTTCCACGGGTCTCCTTATTCCTATCACTATTTCAGACTTACCCCTTCACAGGAGAGGGATGTCCTCCTTTCTCTGAGGGAACTCAGGCAACTATCAAAAGGCCAATCTGAGAAACTGTGAGGAGGGCCCGGTGCTCACTTTACATTCCAGGGATGCCAGCAGGGCCTTGGAATGTTGTTGAACTCTGGTATGAGAGAGGCTCAGAGGCCCCATCCTTTCTCAGCATCGGCCTGCAGCCAGGGGATCTTTGATATTTGCAGGGCTTGCCAGAATTTCCTCTACTTCCCATAGGACTCTCTCAAGAAATGGCATCTTCTTTTAATTTGCTTCTAAACTCTACTCTATTTGGAAGAAAATCTTTGACATTTGTGGTCTGTGTTTGATAGCCTTTCCAGAGCAAGCATCCCCCGAACCCCCATCCCACTGCACCTTAACCCTGTGGTTGCTTTATTTTCATCAAAAGGTACTTTTTTGGTTGGGGATAGGATGTGTACCCTTGCACCACCATTATTCTGGAATTGTGAGTTTCCTATTGCTTCGTCCGAGTCTAGGTAATCTTTAATTTATTGGTATCTACATGAGGAACATTTTTCAGCTGCTGAATATCACCATTAAAATACGCCTAAATATTTTAGAAATGAACAATCAGCAAAAATTTATTGTTTCTGTACACAGACCCCATTTAACTAAGGTGCCTAGAAACTAATGTTAAAGAAAAATAACAATAATGATAATAATAAATGGTAACTTTAATAATTTATATAATAAAACCATTAAGCATATGTATATATTATAAATTAATACTTATCTACCAGGAATCTAAATGTCATTATAAATGCTACATATTTATCAAAAAGTCCCACTGAGACCAGGAAAAACATTAAAAGAACATTAACCTGCTATATGGCACAAAGTTCACCAGTTTCTCGTTTGTAGTTTTGTGTTCTGGGATATAGCAACGAATTAGACTCTGGATGTCTGACAAAATTTCACTGACTCCAGTAAAAGTCAATGGAAGTTTTGCATGAGTCAGATCATGTTCCTTCAGTTATTTAAACACTAAGTATGAATTTGGACTAATAGATAGAAAAGAAATTGATTAAGGTCAAGCAGTTTATAATTAATGTGTAGACCAATAAGCACTGCAGAACGTTTAATTCCAAGAGCTATTGTAAAGTAGGACAAAATAATTTAAAAATTAACTGGAAGAGCTTTCACTGAATTGTGTATTTTATTGAAAAAAGGTAAACAGAATGATGTAATGATATCTTCTTTTAAAGGTGTTATGCTAGCTGAAAAATGCTCATATTCCATGTGGAATTGTCTGCTACAAAAATGCATTCCTGGAGTTCTACTATGAGTAATATATATATATATATATATATATATATATATATATATATATATATATATATTCCATTAGTGTTTCACAAACTAGTAAGAGAAAAAACTTAAGTCTTTCTGCTACAGAAATAAGCAGTAAAAAAGTCTAAATATAATACTACTAAGCCTCATAAAATACAGAATCCTTTCTCACCACTAAAGTCCTAAAAGGAGGATGCAACATGGTCAGAATTATTTCTGGTTTTGAAAACATCAATTATGAAAACCATTAGGATTGTGTTTTTACCAGCAACTGCTTACCACATATCTGGGAATTTGGTATAATTTTCACAAATGAGGTAGCTAATGCAGTTTTATGCTATAACTTACCTCAAAATAGTACCATGCCTCTCAAGGAGCATCCTAGGTCTTGGAGGTATTGAGGCCACACAGGAAATTAGATCTATGCTCTGCAGGAAAAAGAAAAATATCACGAGACAAGTAAACCCATGAAAAGAAAGGCAGGTTGAGCAGAAACAGAGAACAAAAAGAACAGAAAGAGGAATAAAAATTTTAAAAGAGTGAAAATTATGACTTCTATTTCACCATAAAGTAATGGTTCTAGTTCTAATGTGAAATATTTTTCACTGCTATTTAGTTTTACTTCATACATCTTCCAGGAAAAAAAAAATCACTTAAAAAGGATGGCATATGGCTGAAAGCTAACCTCATGCCCTCAGTGAGAGGGTAATTAATTCAGACAGTGTTTAGCATCCAATTGTAACCCTGTGATCCTTACATTCACCTACTGACAAATCTGGTTCATGACTATTCAGAATATAATTTTTCTACACTGAATCATTTCCATAATAAATTACTTTTGTGGCTCTTTTTATTACATCTGAAATTATGGCTTTATTTAAAAAAAACACTAAGGTAAAATGAGTCTCCCTTACTATATTTTGAAAAGGATTTTTAAAAATCTCCTTTCACCTGTCAGTCTTGACTTTGTGGACTGATCAAAACTAACATATTGATATTTCTTTTTTTTTTTTAAAGATTTTATTTATTATTTGAAAGAGAGAGAGAGAGAGCACAAGCAGGGGGAGTGACAAGCAGAGGCTGAGGGAGAAGCAGGCTCCCCTCTGAGTAGGAAGCCCCATGCAGGGCTCTACCCCAAGACCCTGGGATCGTGACCTGAGCTGAAGGCAGACGTTTAACTGACTGAACCACCCAGGCGCCCCTTGATATTTCTTATATATCAATTTTGTCCTCCCTGAGAAGGTACCCAAATTATATACCCTTGTGTATAATTATTCAAGGCAACCTGGTCATCTCTCTTGAAAACACAACTCCTGAGCCAACACACTCCAATAGTTACGTTACGATGTGCCAACTTCTCAGTCCAACAAGAAGAAATTAAAGAATTTCAAGGTAATAAAGATAATCTTTACATGCATTGGAAAACGTATGCAGAAAGTGGAGTATTTCTAGTTTGTCCTTTTACTGCCACAACTGGCACTGGTCTGGATCTAAAAACGTTGGGACTAATAACATGATTTTCCCAGCAATGTGGCACTTAAGACAAATAACATATAATATAGCATAGAATATATTTTTTAAAAAATGAAAAGGATCCAGAGAGAAAGACTACAGCTGTTTAACAAATTCCAATGTCAAAATAGCGAGATGAATGAATAGACAAACAAATAGGGCCTGTGTAAGTGTATATGGGTAGTCAAGTGGGTAGTGGGGACAGTGGCAAATTAAAGAGAGCAAGTCCTGTCTAAAGGAGTTAGACTAATGTGCTGGTATGAACACACACACACACACACACACACACACACACACACATTTCTACATGCAGAGCCATTCATTAAATATTTATTAGCACATTCCTCCTGATCAACACTCATTCCCCAATATCCTCATTCAGTCCTATGGCTTTAGAACCATTATATCGAACAACAGCCAGTCTTATATCCCAGTCCAAACTATTCATCTGAACTCCGTATTGTCATATCCAGCCGCCTGTTTAACATCTTCACTTGGAATGTACAAGAAATCTCAAGCATAAAAAATTCCTGATCTTTGATTCTACCTTCTGAAATCCAAATAGGATCTCCCCTCATTCTTTCCCATCTCCGTGAATGGCTCCACCTTGTATGGTTGCTCAAGTCAAAACCTTCAAGCAGTCCTTAAAACTTCTCTTTTTTCCCTATCCTTAAATCCAATCCATGAGTAAGTCCTGTGGGCTTTACTTTTGAAATATGCCTGGGATCAGACCACTTCTCCCCATGTCCATCATGACTACTCTTCTTTTATCTGTGTCCTGAATGATTGAAAATAGCCTTACCTGTCTCCCTGCTTTCATTCTTGTTTCTTCGTATTCTCTTTTCTATGCAGCAACTAGCGATTTTTTAGGTACTAAAATAAGTAAAATGTAAAGTGCCCTCAGATACTGTAGCCCCAAGATGATCTTAGCTGGGGAAAAAAGGCCATTCAGTGCTCCTTCACCTCGGAGATTTGCCCTCTTTTTTCCATCTGTCTCAATACGACTACATGTGCACATGAATCTCGTCACAACCTCTGCTCTGGAGCAGTCTTGGAGCAGTCTGTCATTCTCTGGCATACTGTATTTGCTGTCTTGTTCATTGTTCATCTTGTGCCTCAACATGAAAGCTCCAGACGGGTGGCCTTTGTCTGTGGTCTTCACTGCTCTGTCCACAGAGGTAAGAACTGTTCCAGGCACACAGTGATTGCTCAATAATGAATGAATGGCTGGATGGATCAATCCATCGATTGATGGATCGATGACTAGATGGAAGAAAGGAAGGATAGATGAATGAACAGTTAAAATCTAAATCCAGGCATGTAATCTCAAAGTTTATACTCTCCCCATTAAACAATTTCACTCATAGATGGCATCAGGTCATGCAGGGCCTTAGGAGTCAAAACAAAGGGCTTCAATTCTATTCTGAGAGCAAGAGGTTATTGAAGGGTTTTGAATAGAAGAGTGACACAATTGGATTCACACTTAAGAAAGATGACTTTGACAGCATCCTTGAGAATATTTTGGATGGAGGGAAACCACTTAGAAAGATGAGGCTGGTGGCCTGGAATAGGGTTGTGACCATAGAAAGGGAGAGAAAAGGACTAATTAAAATGTGGTTTTAAGAGGGATTCCTAAGGGATTGATCACTGATTAGCTGTGGGAGGTAAGCAGAGTGAGGAGTTAAGGATAATTTACATGGTTATGGGTGTCATTCTCTGTAATAGATTGGCTTGGGAAAGAATTAGTCCCGTGTGGTCATGCTTAGTTTATGTTTGTAGGACACCCACATGAAGTTATCATAAGGCAGCCTAGGGGTGTAGACTGGTGCCATTTACTATACAGATTATAATTGGAGCTATTGAAGAAGAGATCATCTGAGCAAACCATGAAGATTAAGAGTTGAAAAGAATCTAGGATAAAAATATGAAGAAAACATGTACGAAACAGGCAGAGGAAGAAAAGCTTGCAAAGGAGAATAAGAAGTGGTCAGCAGTAAAAGCAAAACCTACTGTTGTTTGCCCAGAAAGAGCTAAAGCAGTTGGCTGAGGTGCCTAATATATTCTCAAGAAATAGTATGTACCAGGAGACTGTGAATCAAATTACACCATCATTCAAAAAAGCTAATGTGTAAAACCATCAGAACAGAGTAGATGGACAGGCTGGAAAGACATAATGGGTTGATCAATACAATGTCATGCTTGGTATTAAATATGGTATATGATAAATAAGCAATAACGGATAGCAAGGTGCTGGGAAATGTCGAGTAGAGAAATGATGACAGAGGAAATAAAAGAAAGGGAAATGAAATATCATACTAAGGCTAACAGCCTATATAACCATTCTACCTCAATCTTCCCACAACACTCACCGTTTATTTGTAAAGTTTTGCAACACTTCGAAATCTTTTATAGTTGCTTCTTACCAACATCTACAGGAGGCTGGGGGGCGGCTAGTTAGCAAACATCTATAAATGTCTCACTGTAACTGTATTGTATACAGTGAATTGTGTTGTTTATTGTTAATTCTCATGAGAACGAAGTAGTAATTCTAGTAGCAAAATCAGCTAATTTTCGATAGTTTTTTCAGAGTATTATTATTGCAAGGTCTCTGACATTCCTTTTTTAACAATTGTAAATGCATTTTTTCAGCTTAAGTGTACATAATGAAGATCCTCAGAATAAAAGTTGAGATTACATTTTAAGAATATGTCAACAGCTCACATTTATTGAGGGATTATTATATACTCGGGGATCCTTTAAGTGCTACACACAGGTCAACTTATTTAGCTTGCACAACTCTGTATAGTTGTTTGTATTATGTTGCCATTTTACAAATGGAGAAGCTGAGGCACAGGGTGTTTGAGTGTTTGAGGGTTTTTGTTTGTTCTTTTCAGTTATTTTACCTACAATATTTTATCGTGTAGGCCATTCATTTATCTCTTTTTTTTTTTTTTTTGGAGAGCTTAATCTCTCACCAGCTACATTACAACTCACAAAATGACAAAAAATATTATCTCCATCATTTTACGTGAGAAGTATTAATTTTTATAACAATAGAAACAAATGATACTGTGTTGCTTTTTGAACTGAACAATCATACAGAAACCGAACTCTATAACGAAGCACTTGTATGTATAGATTTTAATATGAAATAAATATAAACATGTGATCAATATTTAATCTCACAAATATTTCCATTTGTAAATGGAATTCCATGTCCATCCAAATGGGCTTATTTCCATTTCCTGGTGGGAGAACCTCCGGAGATCTCAGGTGACAGAACCTACGACTGGGAGGGAACACAGCTTGACCAGTACTCCCCAGCGTAGTTTCTGAATGCCTAGTTTCTTTGCACTGAAATTATTTAAAGGGTACACAGTTTCTGGTTTCATTTTCCTATTTTTCCCTTTTGCTGCCATAAATTTCAAATTTTCTGTAACTTCTCACACCTTGATCACTGCATTTATTGCCTAACAAGTATTTTTGGCTACAATTTTACTTTTAGACGCTATTGATAATTGAGGTGTATGTTGAATTTTACATTTTATATTTAAAATACATGTAGGGGTGCCTGGGTGGCTCAGTCGTTAAGCGTCTGTCTTCTGCTCAGGGTGTGATCCCAGGGTCCTGGGGTCAAGCCTCGCATCGGGCTCCCTGCTCCGCTGGGAGCCTGCTTCTTCCTCTCCCACTCCCCCTGCTTGTGTTCCCTGTCTCGCTGGCTGTCTCTCTCTCTGTCAAATAAATAAATAAAATCTTTTAAAAAATTAATAAATAAAAAATAAAATACATGTAATACCTTGTCTATTTTAAATAAAATAAAAGACAGTATATATTTATATTTTAATATTTTCCATAAATGGACTTCAATGTCATGTACATTGATAAACATGGGTAAAAATACTGTAGAGAAAAGGTGAGATAAGAGCTTGGAGTGATTAAGTCAGATAGCAAAGTCACTGGTTTAATTTTAATAATATTGGGTAGATCTCTGCAATTCAAATAAATGACAATTGAGTATGGAGTAAATAAATGAATGAGTCCCAGTAGTCCCAATTCTGTTCTAGCATGTATTGGAACCCTTGATTCAGAAGATTGGATTGTTCTTTTTTTTTTCCATTAACTCATTTTTAGTTCCAAAAATAAGTATAGAAAGGAATGGAGAGAGATGGATGTGGTGCTGCCACTGTTCAGTATCTCGACTGTGGTGGAAACAGGAATGAACAGAGGTGAGAAAACTGTAAAGAACTTCACAGGGGCATGGGCATGTTCACACACTCACAAATGAGGACAAGTAACCCTGGGAATCTGAATAAGATTTCTGAAATATAAAAATGTCAATATCCTGGTTCTGATATTATATTATGGTGTTGCAAATTGTTACCATTGGGAGAAACCTAACAAAGTGTATAGGGGATTTCTCTGTATTATATCTTACAAGTAAGTGCACATTGGTATATAATTATCTTGATGAAAATTTCAGTAAAAGGTAATTAATTTTAAATTAGCTTTATTAAACAGTGAAGTAAAATAAAAATCAAATTAATTTTTACAATCTACATTTTATGAATTAAAAAAAATTCATGTATTAAATTCATTTTAAAGGCCACACTGTGTTTACTTCATTGAAAAAGTAACATATAATTATCTTATGTTCTATAACATTTACTCTCTTTAAGGGCACATCTATTTGCTAAGTTTCTCATAAGTAGGCTTATTTGTTGCATGGACACATTACTGAGAAAGAGTCCAGCCAGGTTTTATCTATAGCAGGGTACATGGGAAAATTATGAAGCAGCAAATATAATGTTTTATTGCACCTGAAAGTGGAATAAGTGGTATTTTACATGGAAAAGACTGCACTTGCTTCCCAACGTGGATGGTAACAACAATAATTTTAGAGCAATATTGTAGAACAATAAGAAGAAGGAGAAAGAGACAAAGAGGAAAAAGATGAAAAACCCAGTTATCACTTGTGAAGTATTTTTTACACCTGACATTAATCTAAGTGCTTTGCTTTATTAATTTATTTGATTTCTATAACAATCTCGTAAGATTAATAGTGTAATTATCTCCATTTTATAGGTGAGAAAACTGAGATCAACAGAAGTTAATTCTGCCAAGGCAAAAATCCAGGAAGAGTCAAGGTTTAAATTTTAAAAAGCAAGGCAGAATTCTTTTGGTCTTCAGCTGCCTTCAGTGTATCCAAATCCTCATGTAAATCTCTGCTTTACCCAAGATGAGTGTGCATTAGCTAACTAAAATTTCAAGATACTTAGCTTTTGGGTAGAATTACATAAACAGAACTGGTAACACTTATTATTTTTTGCTATCTTTAGAATTTTATATGAACTGTCCTGACATTTTAGAAATTTTTGTGGTCTGTGGGGAAGAAAATAAAAAAAAACTGAAATTACTGTTACAGCATTTCCAACAGCAAAGAAGAGCAACAAACAAACAAAGAAAATCAAATGACAAAACAATGATGGATTCGTACTTAGTTTAGTCAACAGTTTAAGAATTATTAATATGTATTAATTACAGCATGGTGATAATGAGATTAAATGCACAAGTTCATAAATTTGATTTATTCATTTTACAAGTATTTATTAACATTATTATATGCAAAGCAGTATTCTCAGAGCTAGGAAAAACATGGAAATATGTAAATTGCAGTCCTTGCCCTCAAGGAGCTCAAAATCTGTGCGGAAAGATAAGAAATGTAGGCAAATAAATTCAGTGCAAGTCAGTATGTGCTGAGATTCAAATAAATGGGAAAAATAAACTATTTTAGCAGGTGAGTATAAATGTAATTCAGAAAGGTGTCTCGGTTATGATACTTAACTAGCCTTGACAATAAAGGTAATTTATTGATTTACAAACTCAAAATATCACTAGTAGTAGAAGTCACAGGAAAGGCTTGATCCAGCTGCTCTATGGCATTCCCCAAGGAGCTTTTTTATTTCTCTCTCCAGTTTTTTTCTAGGGCAGCAAATTTATTCCAAGTCTAGTTAATCTTGTCATTACAAAATGGTTACCAACAATTACAGTTAATGGGAGGTGGGAGGGAGAGAGTGAGAAAATGATTGACAATTATCTTACCTCAAATACCAACTAAAGTCTTGGACTTCCTTCTAACTGAACCACTGAAGTCCTCTACTGACCTTTGGCCAATCTTTCTGGCCAAGGGAATCCCATATATGAAATAGCCTAAGGCCTTGATTCACATGACCCATCATCCATGAGCCAATCTCTACTATACCCCTTATGGTTGTATCACTCAAATGGGAATCAGCTAATCAGAGTTGAATCTTAAAGGAGCTGAACTGGTTTAATTTCACTCAAACCATGTGGTTTCTAGACAAAGAGGGTAGTGTGGAAAGACTACTAGCGGGCAGCCAGCTATGTACACTGCAGTCTGTTCCATGCGTCCATATACACCCTCTTTCCCATACAAAAGCCCTCTGGAAGAGGTGGCATTTGAGGTGAAACCACTGAAGAACAGAAAAATAAATGCACAACATTCTTTTCTTGATGATTTCATGAGGCACTTCAAAATCTTTTATAAGTTAAGGACATCATTATATTCAATTTACTGGAGTGAAGAAATGATGAAATGTCAGTTGTTCAAGCCTCTCGGGTAATCATCCAGTTTCAGAGAGGGAAAGCTTTTCCTAGAGGTAGAGTTGTTTTGGCTTCTATCTTACCAAGAATTTCCCCTTCTTTTTTTTTTTTTTTTTAAAGATTTTTATTTATTTATTTGACATAGAGACAGCCAATGAGAGAGGGAACACAAGCAGGGGGAGTGGGAGAGGGAGAAGCAGGCTCCCAGTGGAAGAGCCTGACGTGGGGCTCGATCCCAGAATGCTGGGATCACGCCCTGAGCCGAAGGCAGACGCTTAACGACTGCGCTACCCAGGTGCCCCAAGAATTTCCCCTTCTGCTCCCCACTTCTCCATGTAACCACTCAAAATCTAGGTTTCCAAAACTGAAACCTGACCAGTTTTGTGGGTAAGGATGGGTGCTTAATGCACTATGAGATATTCTATTCCAGATATTAAACCTGGCCCTTGTGTGCCCATGTTTGTGGGGAGGCTTGCCTCATCTCATAGCTGGTGCCTGCAAATGTCTCTGATCCTCTCAAAATGCCTCTGAATCAACTTCTTCCACCAATTCCTGTCATTTACGTTAGCAGCCTGAGGTCCAAAACTCCCCCTGCCACAACTTCCCAACTTTCGAATTTGATTTTATCCTTTGGTTTCCATTTCCCACAATGAGTCCATTCTTGCTACTATGTTTGATAAATTTCTATTTCACTTATTTAAACTCCCCTTTCACAGTTCCTTATTTATAGTTGTCACCAAAACATGGCAAAGTGGAGCCATCATTTTCTGACCTTACTTCATTTCCCACTCGCCTTAAGCAAGACTGGATTTCTTCAGAAAATACTGCAACATTAGCCTCTAGTGATGATTACACCTTTGTTTGCCCTTCTCATATCACTCAATGGGGAAAAGGGAAATTGACTGGTTTGGGGGGTCTCCAGATCCTTAACTCACCATTATTATTCCATTTTCCTTTCTTTGATGTTTAAAATATCTAAATAAACCACTTAAAAAAAAGATTTTATTTATTTATTTGACACAGAGAGAGAGACAGCCAGGGAGAGAGGGAACACAAGCAGGGGGAGTGGGGGAGGAAGAAGCAGGCTCCCAGCGGAGGAGCCCTATGTGGGGCTAGATCCCAGGACCCTGGGATCACTCCCTGAGCCGAAGGCAGACGCTTAACGACTCAGCCGCCCAGGTGCCCCACGCTTTTTAACGTTTTTGCATTTCCTTCTTTTTCTCTGCCTCCACCTCCCAAAAGATTCTGATCTTTTCTTGTTATTTTCAGATCTTCAGAAGTGGGCTCATATTTTTCTCCTGGTATTTAAAACTGGGTGCCATTCTCAAAAATTTCCAACTCTTTGTTGAAAGCTCATCTTATATAATTAATTTCAAATTCTCTGCTTTCTTCAAATCCCTTAAGCTCTATGTCTTCTCCATAATGGCTCTCCACCAACATGACCAGCGCTTTATAGATGGCATTCTCACAGGGTTCAGACTCATCAGGATTTCAGACTAGATCCTCTCTTGTTGACCCATAAATTTACCTGCCATCTATCCCTCTCCCACGTACCTGCTCTTCCCCTCCATCCAGAGCTTCATCATTTGATCCCTTCCATTTCTCTTGGTCCAGCTGACCCTTCTTGCTACAACCTTCTAAGTGCCAGGTCCCTCCCCAGCCCCCACGCCCAGATGAAGATTTGGCTGGCCCATCAAGGCTTTCCTTACATGTTTCTAATTTTCACCTACTCTCCTTGTTCCCCAAAACAAACTACACATTCTATCTAAACTGGTTTAATTACTACCCCATGGACACATCAGTGATTATTTTTACCTTGTAATCTTTGTCCACCTTCTTTCCTGTAAGAAGAAGTAGGTGTAGGAGTAGGTTATTGCTACTTCTATGTTTATGTACATTTATTCACTCTCTAAGGAATCACTCAATATCGACCTCCACAAGACTTTCCCAGCCCACTCGAGCAGAGTGGCCCCTCTCTCTTCGGAACTCCTATGGCACTTGTCTGTATACTCACTTGAACTTCATCATATAGATTTTATGATTATTGAATTTATCATATGCATATATGGGCTATAATTCTCAGCAATATAAGATCCCTGAGGGTAGGGTTTATGTCTCGTATTTCTTTGTATCCTCTACTCAGTGCTAAGTGCAAAAGAAGGGCATAGTGCAGTAGTGTTGAATGAAGTAAATGAAGAAAAACTTGGTTCTGAGGCAGCAAACCCTACTTCAGGTTTTCTATCATATGGCTATACTACATTTTGTGTCAACTATATGCTTTAGCGACAGAATAATAGAACGATGTAAAAAGAAAGCACTCAAGTTAATTATATTAAGCTTTCCATGAAAGTGATGTAGCAATCAATCTTGCAGGCTCTATAATCAACAAAACCTGAGTTTGAATCCAAGCTTATTAAATGCATGAGGATAGGCAAATGTCTTAACTTTTCTCTAAGACGCAGCTCCTCATCTTTAAAATGGAGATTGAAATCCTACCAACCATATTGGGTTATTTTAAAGAACAGAACAAACTGTTAAGTACTCTGCTGAGCACTAAGTAAGAGGTAAAAAAAAATTAAATATTATTATTATTATCAGACCTCCATAATATAAAGAGGACCTATTACTCTAAGGGATTACTATATGATTAGTTGGCTGCCTAGAAACTGAAAAAATACTCTCTACTGGTACACACTGACCCAAAAGCATGCCAATTACTATTACATGAAATATTAATATGTATATTTTATAGCAGGTAGTTTGCAAAGACCTGAAGTCTCATGACGTAAAACAACGAGAATTCTCTCGCATTTTTTGAGAAGCCTTTTTTTACATGAAGTCCCACCTCCACTGTAAGTAGCTACCAGAGCCATCCTAGGCAATGAGAATCCTGTGTGAAGATGATTGCTCACTGCTTTCCCCACGTGCGACCAAAACCACTGCTCTCTATTATAAACAAGACTTTCTATGTTGTATCTTCCTTAGCCAGTGGCCATTCTCGACTACACAGTAAACCCCATCGTGTGGATGCTCCAGATTTTAGTAAGAAATGGGTTGCCATGTTCTATGCAGGAGCTACTGACTTTCGTTCACTTTTTGGACCCCAAGTGTATTTTCCCTACATTAATCTACAAGTTTAAAAAAAAAAGGAGCTAAATCATGAATGTCTTCCCCCTAAAGCTTCTCTCTTCTGACAATTCAGTGGCCTCTTTTTACTCTTTTACACAGAGCAGAAGTTAACAAGTTTTTCCATTGACTGCCCACTATGTGGCTGGCACAATTCCTATATGGAGAATTAGGACCTCTACCCCAAGGAGCTTATGTTCTAAGGTATGAGGTTTGAGTGGCAAAGGGACAGCCACACTCACTTATTTTCTGTTTATTCATTCTTCTTTTTGGACAATTGGGCAGCAAGCTTCTAAGCTACTACAAATTCATCCATAGACTAGTGACCTTCCTAGCCTTTCGAAGAGTGGTCTACCCCTCAAGATGTGTCTTCTTTCTTGCCCCGTGCTGACAAGACATTCCAATAGACACCAGGTTCTCTCTCAAGAAGCAATAAATAGAAATTGTCAGTCCCCTGGGTATATTGATGACAAGTGGTATCTTAAACAAAGCTGAGTGCTCATCAGCTCCTAAAATGTTTGCCCAGAGGGGCAGTTTCCAACTCTCCTCAATCTACTTAAGGAGGCCAGAGGTTGTAGCTCTGAATTCTTACTCTAACTAAATCCCTGGAATATGGCAGTGGTATCTTCTTACACAAATCTTAGAATTATTGTCCTGAGCTATTGAAGTTACATTAAATGCACATAATTTCAAAAAATAAAAAGCAAACTGAATCCAAGCAAATAAACAAAAGAATTTTTAAATCAGTTTGAGCTCTATTGAGAATTAAACAGCCTACTCTGTACTATCTTTGCAACTATTTTTCCTTAAATCTAAAACCATTCTAAAAATAAAACTTAAAAAAAAGTTTATGGCCAAAAATGATAGAAGACGGTATAGGTGTCATTTGTCTCCCATTTTAGTCTTTCCGTTGCTCCAGACCCCCTTCTATGAAATCATTGGATAGGAACCTAATATCCTATTCACTGTATAAACTGCCCTATAAGATTTCTTCTTTTTCTTTTTAAAACTGCTTAATTGATTTCACGAGAGTCAAGCAGAGAAAAAAATAAAAGTCATTCTAACCTTCATAGCAGATTAAAAAAAAGACTTAAGTGCATTGACATAATGTGTTGTCCCTCATATATAATCATAAGGCTGACATACTGTCAATAGCACTCAGCTTAGAGCTGTGCCCTAGTGACAGGTGGATTCTGGGCTATTCACAAAGGGCCAGAGGACACATTCCCTGGAAGATGGGCATGAGGCTTGTCTGGGAGTGGGACTGGGGCTAAACCTGATTCCAGTACGCCTGGATGAGAATCAAAATAGCGTTGAAGGCAAACTACGCACAAGGTATGAAATTCTTCCCGCTTCGGGGCAGGATGCTTACCAGGAACTGAGCTAGGACTGAACTTGCCAACAGTGGTCCAATAGCGTATTCTTTGGCCCGATGGTTTCAAAGTGATGTAGGTGCACCCTAAGGGGTCTGCAGAAAACTCTCTTAGGGTTAAAGGAAGAAAACATTAGAACTTGTACTTATATATGTATTTTTATCTAAAAAGAAGTACATTGAAATGGACAGATATTTAATGTATGAGTTGACACTGACACCCTTACTAGTTCTATTCAAGTGAACTTTGGTAGAGGAGTACATTGTTTTCTCACACCTTGCTTCCATCCGAAGGGACTTTCCTAGGCAAACTTTTAGTCTTTCCACCCCTCTGACTCAATTTGAGCAGTCTTACCTGAGCAGTCTTCTGTCTTGGGGAGGCCAGCCTTAATCCGGCAATGCCTACACTGAATGGGTGACTCTGCTACTTCTGGGGCCCTGTTGGTCCACTTGGCTCTCACATTAAGCTACATTCTTTAATCTGGATTTTTAGTAATTAAATGATAATTTGTCTTCCTATGCCCATATCATTTTATTTTGCAATTTGTTTCAAGAAGAGGTGCCATTAGAGACCCCAGCAGTCTTTTATCACATGATAATATCAAGCTTTTCTGAGGGAGGTGTAGGAGTTCCACAACTAGAGGCTTTGATCATGGTACTCTCATTCATTCATTCATTCACTTTCAGGCCCTTGCAGTTCACAGGGGTATGAGTATGATTTTATGGTTGTGCCAGGTGTCTTTCTTCCGCTCCTCCCCCTCTACTCTTCATCCTTTTCACTCTCCTCGCTGCCCTGAAAGACTGACCTTAGTAGTGGGCTACACTGTCAGCTTCTGGTTGGTGACATTATCTGTGATAACCAATTGCAAAAGTGCTTAATAGACACTTGCAAAAATATAATCAATCTTTTCATGGTCGAGGTAATGTTTAAACAATGACTGAAATAGTAATTACTTTAAAAAAAATCTCATGCTGTGGAAAGCACATTTGGAAAAGGAACTTTTGGAATGATTTCTACTATAATTTTTTTTTTTTTTGTAGCTGAAACAGTGTGAGTAAATCTGCCATGTTTAAAAATATCTCTCATATCCTGATACCTAGAAAATTTAAAAACAGAATTTTCTGACTTGCTTAAAAATATTTCAGTGAGTTTGAAGTATATTTGTCAGAAACCAAATAGTCAATCCTTTGACTGCTTTGTAAGAATTACTAATTGACATCAGGGAAGATGGAAACTTAAATTTACAAGCAAAATTTCAACAAAATCTTTGTGTAATCTTTTGGATAGGATTGAAAACGAAGCATCATAACTTTTTTTAGTGCAAGCCAATATTTCTTCCATTTGGTTCTACCTCTAATTGTGAGAGGTCTTTTTCAGTTGTTAAAGGAAAGCATTAGGAGATTTTTGATTACTGCTTCAATTTCCTTGCTGGTCTCAGGTTTTCTGTTTCTTTCTCTTTCAGTTTTGGTAGTATATACATTTCTAGGAATGCACCCATTTCTTTTTTTTTTTTTTAAGATTTTTTATTTATTCATTTGAGAGAAAGGGAGACAGAGAGAGCACAAGCAGGGGGAGAGGCAGAGGGAAAGGGAGAAGCAGACTTCTCGCTGAGCTGGGAGCCTGACATAGGGCTCGATCCCAGGACCTGGAGATCATGACCTGAGCCGAAGGCAGACACTCAACCATCTGAGCCACTCAGGCACCCCAGAATGCATCTATTTCTTCCAGATTGTCTAATTTGTTGGCATATAGTTGCTCATAATACGTTCTTATTAAAGGAAAGCATTCAAATAAACTGAACTTCTAATTAGACTTTTTGATTGTTTCAGCAAAGAGTTGTAAAACAAGATTTTAAAAATAAGAGTTTTGATAATACAAAATAAATTCATTTAAGATGGAAGGAGCTTAGTTCTCTTAATCATTGAGTTGTACATTGGTGATCACGAACCCATAGTAATGTGTGATGTAAACAAAAATAAGTTTTAGTGTGTGAAGGCACTGAGATTTTAGTGTCTAGTTACAGGAACTATACTCCCTTGGTAAGTACAGAAATTGGTACTTTGACACGTTCTTCTGTTGTAATAAACCCAAGATAAGTGTCATTGGTTTAGAGACCAGCCAGCAGAAGGTAAGGATACAGTACAGCAGGCTAGATGTCTGGAGAGTTCTGCTATGCCTCAGGAAATTTTCAGTAAAGTTTTCATGGGAGAACATGGAAGGCAGACCACAAATCTCCTGAGCCTGTAACTTGGGGGCAGTAGCTGGACCTGTCAGCTCGATGGTGTGTTGGCCACCACTTACGCAAGAATGGCATGTAGCTCAGGTGAGTTTGGGCCAATTTTCAAGCCAACAAGCATGAGAGTAGAAAGTTCAGGGATCAAGAGCCTTCCTTGGTAGAAAAGTTGATAGCTTTGGGACCTGAAATAAAAAATGGCCCCAAATGACACAGGGCCAGGGAGATTTCTCAAATGACTCAGCCCTTCAGTAAAGATCAGAGAGGTTAGCATATCTTTTCATAGCATATGGTTTCAGATTGCCACTAAGTGGAAGAAAAAAAATATGGGGACCAGAAAACAATGAATAAACCAAGTTTAATAACTATGAAAAAACCTTGGCACATGGAACTAACTGAAAGCAAATAGATCAGAAACTTACCAAAAAAAGTTTTAAATAAATTGTAGTGCCAAAGAAACCATCAACCAAGGCTAAATAAAGACCTTAAAACCACCCTTGGAGAGGAAAAGAGATATGAAAGCGGCACAGTCCACAAGGAGAGGATATTCTTCAACAACCATTTCAGATATTTCTGTGGAAGATAATGGTTAAGGAAGAAACTCTCAGAGAGAGGAGCTAAGGGCCACAGAAAGAAGAATCAGGGACAGAATAAGAAACTATTCCCATCTTGGCTAATCACCCTTCACAGGGCCTTTCCAGAAGGATTTAATAATTTCTGCAGGTCATTGATGGCTATGTGTATCCTGTTCTTCCCTTTTTTACTGGAAGCTTTTATTGCAGTTATAGTGGGAAAATGCAGAGCACTGGATGCAGGGAAGGCGACATGATTTTTGCATGCCCAATGGAAAATGAAAATTTGGGATCCTTGCTCAATAAGCAGAGAAAAGTTGCCATTGAAAGTACTAAAATATAAAAGCCTTATCCCTTCTTTTACAGTATGTTTTGACTTATCATGGTACTTTATATTTCTACTTAATGTCATTCTAAATAAAGAAATGTTTAATTTTACTGTTCATGTTTTTATTGTGCAATGCCAGTTTTAAATGCAAATACAAGAACATTTAATTCAAATGTGGAATTAATGAAATTATACAGTTTGTATTTTGTGTCTCAAACATATGTATGCATTTTGTTCTTAAAAGAGAAGTGGCAATGTTGCACACAATAATGCAACAGTTTTTATTTTGTTTCTCCATGCAGGCACATTCTTTCAATACTCTACCTTTGGTAGAGTAAGAAAGGAATGAAAGAAGGAGCTACGGTTGTTCTATCTTTCTCTTTCCTTCTAAGACATCACATTAGTGTAGGTGGTTGGCCAATACAGGGAAAAATAGAATAAGGAAAAAGGATATAATAGAGTTCCTGGATCTTCTGTGTTTCTTAGAATGCCATTGTCTTCTTCTGTGCTCAAAACAAGTTTTTAGCTCAAATGGAAAGCATGGCCTCTCAGGGCTATCAATGCCCTGCTTACTTAGCCATAGGTATGGCGTACTTATCTTGTACTCAACACAGAGTCTTGCTGAACTCCCAAACATCATAGGTCTGCCAGAATTCTGCACTCATGAGCAACACAAACTGCATATGAATGGGGGCAGCAAGGAACAAAGGACACACATATCACACATACCTGCTCTGCTCATGTGTGTGCTGCATTATCCCACTGGACTTCATTTATAAAACACAAGTTCAACAGTAATGTTATTAGTAATTTCATGAAGTGAGGGCAGAGCATTAAATCAACGGCAGGGGCCCATCTGAGTGTGGGGACCCATGTAACCACACAGGCCACATACTCAGGAGACCATTCCTTCCTGGACTTGAGACAGCCACACACACATGAGCCTGGAGATTCTGGGCTTTAAGCAGGTTCGGTGACTGGATGGGGTCTTGGATGATCTCACTGGGGAGATGAGGAGTAAGTTCTTTGTGTGGGAAAAAGAGTGGAATGTTTTTCTCCCTCCTTCCCTCCCTCCCTCCCTCCCTCCCTCCCTCCCTCCCTCCTTCCTTTTTTCCTCCCTCCCTCCCTTCCTTCCTCCTCTTCCTTTCCCTCTTTCTTTCTTTTTTTTGGGGGGGGGGTGAATAAAAAGATGCACTGTTGCACTCACCAAACCTCTTTCCTTCTTCCTTCAGGGCACACAGTTAGGCTATATTCCCAGCCTTCTTTGTTGTTAGGTGTTCCATATGACTGAGTTCTGTCTAATGCAATGTGGGCAGAAAGGATGCACAATGGTTCTGTGGCCTGCCCACAGAAACTTCCCTCACGATCTTCTATTCAATCCCTTTCCTTGTCTGCCAGGCACATGCAGAGGAGCCAGCAGAAGACTCCAATCCCCCAAAGGGATGATTGAGCAAGTCTGGAAATGTCCTGAATCTCAGCAAACACTTCAAGCAACAGATAAACTTCTAATGCGTTAAGTCACTGAGATATTTGGGCTTATTTATTATGAATGTTAGGCTCTTCGGAATAAAACAAATTTCCACCCTCATAATATCAGCATGAGGGCTTAAGTGGCAATAAGACAAATCAGGCGAAGGATGTCAGCTGACCTTGGAGACTGGACAGACATATGGGATAAATCAGGAATGTGAAGGAGATTTTAGTGGTGGAAATCACTGGGTGTGGGGAGACCAGTGGTTGATTACAAAAGCTGGGAATAAGGCTAACCATGGATATGAATCTTAAATAGCTGTAAAGTTGGAAGATCACAGTAGCTGGGGGTGAGAGCTAGGGTCAAGAAGATTTTCTAAAAATCAATGTTATGTTCTCTGGGAGCCTTCCATGATACCTAAGTAACACCCCTCTACCCTGACTCCTTTATTCCTTACCATGACACTTTGACATGTAATACACATTTTAATAATACATTTATTTGCTGAATTAATTATTTATTGTTTTACCCAGTATAATGTTTCATAAGATCAACTTTGTCAGTTTTTTTTTTTTAAGATTTTATTTATTTATTTGACAGAGATAGAGACAGCCAGCGAGAGAGGGAACACAAGCAGGGGGAGTGGGAGAGGGAGAAGCAGGCTCATAGCAGAGGAGCCTGATGTGGGGCTTGATCCCGTAACGCCGGGATCATGCCCTGAGCCGAAGGCAGACGCTTAACCGCTGTGCCACCCAGGCGCCCCAACTTTGTCAGTTTCATTAACCCTCGTGCCTAATATATTGCTCAGTCCTTGGCATTGACCAGGTGAATACATATATAAAAATATGCATAAATTATGCTCAATCATGGGACATTTAACACTTTAGACCATCTTTAATTGGTTTCTGACTTGGCCCTTGGTACTACATGAGTGGCTATCCTATTTCTGAGCTCAGTCTTGCTTGACTGTGACCCTGATTCGTGCAGTTGGGCCTCTACAATATTGCCCACCCTACTGCTCAGACCTCTTGAGTTTGCCATTTTGACTTTTGCCCCCCACCTGCCCTACCTCTGTTTAGATATACCCCCAAGGCTTTCTTCCCTTGATTTGGATGCTTTGCCCTTAGGACTTTTGCCCATTTTCCCATTCCTGATCTATCTTCAGATTCACAATTCTGTGTGTTTTCTACCAGCTCAGTTGACACTTGCTTTACACCAAGGTCCAGGATCGCGTCTTATTCCTGCCATTCCGAGTCCAAGTGCGCTCAGACTGCAGCTGTCTCTGAGCCTTCTCTTTCCAAATTTCCTTAGCATTCAACACAGAATAGCTTATTCAGGCTCAAACCACCAATTATCCTGAACTAGTGTGGTTCATGTGAAATGTATACCTTTAAAAATAAAATGGGACTGTTTAAGTGAAAGGGAAAGGGATTTAATATAAAAATATGTTAGCAGTGCTGAAAAAAATATGATACGCTAAGTAGACATTCATCTCAAAGAAGGGCTGGGAGGTCAGGGATTGCGTGGGTCCTACCTTACATCACACACAATCCCCGATACAGTGCTATGCACACAGCAAATACTCAACAAATATTTCTTTACAGATTGCTTGGTTATTGTGACGAAAACGTGATAATTTTGACAAATATTGATGTAGTAGAACGTGCCACAAAGTCTGATCCTGGTTCCAGTCCTCTTTAGCAGCCTTGGCTCGCTATCCAAATGATTATGTTCTGAGGCCTCGCGTAGCCACATTTCATCACAGTAGTGACAGCGTTGAAGTGGCTGAGTGAATGTAGTGCCTGTTCATAAAATCATTTCAAGTAAAAGGCTTCAAGATCCTTCCAGCTGTTATTCAAATCTATATCATTATTTACTGTAGGACATAAAACACCAAGCTCTCATACATTTCCTCCCTCATTGAACTAGCACCAGACAAGCCATGTGACAGGGCACTGAGGTACAATAAAGTCGGTCACCTCAGAATTTGTTTCCTTAAGCATTCTATTCTTCCTCTAAATTGTGGGTAATGCAATTGACAGTCTCATGGACGTTAAGGTGATTACATTCAATAGACTAAAGCTTTGGTGCTTTGAAATGAACAAGCCACATGCAGTGGGTACAGAAAACTGGGAAGTTATTATGTATCTGTTTTGAGATAAACACTTTGTTGCTGCTGACATTCTGTAACTTTTTATCATATTTTCAAAAAAAAAAAAAAAAGTGAGCCAAACTGGTTGCCTTGGAAATGATAATGATGTCACAGAGGATGATGACTTCTCATAATCTATAAGCAGCTAGAGCAGATGTGCTTGCAAGAAACAAAGATCTTGTTTTCATACAAATGTTCTCAAAATAAAACACAAAGGAAGAAAAATACCCAGAGCACATAATGCAAAGAAAAAGAATTGGTTCTAAATAGAATGTTTTACAAAGTTTTCCATAAAGCCTCAGCTGCTCCTCAAAGCACGACCAGCTTGAACATGGATAACAGACGTGAAATTACAGTACTCATGAAATTAGTATTCAGGTTGCACAATCTCTCCTTTCAAAGGCTTCAAGCATACTTTATGCATGCACAATTATAGAAGCAGGTAATGAGAGAGATTCTGATTTTCCCCCTATTGTTGCTATTGTACTTAGCTAGATAAGTCTTGATAAAAATTGCTTTGTTAAAAATAAATCTAAGCAATAATTTATTAATTCTATTGAAAAGATTTTTTGCCTTTTATTATAAGATACATTGGATAATTTTTCTAAAACACACATTATTCTGTCCATGGAGATGGGTAGCAACATAATCAACTTTTAGTAAAGAATCAAAGCTCAGTAACAATTAATAATCTGCAAGCTATGGTAATTCTTTGCAATTTTATTATTCCACATCACAATTAATTTCACTTCAATTATCAGAGATTTTAAAAAAGGATATTCAAAGTTTATGACTATGACCCCCTGAAATACATAGATAGAATAAACAATATATCAAATGAATGGGTTGTGTCAAAATATATTACAATGCTTTCACTACGTAACTTTGAATTTAATTCTGTACCTTGATGGTCATTGATAACATCCTAAATTAATTCTTCAGATTCTCAAATATCACCCACAGTAACTGCAAATATTTCTTAGAATTAATCAAAGTTTAAATAATAAAAATGAATTAATTATGATAAAGTTTTCACTCCCTGCAATAAAAAAACCTCTCCATCCAACTTACAATATGAATTTGCCGATAAAAATTTTTAAATTCTTCTAAAGCTAAATGAGAAATATGAACTGAGTAGAAAGGAGATAAACTAACAATTCTGACAATTCCTAAAATATATTGCTCTTAAAGAAATCTATTATAGAAAAATATTTCAAATGAAAACGTAAAAGATAAGATACATTAGGCCAGAATTCTGCATTACTATTAAGTAGTAGCATACACATTTTATTTTACTTCCAATCTAATGTCTAAATTAACTTTTCATTTCATTCAAATGACAATTGAATTTGTTAATTTCGTTGAGAAATGCAGAATACTAAAATTATATAAAAGAAAAACATACAAATAAAAGAGTAAAAAGTAAAGGTTCACTATGTTTTCTAGCCTGGGTTAAAAGAAATTGAGAATAAGTAACAGGTGTTTCTGAAAGCTAGCCTTTAATCCTAGTTTTAGTTCTGTGATCATATTGAAGTCATATACTATTTTAAGACATAAGCTCACTTTTTAAAAGTACATAATATGAATACAGTACTCTAAATGGACACCAATGTTTGAGGCATATGGTGAGAACTGATATACTATGATAATATAGCTTCTAAAGAAGAGGAATAAAAACACTCCAGAGACAGGCTTTTTATAAACACTACAAAGAGAAGAAAAGAGTGACTTTTAGTAACTGCAAAAGGCAACAATAGTTTGGTTGATTTAGCCAAAATGCAAAGACCTAAATTAAAAAAAAAAAAAGTATAGGTATTTAAAAATAGAAAAAGAGAAAGGAAATTGCATTAAAAGCACTTTTTAATAAATGAATGACTAGACAGAGTTGGAATATTTTATACTACTTTATTGACAAAGGATTCAATCTCAATGATAATTTTAACAAAGATGGTACCAAGTCCGTATAAATTGTTGTACTAAGAAATAATAACCATTATAAAAAATGATGACCCAGTCTTTCTCTAAAATTGCTCTAATATAGTAAGGGAGATAAGGTACCATACATGCGTGAAAGAATATATTTTATTGTGAGCTAAACGAAAACATTATTAATGCAGATAGTAGATGCTAAGTTAACCTAAATGGAAATATAAAGCATGTATTTATAACATATGACAGCAAAGCAGTACAGCGGCACAAATACAAAATGTGGTTTAATAATTCAATAGAACTAAAGCTGCTTATAAATAAGATATGACAGAATATGTTGTTTTCTCATATACAAAAGTTTTTGTCTATAATTAGGTTTTTTAAATCTTTATTTCATTAAACAATGCTTATGTCAAATTTTTCTATTTTAAAGACTCCCAACAAGGGTGAACAAACAAAAACTGGATAGTTTCTGGTCTCTGGGGGAGATATCTTAGTTTGCAAATTGTCATAAACCTTGCACCCCCTACATGAGCGTGGGTTAATTTTGCTGTTTGTTGCTATGTGAGGTTTTTCTAGGCAATGACACATATGCTCTAATTTATAGTTGGCTGAGCTCTGTATTAAAAAAACAAACCCTGAATCTGATATATTTTATTAGGAGGACTACATTTTGAAAAACAAGCATGAGAAATGTGTATTCCAATCCACATGTCAGAGAATATGTTTATTTTTCTGATTTTTCTTTTTAAAAAAATGGAAAAAAGATGTTACAACTTGGGAAGGAAATCAATAGAAAAATAAGGGAAAGAACAACAGTCAGGTTGTTAATCAACTACTAACTGTAATCACACTAATTTAAGAATGTCCTTTGAAAAACTGCTATTCAGATGATTTGCTGGCTTAATTTCTTAAAGAAATACAATATAACCCTTACGAGGGTGCAGGGCTGTTCTCAGCCTTGATTTGATCAGTTACAAATATTAATTCACTTAATCCTATTAAAAAATTATGAGGCGAATTCTATTATTACTATCCACTTTTAATAGATGAGGAAATGGATATTAAGAAATTTGTCCAACTATTAAGTAACACAGTAAGTGGTAAAGCTGGGATTTGACCCTAGGCTTTCCAGATTGAAGGTTTTTGATTCCTGTACCACCAATGACACTTTTGTCAGTATCAGCTGGGTCAAATTCTTCTTGGAGCACTGAGCTGGGAAGTTTTGTGTGTGTTTGATATGATGAGTTCACAGACTTCCTAGATAATTAGAGCAATTAGTGTATTTCCTCTTTTGTTTGGTTACTATGAGTTCAGAAGTAAGCTTTGTGTTCAATTGTGGCTTTTTCATCACCAGAATTTCTTGATATTTTTCTTTCCCCTTTGTTTCATAGTTTCTTTCATGTTATTTGCAGTCTTTCACCTTATTGTTCTTTGAATTTACAATGAGTTCAAATTCTTTTAGGAAGTATGGGGGGGGCAATCACTAATCAACTTCTACCAATAACTACAAATCAGTCTTGAACAGAACTCCTTCATATTCTCCGATTTATAGATCAAATAACTACAGGAGACCAGATATGGCTACCACTAATCATTTAAAATAAGACGTGGCTAAACTAAACTGAAAAGTCACCTGAGACCAGAGATGGTAACTTCTTTTAGTATTTAACAATAAACAGACACATTTTAATTAAATTTTGGCCTTTTCAAAGCTTTCACTCTTTGCTTTAGTAGTGCTAGAAGAACCGTTGGTCACTAGGCCCATTTTATACGGTGAAGGTGAGGATAATGGTGATCTCTTGACTTTATCATCCTAGATAAAATGATGCCATGTCCTTTCCTCTTTCATCAAGGGCAGTTAGATGGTAGAAGATGAAAGAGTATGATTTTAGATGACTTGACTTATTTATCCTGAGTTCTACCACTAACTAGCTGGTAATATTGAGAAATCATTTAAATTCTATGGGTCGAATATTACATGATTAAAACACAGCTTCATTATATAATTCTATCTCTCCTTCCAGCTGGACATTTTGATCATTCTCTTGTATTCTTTCATTTCGTATGTGAAGAAACAAATTTCAGAGAAATGAAGTGACTCAATCAGAGGAAAACAGTACAATCAGAGGAAAACAGACTTCTGGAATTTTATTAAGAAATCAAACAGTGTAGGGGCGCCTGGGTGGCTCAGTCGTTAAGCATCTGCCTTCGGCTCAGGGCGTGATCCCAGTGTTCTGGGATCAAGCCCCACATCAGGCTCCTCTGCTGAGAGCGTGCTTCTTCCTCTCCCACTCCCCCTGCTTGTGTTCCCTTTCTCGCTGGCTATCTCTCTCTCTCTGTCAAATAAATAAATAAAATCTTAAAAAATAAATAAATAAATAAAAAGATAAAAAAAAAGAAAGAAATCAAACAGTGTAGGTACCTCCTATCTTTCTCCCTCTCAACCCAGCTTTACTGCTATTCTGAAAGTGGTATCTTTCTTTTCCATTTTATTGTACTCTTACTATATATATATATATATATATATATATATATATACACACACACACATATGTAAATAAACAATACATAATACAATTTTCAATGTTTAACGTAAGAAAATTCTTTGACTATTGACTTATTTCACCCAACATAATATTTTGGATTTTGTCCATGTTGATATGTAGTGGTCTATATAACTGCTATATAGTATTCTGATAAAGTGATAGACCTCAATTTGTTCATCTGTTTTCTTAAACAGTGGCTTTCAATCTGTTTTTGACCATGCAATCCATAGGGGATAAACATGCATTTTATGTGGTGACCCAGTAGGTAGATCCTGCGTATCTGTAAAATCAAAGTTTACCTTTTTATTTATCCCTATTGTATGTGATGTACTCTATTCCATTCCATTTCATTTTTTAAAAATGCTGGTTATGACACACTAAATATATAGCCCTCTATTGGGTTACAATCTGACATTTGAAAAACACTGTTCTAGAGAAATATTTTTCCAACTGCTACAACACTTCCAGTACTCTGATATTTCTCTAGGATGGGGTGGGCAGCTTGGGGTAAGGGAGTAAGTGCTCGTTAGAATTTTTTCAAGCAAGGAATGATGTAACTAACTAAGTAGGAATATTTTGAACTGATGCAACTAAATAGGAAAATATTAAACCTGTGGATGGCTTAGGTACAGAAAACAAGCTTGTGAACCATGATTTTAAGAGGCTAGGCTGAATTCTTATCATGAGGCAGTTCTGAAAAACTATATAGATTTTTAAATAAATGATTTGTATTTTAAATTGATGCTGCAAGCTTAGTACTTTAAGGATTCCTCTGAACAGTCTGTAAATTGGAATGAATATTTTTAGAAAGTGAATAAAAACCACTCATTTTAACTTATATATTTATTTGTCATGGTGAATGAAGAATGTCCGTAACTCAGGGAAATGGCTTTATCTATATTTCCATAAGCTACATCAATAAGCTTTATGCCTCAGTTGTATTGCAGTATATTATTTACAGACTTAAACACAAATGACTTCATTAACGTACAGGTCTCCTACGAAGATGTTGTAATGTGGATTTCTGTGTCAAGTGGAAGTGTAACCATTTCTTTTACAAAAAAAAAATCTTGAATTCCAATATGATTACATGTTATACTGGTCTTTGAAAGTGCATTTCAGCCTATGGCCATGACTAGAGATGTAAGAACACTTTGCTTTTGCAAGATTGGCCATTACTATTTGGTTTTTGGCATTATTACTGACTAAAGTACTCTACTCCTTTCATCATCAGCTCTCAGTATACAATGCTTGGCAAAATCTAATGACTTTGATGAGACACCAGTCTTCATAAGATCCAGAGGTCAGAAAGTGCCTTGTTTTCTTACCCTGATTTTTAAGTAAGTAATGAAGTTGACAGAGGAAGCCAAATCTGCCAAAACTCCAAAGAAAGAGAACTCAAAAAGTGCAAGGGGAAGCAAGTGTTAGGAGGCTATCATCTTAATTAGGAGCCATTGTATGGCCATGATCTGTAGCAGTTTAGGCCTCGTGAATCTTTCACCTTGGAATACAGTGCTACAATTTCTGGCCACAGTGTAAAGATATAAATAATGATAGGCATATTTAACCTCTGAAGGCATGGCTGTCAATCTGATTCCAGATCAAAGGAATCAGAAGGTTGATAAGGAAATCGAAATGGAAGATGGGAGCTCCAGGTGAGGCCAACTCATCTATTCCACACTCTCAAGTCAACCACTGTTTGTGGTCTGCTCTGATTCAGTATAACATTGCTCCTTTCTCTCTCAAAACTTTCTTACCATGGTCCCTGGAACTCCTTTCTCAAGCAAAACAAGCAAGAAATTCCATCCTACATCCTCTCATTGATTAAAAAAAAATATTTGTTTCCTAAATGAAAGGGCTCTCCATTAAAGCCATGACTCCCTTTTAAGAGAGGGTGAACATGTAGTTTAACATAGAAACCATAACACTTTTAAAAGTGAAAGAGGGGCACTATTAATAGTTATGTCAGGACTGCAGGTGTAAATTGGGACTGTTACTGACAAAATAGATGTTAAGGTCACCTTACCTATAGTCCTCTCAATAGAAGGCCACTCATTTTCCTATAATTCACCTAGCTCAGGGTTAGAAAACAGGATCAACATCCCCTATACAACTCAAACCACTTTTTCAGAATATTTACACTTTTGTGTAAAACTACAGTTATTCTGATGTCCCTCCTTCACTGCTACCTGCTCACTATTCTTCCTCTTTGCTGTTATTTATCAGCCTTTCAGGGACTATCTCTTCAAAGATTTCAGCAAGTAGTTCAGTATCTTCCTCTACTTCCAAGACCCAAGGTAATCTCCTGATTATCCTGTCACTTTTCTGATAATCCAACCCCTAGAAGTCATGACTTCTCAATCTCCATTCTGGATCCTGGCATTTTTTATTCAACAGAAATATCAAATATCTGTTCAAAGTCCCATATACTTTCATATCTCTCACTCAGCATTCCCTTTTAGACAAGTTCTTCAACCTCACTGGGACTCAAGGACTCTATATCACTCTACTTTTTGTATTGATCAGCACCCTATCAGTTGGTATCCTTCTCTATAAAGCTTACTCAATAGACCATTACTCTATTTCTTTTCATTAAACTCAATTTTTTTGATTTAGGGTCTTAAATCTCCCTACCTGTTGAAATTTCTACACTGGGTCAATCCTGTTGCTCATATTTTCAAGATTATTATACCTGGTCTGTGAGCTCACCTATAAGTTATTGCATCAAGCATATGGATGGTTTATTTGTCACCAGCCTCAACTGGTTCCTCTATTCTGCCCATCAATCTTTCCATATACTTATTTTAAGTTACCCTCTCTTACATTCTTCATAGCAAGTATTTCAAGCTTATTAACTTTTGTTAAACTTTCAATACAGCAAAATTTCCCTTCAATCTCAGTAAATAACACTGACACCTTCATCAAACCCTCCCCAACTTCTATCACATCAACTAACAGACTTTGCAAGTACTCATCCTTTCTTGTTTCTCTTCCGTACAAGAGATATAATTATTTCATTTGTGCTCTAGATATTTTTTTTCCCTGTCCCTTCAGGGACCTTCCTTCACCAATTTTCTTCTATCTCCAATCTCTAAATTGCTATTGACACTTTCTGATCAGCATGTTGAAGTCTTAAAAAACAAAACCTTTTTCAACCCCACATTCTCCTCCAGCTCCTAGCCACTGTCTTTCCTTTTATAGCCAAACTCATCGAAATTATTGTTCTATACTCACAGCCTATTTCCTCACACTCTCCTCAATGACTCCAATCTATTTTCTGCTGTCATTCCTACAGGCAGCATTTGTTGCTGTTGGTCTCTTCCTTTATTCTTAGATCTACTGATTTTCCTCTCAGATCTCTGCATCGTTCTGTTTAGGTAGCTTATCTCAAACATGCTGTTGTCCCTCATGAATCTCCTTAAGCAGCCTGACTTGATTGAGGTTGAAGGATTCATTGAAGTTCTAAAACAGGCAAAAGGAGACCATATCATGAGACCATGATATTCTTGAGGATCAGGAGAGAAGTCTGGCCAGATGACTAGGGTCATGTGCACGTGCAAAATGGAATAACCTTAGTGAGCTTCACTATCCAGGACCTGGCCTTTAGCCTTGTGGGGTTACTGAAATTCAAGTTTATAGGTGCATCTAGGACAACTAAAAATGTTTAAACTTATAAAACATGGCTGTATAAAAACCTAGAAACATCATTTATATAAAAAGGTAAACAATTGTTGAGTATACTCTCTCCACATAGGAAAATGACATGGAAAGGGAAAATGACACCAAGTGGCTAATGTTGGGTTTGGAATTGATCAAAGCATTCTGCGTATGAGAGACTGTCTAATGGTATCAGGCCTTATAGCCTGCATTGTCCACCTCTACATCAGGAATGAACTCTGAAAGCAATATTCCCAAAGACTTGGGAGAAGGGTACCCCTCTCTCAGATATATTAGATTGTGAAGAAACAGGATTCCTATTTAACAAGTCTTCTGTTAGGCATTTATTCTCGAACATAAGTATCAGAAGATGTCTGATTATTTTTAAGACTATATTATAAATGTGGCGCCTGGGTAACTCGGTTAAGCATCTGCCTTCAGTTTAGTTCATGATCTCAGGGTCCTGAGAGGGAGCCCCCATCCGGCTCTGTGCCCAGCAGGGAGTCTGCTTGTCCCTCTGTCCCTCCCCCCCAGCCACATCCCCCCTTCATCTCTCTCTCTCTCTCTCAAATAAATAATTTTTTTTAAAGAATATATTATGAACATACCAGAACCTTTGTTCGTTTCATATTTTGGCTATTTCAAGATGTTTTGGGAAGCTCTTCTGCCTTTGGACAGGTTATTCCAAATGTCCTGAAACAAATTTCCTCCAAAGCCACCAATCAGCTTCCCTCATAAATAGTATCTCTGTTATCAAATCAAAGTATTATTTCTTGTTGCTTTTGGAAAAAAAAAACCCTGCTATGAGAAAACAAATATGTAACTCTTATTACCTATGCAGAGTGGGATAGGAAAACCTAATTAAAACAGTGTACATTTATGTCTCTATTATAGTATTCAATTTGTAAATTAAAACAGAGAAAAATCCTAATCTCACAGGCTTTGTTTAATGGATCCTAGCAAAATGTTCAAACTGACCTTTACTATAAGCCGAGAGTTGCTCTCCACTAGAAAAAAATCTGTTTCTTGAATTCAAAATATCATTTAAGAATACCATAACCATTTAAAATCACAATGTTCACTACACAAACTCAGTCATTCATTCTTTGCACACATAGGTGAGGTCAGTCTACAAAAGGAAGGAGTGTGATGCTTGTTTTTGGGAGCAACGAATCAGAAGCAATCTCTTTCGAAACAAAAGTGCAAATATGCTTGGTGATCCAGAATTTAAAGTTAAGATCTTGTCTCTATCTCTTTGTCACCATTAATTGACACTCAATTTCTTATGGGGTGGTTATCTTTTAATTCACTCTCAGTGGTTCTCTCAGGTCATTCACTTGTTCAGAAGAGCTCAAAGAAGGTACTGATGAATACCTAATGTTAAAGTATTAGAGGTCAAATAGGTCATGTTTCGCAGATAGGCACTGGGTTTGGTGGAGTTCTATGTTGATACCACATTTGAATAAACTTCTAAGAACATCGTGGACACTTGGGTTTTCTTCCAAGTGGTTCAATATTGGACAGTAGTTACCCAAAGGGCTGGAGTTAACTTCAGCAACAGTTCTGTATGATTGCTAAATACATCATGGTGGGTATTACTATGGGATTTTTAGAACTTAAGACATGTCTTTGAATCCAGCTCTGAGATTATGCTATCCTGAAAAGATGAATAATGTATTCACACCTCAATTTTTTCATGTAAAAAATAGGGTTAATATTATATTGAAAATGACTATGGGGGTTAAATGAGATAATGTAACATGCTTATCATGATGCTTGGCATAAAGTAAATGCCTATAATGGTAATGATGGTATATAGCTAGTCCCACGGAAATCAGTTTTATCATCAATCTAAAGTGCTGTAGATTCTGCATAAGGATTTCTCAAAAACGATATTATTTCAAAAACATAGTCTTTCAATGAGGCAGTTTATGGAATACAGTTTATAGGACTTTTGATGATATCCTTATTCTATTAAGTGGGACTTCCCCAGGTGTCTAGTACCTCACCATGACGTCAAGTTTTAAATACCTTTTTGAAGCCTGAACATAGCTGTTAGGGGGAGGGATACTGATAGTGTTATTCTCATCTTCATCTATCATGTCTTGAGACAGTTCAGAATGCCACACTAACCTCTATATTAAGCTAACCTTTCTCTAAACCACAAGTCATGAGAATTGGGGGAGGTGACATTTGACTTTACTACCTGTAAATGACCTTTCTTTGATTAATTTCCCTCTTCCAAACCACAGCCGTCTTTCAGACTTATCAGGCAGGAAACGGCTTCCCATTTCTATCCCTGTGTGGCTTTTAATTCCTAAAGTTGTCACCATCTGGCCATAAAAAGGGGGAAGGTTGAATCCCAGGATTCTTTCCTTCACTTTCTGTTGGTAGTGTGTTCTTCTATTTTTTTCGGTCTATATAGGATTGTTTAAACATGTGATTAGACTCGGCTGCACTGTGAAAGAATTTTGGTTTACAAAGAGTTGAGGCTTCTCACAAAAACTGGACATGTAATCCCATGAGCTTTTCACAGGTCTAAAAAACAAAAGAAAACAAAACAGGTTCACACTCCTATTGGCACTGGTTTAACTACCAAGTCTTTCCCTTGAGATGTAACCTGTCATCTGTTTTAGACTATGGATATCTCTAGCAGAATCTGATTGTTGGTATTATAGGTCTGTAGACTAATATGCCTTAATTTCACTTACTAATTCCAAAGTCAAATGATCATTTTTGGTTTTCCTTCTTATCCCCAGAGGGTATTTATTATCTTGTATCTAAATTAATGCTCAGTAGACAATGTGTTCTCCTTATTATTATCCAATTTGTAAGCTGTGTCTTCAGAAAGTTGAATCATCTTTTTCTTCTCTGGTGCTAACTTTATTGGAGAGTTCAATAACCTCATTATACTTTTTGTGCTCATAAATTTTAGGGTGTTTTAGAAGAATGTTCTCCTCAATGCCTTTTAGAGTTGTTTTTTGTGCATCAGCTATCTACACTTGACTCAGCTCAAAGTTCCTTCATTTTTGCATTAATAGAAGTCATTTTCTCAAATGTTGAAACATCTGCATTTTAAAGCAACTATGATATATTCTGATGGCATCTTTAAAAATGTGTACTTTCATTTTTATTCAGAAACTTCTCCAGTCTTCGCTCCGTTGGTATGAGTTTAATTCCCACAATTTATAATTCTCATTTGGGATAGAGATAACTAACTTATTGTCTGCTCTACATCAAAACGTACTCTCTAGAAGAAATCTGATATTATTCTATCCAAGTGTGAATTTAAGTCACAATGTTACCTTTTCTAGGGACATGGGTATTTGACAAGAGCCTTATATCTAATTGCAAAGTGACACTCTTAAGAATTGTTAAAAGAAACTACTGTTCAGGGTGGATGGAATAAGACCCTTATCATGTGGGACTTACATGCCACCCAGACAGACCCCAGATTATCAATGTACTCAGGGAGGTATTAATATGCCTTACTTATGAACTGAATTTGGTATCTTAGAATGTTTTCTTTGAAATTATGGTTCTATTTCTGGCTTACTTGCTTCTTCATAGTGCCAATGTAGGTCGACAGGAGACTATGAGACCATTGTTCCATATCCCGCTTAAAAGAGAACACCACTTCAAAGAGAACAACACCTGACAAAAATAAAACAACAAGCAATCAGTTTTAAAACATTGTGTCTGTGTGCTTGTTAACTTTAACTTTTTCAGGGATTTTAAGTTACTTTAGGGAAACTACTTTGGGTGATCACGTTCTATACCTGCACAACAAAGCCATCTAAATAAAAATAATTAATATATAATTAATTTCCAAAAATTTCTCGTTTAATATTAGGAAAGTATTGCAATGTTTAGAATTGTCCCCTCTTGCCCCCCTGCTAAAAACAAAATCAAAAGTTAAAAACATGGAATGAATTCCTTGAACAAATTTTTGTCAAATTCACTTTTATTAAAATTTCTTTAAAGGGTACTAGGGCTTTAAAATCTAACACAGATAAAATAAGCCACCCAAAGAAAACAAAATACTTCATAATGTACCTTTAAGCTACACTGCCTTTTAAAAATGTTCTTTTGCTAATTGCATTTAGTGATTACAGAATTAAATCTGTTGCATTCTTTGTTAGTCAACTTAGTTTATAAATTATCAGGCATTAACACGAAATAATTTGTTTATGAAACAGAGCGGTCACATAAACGTATTTTACTCAAAATCATATTTGATGTACAATTTTAACCACTCTCCCGCTATATTTGTACAAGTTATATTATCTATCAAGGTATTCACATTCTTCATGTAAACATAAGCCAGAGAGTTGACCTGTAAACGTTCGTTAATGATGTTTATAACATCACTTACGAGCCAAGACTTGACCAAAATCTTTATGGAATTAGAATATCTTTGTTATCCTACCCTTTCTGTCCCTTAATAACAGTTAAGTTTTCAAGGTGAAGCCAAGTGAGTATGTGATTAGCTCCACATTCATCCATTTAGTAAAGGTTTATTGAGTACCGACATGCCAAACACTGTGCTAGTTCTGAGAAAACAGTTATTAGCAAGACAGACATAATCTCTGCTCTTAAAAAGATTCTAGTGGGGGAGACAGATTTTCTTTTAAAACTCAACCAAAAAATATTTACAAATTGTATAATGAAAGAAATGTGCAAAGTGCTAAGATAAGGGTTGGTGCTAGCTAGGCACAGTTTCTGATAGGATGGGACAGAAAGGAGGAGAAAGAAGCAGCTATTTGAATAATGGTGGGTATGGGTATGTTTTCTCCCCATCTCCTCACTAACTCCCTAAAGTGAATATTTATATGGTACTGCACTTCCCTAGTGATACATTTTTATGCATAGTATAACCATATATATACTTTTAAAATGTGTGTAGTGTAGTTACAGCAAAGGACGGAAATAAATACACCCTCTAACCACTATAAAAATACTGTTGAGAAAAATTGTGAACACAGTGAATTACTAGTTTATACAAAGTTTCCTTTCTATAAGTACAATTGTGAGTCTCAGAGCCAGGATTATTCAACTGCAGAGGACGAACTAGAACCCCTGGTTTTAGTGTGTAAACATAATCTTGACTTCTTTGGGGTGAGCTGGACACACCACGATCTGCAAATGAGAAAGAAACAAAGACGTCAAAAACAGGAGAAATTTTCCAAATTGGTCTAATTCTCACAAGTGGTTATATGATCTTTGCCATTCTAAAATTTGGGAGCCATTGCCCCTTGCCTAAATCCCTCATTCTTGGCCATCAACTGTAAAGTGTCTGAATGCTTAGCCACTAGAGGGAGAGAGTGTGCCTCTGGTGATTTTGGAGCCAATGGAAGTAACTCATGAAAAGGATAGGCTTTCAAGGGAGCTAAATTAAGCTCCAACCAGCTAGGGGTATGGACTATTCCAGCTCGGGTAGCTTTGGGAAATCTGAGGATGGTTCCTTAAGACTTGACAATGGATCCTCTTCTACTTGTAATTAGACTATTTAAACTAGCCAGATATTTCATCTTAATTTTGAATATGTTTTAATTCATCTTTTCCAAGGACCTCCATAACTTTGAAGATACTTAAACACAGGCTTAATTTTTAGGAAGGACCTGTGGCAATTCAGGGAAGTTACGTTTCCCTTT